>NC_057850.1:73544481-73854124 GCF_015237465.2 Chelonia mydas | reverse complement strand
CTGACACCATAGCTCCAAGTGGAGGGTGGTGAATTTCACCTTCCCAGCCTGGCACCTGGCACCATCCCACATAAAGTCCAACTCAGATTTTATACAGATAAAGTTAATTTCAATTTAAATGGAAAATACTACAGCATTAAAGGCCAGATTATGGCTGTCTCTCCATGGACATACCTGGCAGGGGGCGGATGCAAAGGAGTCCACTTTCCTCCCTCTTCAACCCCCGCACAGAAATCAGACGTAATTTCAGTCTTCATGTTCACTAAGCACTAAGAGGAGGAATAGCATTGCCCCAGTGCTATGCTCCCCAAAGGATGTGGAGTGAGGTTCATTTGCACCAGCATAAGATGTGACATTCTGGTATGTACTCATTCAGCACAAGCAGAATGCCCCCAAGAACCAGGTACCCTGTCCCCAATGCAGTTTGAAGCTTAAGTACCACAATAACTACTCTAAGATTACATAATTAAAATTAACACACAATCAGAAAATGCAAATTTCAACATTGCTACGATTATGTTAAATCAGCCATATTAGACATCCTGTATATTTTATATTAGACATTTAATATAAACAGCAAGTATCAATTTAGATATTCAGTTAGATTAACAAGAATAGCATACATGTGTACTGATAATATGACCAAATTAATATTGCTGCAGGAACAAGCTTTTGAATTTCCTGTTTCTCTCAAGTATAACTGCATCCTTCATGCTGCATTAATGTAGTGTTTTTTGCATTTAATTTCCCTGATTTTTACTTATTATAAAAGAAAATGATTTTCAAATGCTAACACTCCACTGCTGCTTTAAGGATTTAAGGCAGTGTAAGCACTTAAACCTCTAAGTCCTTAAGTCAGTATAGATGCTTAACTTGTCTTAAGGAATTAAGGTGGCATAGACGTTTAAGCTGCTTTAAATCCTAAAGGCCACCAGGTGCCCATTAACATACTTTGAAAAGGGTGTGCACTTCTGGAAAAAAAATATAGAACACATTTCCAGGAGTACAAACTCTTAGACTTGGCGAAATACAATTGTGCATATACAGTATGTAATTTTCAAGCGTGCATAACTTTGTTAATTTCTAGTCAATTTTTTCCTCAAACATAGTCCTGGATGCACTCTTTAAGAAGGATTTTTAACAGGTCAAGTTTCAATGTCCTGATGGTATTTTAGTTCTCTGTAGGGAAACAAACTGATGCAATTTTTATTGCACAAAGTATATTTTTACCCGATAACTCAAAAACTGCAGAAGATAATTTCTTCCAACTCTAAGGACAAAGACCAAAAGCGTTTTCAAAAGTTTCTGAGTGAGAAGGTTAAGCACAACCTTCACTATCAGACACCATAACTGGTAACTGTTCCCATTTTTTATATCATAATTGTGACTGTTGCAATACTATTAATCTACATTTACAGTCGGGGTTGCTGTATTTTTTGCCATATGACTTGCCTCTCAGTGAGCAGTAAGACAAATCTGTTTTTTAAATTCCCATTGCCCTTCCCCTTTTTCATCCCTTCCATTCTCACTCAAAATGTTATTACCACCATGGCACCCAGACTCCAGCTGTGCATATTCCTCAGGAGGGCAGGTGTATAACTTCCCCATAAGCCAATAAAATCAGACAGTAGGATGGTTATTTGGGTAATACTGTCAGCACTCCCCACAGGACACCATATAAGTCACATTCACAATATGCTAAGTCTACCCAGGAGCAGGGAGTGAGATTCAGAAGTCTATCTTGTAACATGGGACTCCCACATACTAGTGTAGCACACTGTTGGAAGCCACTGAGTCAACTAATTAAAGACAATTTTATAGCCAGACGATTTGTTACCCTTACCCTGCACACACACAAAATAGCCTAGAGGGAGTTGTGGCTCTTTGCAGCTTTTAAAAAAATATCCTCCATCTTTTGCCACGTATTGAAATGTAAACTCCTGTGTTTACATGCATATGCTACAATCCTATCTTTAAACAACATTAATGTTGATTAAAATTATTTTTTGTAAACAACATATGGTGACTGTTCTGAAGGTAACACCTGCTGACACACTGAAAGAAACAGCTAGAAGAAAAACAAGATGACCTATATAGATCTCTAATAGATCATAAAAGATAACTAATATATGTTATATTATTCAGGAAATAGTTTGGTTTGATTTAGTTTTTCCTCCAATATTTTTTAGTACATTCCCCACAAGGAGAGGTTACTTACCTTTCAATAACTTGAGTTCTTCGAGATTTTTGACTCTATGGGTGCTCCATTGTATGGTGTGCACACGTTTGTGTGCTCTCAACCAGAGATTTGGATTAGCAGTATCTGCAGGTCTATGCCTATGCACCACACGGCCTCATGCTTCAGAACGAGGGCACATAAGGAAGAATGGATCCTCTGTTGCACCAGTTCCTTCTCAACTACAGAATTAGAGACTCCGTAGTAGAGGAGGAGGGCAGGAGGTGGCGCCCTCAGAGGGACAAAACATCCTGAAGAATTCTAGTTCCTGAAAATTAAGTAATCTTTCCTTCTTTTTCAAGTACATGTCCCTATGGGAACTCCACCGTAGAAGACTCCCGAGCAATAACTCAACATTGAGATGGGTACAGAGGGCGGTGAATCCAAGATGGGGCAGAGGACAGCATCACCAAAGGTCGCATCAGTGTTGAATGCAGATAGAGTAGTGTAATATTTGGAGAACAGGTGAACTTAAGACCAAGCTGTGGCCCTGTAAATTTCAGTGATGGGAACGTCATTGAGGAGGGTAACTGAAGTGGATTGAGCCCTGATGCAATTTGCTGACACTCTGGGGAGGGTGGTTGTATCCCAATGATCTCATAACAGGTTATGATGCAACCTGAAATCCACTCTGATAATGTTTAAAAGGAGATTGATTGTCCTTTCATTCTTTCAGAAAAGGGTATGGACAGCCTAGGGGAAACCTCAAAGCATTTAGTCCTGTCCAGATAGAAGGGTAGTGCCCTCCAAATATCTACAGTGTGAAGGCTTATCTCGTCTCTGGAAGAGGGAGGTTTGGTGAAAAATACTGGCAGATGGATATCCTTGTTGATATGGAAGTCTGATGAAACTTACGTGATAAACCGAGGATTGGGGAGTAGCATTACCTTGTCACAATAGAAGGTAACATAAGGCAGTGAGCCATGAATGCTCCAGGTTCTCCCCCGCAGATGGGGGCCATCCAAAGTCCGAAGGGGAGGGCATGATGTCGGTGAGATTTTGAACCAGCAACAAACCACAGAAAATATTTATGGGAGGAGTGCACAGCGACATGAAAATATGCATATTGAAGGTTGAGAGCAGTAAATCAATCCCATTGACTCAGACAAGGGATTATGGTAGCCAGGATCACCATCCTGAAATGCTGCGAAAGAATGTAGGTAGTCATGTTTTTGAGTCTTAGGATTGCCCTCCAACTGCCCTTTGTTTTGGGAAGAGACAGTTACTTACCTGTATTGTAACCATTGTTCTTCAAGATGTGGGTGGAGACATATTCCACTCAGGTTTGTGCATTCCCAGAGCACCAAATATGGAGAATTTTGCCTAGTAGTACCCATAGGGGTGGTGCTCACGCCCTTCCCCTGGGTACATAAGGGCGGCATCGCCCTGACCCCCCTCAGTTCCTTTGCACTGAAATACCCAGCTGAAGACTCCAATGCAGAGGGATGGAGGATGGGTCGGGGAATATGTGTGCATCCACATCTCAAAAAACAACATTTACAATATAGGTAAGTAACCGTCTTTTCCCAGGTGACTCACAAGCAGTTCCAGCAGGAGGTGGGTTCACAGTCTTATTAAATAGTGGGTGTAGGATTGTCTTTCCAAACTTTGCATCCAATATTGATGCTGTGGTGATAGAATAATGTCTAGTAAAGGCTGAATCTGTGTAGATGTTGTCCAAATCAAAAATCATTTCCAAGTTACACAAGTAGGTGGCTCTACCTCAAAGTCAGGCTTACTGGTCTATAGTTCCCCGGCTCCTCCTTTTTCCCCTTTTAAAGATGGGCACTATGTTAGCCCTTTTCCAATCTTCCGGGATCTCTCCTGTCATCCATGAGTTTGTAAATATTCTTGCCAGTGGCGCTGAGATTTCTCCACCTAATTCCTTTAGTACCCTGGGGTGAATACCATCAGGCTCCACTGATCCGAATTCATTCAAATTGGTCAGAAGATCTTTGACATGTTCTTTACTTATCCTAATCCACATCCCTTCCCCTGTAACGTCTATGGTAACTTTGCTAGTCATCTGGTCCCAAGTTATTTTTTGTGAGAAGACTGAAGCAAAGTAAGCTTTGTGCAGCTCTGCCTTCCTATCATCTTCTGTTACCAGCTCACCTTCTCCACTGAGCAGCAGACCCACATCATCCCTGATCTTTCTTTTTTGTCTGACATGTTTGTCTTGTGATACAGCATGGCCAGAGAGCAGCAGGAGAGTGTTAGAAGGGAGTCTTATTCCCTGTAGAGGGAAGAAAGTTTGCTATAGATTAATTAAAGCACCTGAAGCCAATTAGAGCACCTGAAGTCAGTCACCTGATAAAACTCCCCTGCTTCAATTAGACAGGAGAAGGAGTTGAAGCAGAGTGGATTGGTGTTGGAGCAGAGAGCAGTTTGGAGGAGTTGAAGCAGAGACCAGTTTGGAGGGAAGCAGAGGATAGTTTGGAGAAGTGCTGCGGTGGGCTAAGAAGACCAAGACCCTAGGTAAAGAAATGCCCATTTGTGCAGAGGGAGAGCAGGAAGCCCCACAAGCTGAAGGGCAGAAGAGGGAAGTAGCCCAGGGGAAGGAACCGCTAGTTCAAGCGGTTTACCGCTATCCCTAGGGCCCCTGGGCTGGGACCCGGAGTACAGGGCGGGCCCGGGTCCCTCCCTCTCCACTCCCCTCCTCTAGGACACTAGTGGGGCAGTTAATACCCCAGTTCAGGGGCGAGAAAGAATGCCCTGAACCCTCCCCAAGAAGAGAAAGCGCGAGACCCATCAAAGTAGTGCCGGAAATTTGCCACAGTCTGAAGAACCCCTTCTTGTTGTCTCTAACATTTCTTGCCAGCTGTAATTCACTCTTTGCCTGGGCTTTCCTGATTTTGTCCCTACACTCTCACACTATTCCCTCTATACTTCCTTGGTGACATGCCCCTCCTTCCATTTCCTATATGTATCTCTTTTGGTTTTTAGATAGCTAAAAAGCTCCTTGTGCAGCCATATTGGACTCCTGTGGCTCTTATCATCTTTCTTCTGCATCAGAATAGCTTGATTTTGAGCCTCTAGTATTACAACTTTTAGGAACTGCCAGCCCCCTTTGACTCTTTTTCTTCCTAATTGGTCTTTCCATGGGACTTTGCCTACTATTTCTCTGAGTTGATTGAAATCTGCCTTTCTGAAGTTCAGTGTCTTTGTTTTGCTGTTGTCATGTCCTCCTTTGCATAGGATCTTGAATTCTAATATGACAAAAAGAAAAGGAGTACTAGCGGCACCTTAGAGACTTATAAATTTATTTGAGCATAAGCTTTCGTGAGCTACAGCTTCATCCGATGAAGTGAGCTGTAGCTCACAAAAGCTTATGCTCAAATAAATTTGTTAGTCTCTAAGGTGCCACAAGTACTCATTTTCTTTTTGTGAATACAGACTAACACGGCTGCTACTCTGAAACCTCTAATATGACAGTTTCTCTCATTAACTACATCCATCACCAGGGAGTTGGGACTGGGGTGTGAGAAGAAATATTCCAGCCCACTGACTGGTAGATAATTTTTTTGTCTCCCATTTTACAGATAGTTGTGAGGATGGCAGCAGGTGTTTGCCACAAATTACGGGCTGGAGATAAGAGCACCTCATTAATGGGCAGTGCTATTTCCTCACGTAGACTGGTGTGAAGAATGTCCATCAGAGAGTGCCCAGGACTCTCATATCTCCTCTGTCAAGATTTGAAGAGATACTGCAAGTCTCTTCATTAGGTACTGAAATTACCTAAAATTGTCTGCATAGGATGGTGGTGTTGGCATCAATGCCTTGTCCGGAGAGGAAAAAGATGTATGGGGAAAAGGTATCTCCTCCTCTGGAGGTGGCAGTGGAACCTCCTGATCTTCCTTCCATACCAGGGAAACATGCAGCACTGCTGACTATGAGTGCAGTGCCAGTGATTGTTGAGATGACTGGGGAACTTCCAGATGTGGTCTCTTGAGGGCAGAAGCCCTACACAATTGGTCCCCATAGGTTGTCCAGGGATCCCAAAAGTCCCACTGAAGAGGTGGGTAGGAGAAGGGACCCCAGGGGAATTCGTATTCAATGGGCATGTGGCAGCTTCTGAAGTCCTTGTCAGGGTACGCTTCCGAGGCATCAGAGAAAAAGCTAATGAAGACTTCTGATCCTCAGTATTGTCCCAAGTCCAAAGGAGGGGCAGTAGGCATTGGTGCCGTAGGCACTGGTGCCAGAAATGCTACAGGAGGTTGCAGCATATAGACAGGTGGATGGGTAAGTACCAAGGGTTGAACACTTGCTGGAACCTGAAGAGAGGAGGTGGTTGGCAGGCACAGAGGTACTGTGGTAAACTCTCAGGTAAAGGGGTGACAATGGTTCCTCCAAAATGAAGAAGTCTTCCTGTGAAAGAAACCTAAAGTTTTTAGGAAAGCTTTTATAATGTATAGCCTAGACTGGGGGCGGTACTGGAGAACTAGTTGTGAGGACAGGAAGGGAGTTGCAGCTGGTGCCAAAGGAGCTGTCAAAGTGGGATCTCTGTGCTCCAGGCATATATGATCCGAGGGAGCAGAGGTAAGAGAGGGCTCCATATGAGTCTGAGTAACAGACAGTACCACTGCCTTCGACTTTCTCACATGGTTGATTTTGACGAGGCTCAGTGCTATCCTGAGAGGTCTGTTTAGATGGTACCAATGGCCCAGTGCCGATGCCTGACAGAGCCTCAGAGGTATCCATTCTGGGACACGAGATCTTCTCAGAAACAGTTCTAAGAAGTGACTTATCTCTTTTTCTTCTCTCAGTAGAGGGAGACTTTCTTTTCTTGGCATGTTTTATCTCCAAAGAAGCCCTGGGAAGTGCTGAAATACTCAGGGGCGGTGGGGAAATTCAAACCCCTGAGAGTTCCATGAGGAAGAATTTCAGCTCAGCTCCCTTTGCAAGACGTGCTCTTACACACCATACAGACTTTGCACTTGGGATGGGACATGAGAGTCTCTGAGACACCAGGGACAGATATAATGCCCATTGCTCCGGGCACAAAACATTTTGCAAGTCTGACAGTCTTTGAATCCTGGGGCCTTCGGCATACAGCAGATATAAGGCTGAGAGGGCCAAGGAATCAGTCCTGGAGATTGGGGAAAAGAAAAGGTAGGTGGAGACACCCTTTCCCCAAGGCATAAATTTGTGCCAAATAACTTAATAATAAGTTAAAAAAATAAAAGAAATAAAATGAATAATGGAAGAATGACTAAGTACTTGCTAGGAAGCAGCAGACATGCAGATGCTCTGTTTCGAGCTGCAGGCAGCTGAAAAGGAACTGGAGGGGTGGCAGATCTGCTTCACCCTATCTGCCTCGCTCTGAAGCAGCAGGCCATGTGGTGCACAGGTGTAAACACTGCTAATTCAAATCTCCAATTGATGGCACACCGGTGTATACACATCCTACAATGGAGCACCCATAGAAGAATGATATTGAAGAACCATGGTGATATTTTATTTCTGTAATATGCACTGCTGACATACATCATTCGGCATAAGCTTTCATTAGTAGTGCTAGCTGATGAAGCATCATATCATGATTTGGCATTAAAATTGGTTGAATTTTTCCAGTGGAACTTTTTATCATTCAAAATGCCTTTTGTCATCACCGAAACTTACTTCTGGACATTTCATTTTACAGGAAATTTTGAAATTATTTGTTCTCTTTCAGCTTTGGAATGAAACAAATTTCAAAATCACAGAATTTACAGTGAAATGGAAATTTCAGTTCCTGCACAGCTCTACTTGGTACTTTTAATGTCAGTAATTTCCACCCTGTACTTTTGGGGGGAAAGAGAAAGCCCTGCCACTATGGAAAGCAATTTGTTTCAAACAAAACATATTTGTATATATTTGGGGAGGTCTACTTCAATTTTTGGGGAAAAACTGATATTTGTAAATTCAAGTTTAAAAGCTATCATAACGAAATATCCATCTATTATTAATCACCCTAGTATCACACACCATTGTAATTAATTAATAGAATAGAACACCTTCTAGAAGAAATTATTGTTCATTAAGGATTTTGAACAGAAATAGACAGTGATGCCCATTGCTATCCTTTGAAAGAAAATATAAAATATCAGTATATCTCTGGATGCTATGTGCAACAGAATTTATTCCAGATTATTACTTTCATATGTAATCAAGTTTGTTTGATGGGTATATGAATCTGCATTTTAGAAGCACATTGTTAGGGTTCATCCAATAGCTAGACCTAAATGTGGGACTAGATTTAAGGTTGGGAAGGGACAGGGAGGGAGTCTGGCTATTCAGGAATTCTTTCTCCAGCTTCAAAAAACAGAATAATCCTACTTGTAATTATTTTAATTGATAGGATACTAACCATGTAAGTACTGTAGCAGGTAATAATATAATCTGAACTGTATTTGTGCTAGAGCTAAAAGAATAGCATGCCAAGGGATCATCTTGAAGAGTATTTTTTGGAAATCTCTCTTCAACTATGATCCCAGTGTCTGTGACGGGATCCTCAGCTTTCTATGTGTTTTTACCAGGCACATCAGTATGGAATGTAAGTGTATATGTTAGTATACATTTTGGGAAAGCACACTGTTTTGTATCTGCAGAATGTAAGGTTTAAAGAAGCTATCACAGCACTTAGATCCTAAGATCTTTGGGGCAGGTACTGCCTTTTTGTTCTGTTTTTGTACAGCCTTCTTACGATGGGGTCCTGGTCCTTGACTAGGGCTCATATGTGTTATAGTAATACACATAAATTAATATAATAACCATCGAGCTGGTGTGTGTCTCATGGGGTCCCACGGGATCGGTTCTTGGCCCCACATTATATAATATTTTTAACAATGACCTGGAAGAAAACGTAAAATTATCACTGATAAAAAATTGGAGTTGACTTAAAAAATTGGGGGAGTAGTAAATAATGAAGTGGACAGGTCACTAACATAGAGCGATTTGGATTGCTTGGTAAGCTGAATGCATGCAAAAATATATGTTTCAATAAGGTTAAATGTAAATGTATACATCTAGGAAGAAAGAATGTAGGCCTTACAGAATGGGGGAAGGACTCTATCCTGAGAAGCAGTGACTCTGAAAAAATTTGGGGATTGTGGTAGATAATCAGCTGAACATGAGCTCCCAGTGTGACACTAAGGCCAAAAGGGCTAATGCAACCTTTGGATGCATAAACAGGGGAATCTTGAGTAGACATAGAGAAGTTTTTTTACCTCTGTACTGGGCATTGGTATGACCACTGCTGAAATACTGTGTCCAGATCTGGTATCCACAATTCAAGAAGGATGTTGATAAATTGGAGAGTTCAGAGAAGAGTCTTGAGAATGAGTAGAAAACATGCCTTATAGTAACAGAGACAGAGCAAGAGGGTGAATCCCCAGGGTTAGGCTGAAGAGGGGCAAGCCTGAATATTGGTTATTTTGTATGTTATCCATTTCACACTGCACTGAACCCAAATGAATGCCTGGTATTTGGGGGTTTAGTGCAGTCTCCCATTAAAGTTAACAGTTAATGAAGTCGCAAAACTTTTACTTTTAAATCTACCTCTGTATCTATGTTCATTCTCCTGTATGTTCTGATCAACACAGGCTTTGTAGAAACAAACAAAACCAAGTTTTGAAAAACATAATGGGCCTTATTCTCTACAACGCTGTACCAATGCAAAGTGAGCACAAAGCACTACTGCCACTATTGTGAGTGGAGTGATTTGATATTTCACATTCACATGTATTACTTTGCACAAGTGTAAATACCTGCAGTGTGCAAAGGCAGGAGAGAAACAGGTCCAGTGTTAACTAAAATGTTTTATACATTGTTTTGGTAATATCTGAATGAAAAAAAAAATCTTACTTCGATTTAAACAGTCCCCTGTAGTGTTTGCAATTAAAATACTGTACAGTACCACTGTGCTAGTACATCAAAGCTGAAAAGTGAAACTAAGTAAAAATGACAATAGAAGCTATTAGTCTATTTTCAATGCCTATTCTGAGTGAAGTGCAAAAACGAAACAAGCGATATAGTGGTGAAGAGTATAATAAAGTAAATTTTTAAAATTCTGTCAAATTTTAATAATCTAAGATTGTTTTGAAGATAAAAATATTAATCAATCAGTGTTCTTAGAACCATGCAAGTATTTTTAGTATCAGTTGTATGCAAAGCACAAACAGAAATTAAATGTTGTCAGTGACAAAAAAAACCCCCACAACTTAATTTTTCTTTACCTTAGATAGAAAAGCTAAAATGTGAAAATAATTCTTCAATATAGAATTTAGGGAATTTTACAGTATCTGATCTCTCATAAGAGTTTTGTAGCAAAAGCAACTGTATTTTCTAAACTTCTGCTTCACTAGGCCCTGATTTTGCAATTAACTCTACACAGGCTCAGGGGGTCCATCTGCTTGGTGCCAAATACAGCATTAGTGTTCTAGTCAAATTTCATATAGAAGATGCCATAATGGAATATCTGTTGCCTTCCAATTTATAAAGTGATAAAAGATTTAGTGTGTACATTGCTTTGCAGAACAGAGGTCAGGAAAATGGAACAGGAAAACACTTAACACATTAAACATACATGTAAAATTAGCACTGCAGCATCAAATTAATAACTGTATACTTATCCTAAAGGAAGTCATTTAGGAATGTCAGGACCAGATCCTACAGTCCTAACACAGAAAAATAGCAATGGACGTCAATAGGGGATGTTACTTGCATATTGTCAAGGAGATTGTGACCTTATATACTGAAAATTTAATAAAATTGTGCTAAAGTATTTCAAAGAAGTCAGTAACTAACCAGATTTAAGTGATGCTGTTTTACTTCTGTTAAACAAAACAGTTCTAATGGTACCCACCTTCATATCTTCCAAATTTTTCTGTCGAGTCCATAGTAATTCTCCATATGTTTTTTCCTCATGCTGTATTCTCTTCTCATATTTTTCTAATTCCTTCTGGAGGTAATCAATTATCATCTGATTTTTCTCCTGCTTACAGCTAACAGCACTAAAATTTTCCCTTTAAAAGAAAAAAGTTCTTAATAAAAATTATTATAAACTGATTTTTAGTCTTACCTTATATAGTTTAATATTTAATTTTACTGTAGACAAAAAGACAGACAAATCTCACATATGTTAAGATCCATTTGAAAAACCATATAGAACCATGTGATAGATATAACATGTCTTTTGAACAACCTTACATGTACTCTGCCCACTAATCCATCTCCATCAGACTACTATGTTAGGCCATCTTTAGAGGTTTCTAAAATGTACTTGTTATAATTTTCATTTTCCTCAGAGGTCCATATATGAGTACTCATGTTACTAATGGAGTCACATTTTTCACACAAAAGGATATGAAAAATAAAATATAGCAAATTAGGAGTCCTATAGATAATATAGTATTTGATCATGTAATTAAAGACTGTCATAATACATATACACAAGGGGATAAATAAAGGTTGCACAGGAAACCTTAAGTCTGGCATTTCCTAACTTTTCAGTGCTTTACTTTGTAACCTAAATGTTGTTTTAAAATAGCTTTTTGGGGGGAGGTGTGGGTAATGCAATTTCCTTCATTTTTTTAAAAAAAAGCAAACACACAAAAATCCCTTCATGTATAATCATGGTGATCTCACATGTGTCATCAGCAGTACTGGAAACTTTACATCCACTGCACAGACCTCTACCACTTACTAACATATCTGGTAGCAGTAGTAGAACTAGACACAAGCGAGGAATGAGACACATACTTTGCCAGTGGGATTTACAGCTATCTGCTGAAAGCACAGAAATGCTGAGATTCAGGAATCCTGGGTTCAATTCCAAGGTTTGGAGGAAAGTATGTTCTATTGGTTACAGACCCTTCTCCACTGTTTCCCCCCCACTTGTCCCTGTCACCAGCATGTGCCCCTTAATCTGTCCCTCTGCTCCCATTTCCTTCTCCTTATGTCCCAGGCACATTATGTAGGCAGTTAGCACAGGGAAGGGAAAGATTCCAGCATGATTAAGTATGCACACTCCCAGTTCCCTTAGGACCCCAGGTGTTGGCTATCTCCCACTAATCCAATCAAACTTGCCCCTCTCTACCCCCAGTGAGACAAGAGGAGCTTGGTGCAGTTGGCAATGTGGTAGGTTCTTGCTTAGAATTGCTAGTTCTATGCATTTTCTATAGGGTTTTTGTTTTTCCGAGGGAGAGTGAAAAGCAGTAAGGTTTTTCAAAATGGTTCACCATTTTTATTGGGTTGCCTTGATTGGTTTTAGGGTGGGACTGTGTTTTCCTTAATTAGTGTGTTAGCATAGGGATTTGTGGTAGTCTTTTCAGTTACACAGCTGCTGCTACTCTGGAAAATTTTTAATTTTATAGTACTGTTGTTTTAGTACTATATAGGTCAAAATTTCTATTTTATTCTTGTAGTTTATGTTTAGGCTTTTGCTATTTTTTTTTTTTGCAGTTAAACAATAATAAGTGGAAGAGGAGATCAGATAAAAGTGTGAGAGAGTAAGCTAGAAAGTAAACAATAGCCATGAATGAAGGCAGCAGCAGGAACCCCATGTCTCCAGTTTCTCCATCAAGCCAGGCAGGAATCAGCACCTGGAATCAAGGGCTGTTGCCTCCAGCTGCTTCCCTCAAGTGTGCACGGTTTCTTCACAGAAACAGTAACTCCCATATCATAGGACTGCTGATGAACAGACTAAAAATCTATTGAGGTATTTGAATGATCTTTTGTCATTGGGTCTAAGACACTGAGTCAGACTCAAACAGGAAAGTTTCTTACATGCTACTTGCCTTAATTTTCTCAACATCTACACTAATCCTCACAGATGAGTTGATCTCTCTCCTCATAGATGGGGTCAGTTCAAGCATTTTGAAGAGGATGCTGGGAACCTTGGGTTTACCCATCTTGCAAATACCAGAAGAGTTCTTCTAAAGTTGTATAACAATCACTTAAACCAATCACCATTCCACCCAAAAGTAAAATATGTAATCCAAATATATAAGCATGTTTAACATTTAACTAGGTATACCACCCAAAAATAGGAACTGGCTCCAGGGAAAGCCTTCTTTAAGATATGTACATAAAATGCCAACTGCTGGGACAGATTATTAGAGACATTAATAGAATAAAAGAAATTAACAGATAAGAAATATTCCTTTCTTCTGCATACTCACCACTAATCCTCACTAAGGGGAAATAACAATCAGCAAGAAGTAGAAAGCAATGAGAAAGAACCTTTCCCTTCTCTTTCTCCCCGCTTCCTTTTTTTTTTAAACAAAGGCTGTGTGCTCCAATGACCATAGATGCTGTAGGTGCACTATCCTAGTTTTCCACCAATTCATATGGGGGAAGAATTCTACTTGTGCTGTATGGTCTCTGCGCAGAAGAGAATGGTAAAAATTAGATGGGGAACAAGCAACTTCAATCATCTGGATCCAAGTCTTGGAAGTGGAGTGACTTCAGATCTTTAAGAGCGAGATGGGATACCTGAGAAGCAGAGGCTCAAGAAATATTCAAAGTATTCTTTACAGAATTTCAAAATCAATGGTCTTTTTAAAGAGTAGGAATTGGAAAAATTTGGAGGAATCCCTCAGCAGAAGGAGTGCTGAACTCAAGAACTATTCAGAACCACAGAGTTACTGGAAGTGACCAAAACAAACAAACATTACAACCTTTCACTACCAACTTCAGTTGCTCTTAAAGATTCTTGGCCAGAACCAAGGAATAGAATTTGGGATACAGCATCCCATTGCATGAAACTGATCAAATGGATGTCAGTATCAACCGCTGGATGTGAGATGCTGAGCACTGATCCTCTGTATTTTTGGAGTCCATTAGACTGGAGGTCGGAACACCAGGTTCAGCTGAATCATTCTTCTTGAATCAAGGTTTGGAAGAAGCCAATCCCAGGCAGCTGGGAATGTGTAGCACCTGCAAATGGAAGTGAACGTGACCGGAAGAAGGGAGCTAAAGTGTGTGGAGGCAAGAAACTCTTTTTTCATGACTTCCCCATCCTGTAAGTAACTTTGCAATTCAACAGCACACAGCTATTTTCTCTTTGACATTGCACAGCAGGCTCACCTTTATCCTGGAGAAGAGTAAGCCTGCTGTGCAATCATCATATATGGCCCTCCAAGGCTTGCGTGGCCTAGAAGGCTACAGGTATTTTCAGCTGGATAGGGCCCTTGGAGACTATTTTCAGGACTCATCAGTCACAGTAAGTGTAAGTCCACATTTCTTGAAACAGAGAAAAACCAGAACACAAGAAATACTCCATTAATTAAAGATGCAACTGACCATGGATTTTATTAGATTTTGGAAAATAGTCCTGATGCCTGAAATACCATTTACCAGGCAGACAATTTATCATGAATGTCTTCTACAAATGCACAAAACCCACAAAGTATAATCAGACAAAAATACTTTCAAATTATTGATAAAAACTGCATTATATTTACTATAAATAATACTGTACAGATAACATAAAAGCTACGTTTTAAAAAACTTTGATAGGAATGGAAATTCTTACCTCAATTCTATGAGGGATTTCTCTGTAGTTTCAATTTGTCTTTGCTTTGTCTCTGCTAATTCATTTAATTCATGAATTCTGTTTTGAAAATTTTCAATAATGTGAATGGTTTCATCTAGCCGACAGGAAACATCTGAATATTTTCCCTGGAAACAAAGAAGAAAATGTGTGAGAGTGTGTGTATATATATAGTGTGTAAAGTAGGGAGGGCTAGATTTCTAGATACTGTATTTTAAGTGCACAATTATGAGCAACGATGCATGAAACTGCATACCTGAAGATACAGAACTGTTTTCAGAAGTGATGTTGAAGCACTTAGTGCAATTGAAATAATTCTGTTTCTTTAAGGGCAAAATTTTACACATCTAAGTTATTGTTCCTCAACTTGTTGCACAACCTTGCTATTAATATTTGTATCCTCACAACTGCATATTGAATAATACCTTCTTCATTAACAGACACACACCTTCTTAATCTGTGCTCTCATATACGTAACAAACAGCTTCTAATAATTCTGTTGGCCTCTTCAAACAAACAACGGCTTGCATACGCAAAATCACCAATAGCAGGTGAAAGATAAACAAAACTTTTCACACATGGCCCAATTCTGTGCCCACTGATTTCAATGGATGCAGGATCAGGATCCTAGGTAGCAACTTTCACCTTAGGTTATCAAAATACTAACAAATGTTAATGGAGTCTTGCAACATCTCCATGAAGTTTGGTAGAAAATATTCTCCCAATTTTACTCAGTAAGAAACTAAGGCACAAAAAGTTAAAAGCACAATGTGTGCCTTAAAATAAGCAACTACTCCACACTTAGGCATGTATCGAAGAAGAGTCCTAATTTTCAGGGGTACTGAGCAACGGTAGCTTCTAATGGCTTCGATGGGAGCTGTATGTGCTCAGTACCTTTGGATATCAGTATATTTATTTAATTGTGTAAAGATACAGGTGCCTTTAGACATAGGTCAAAATTTTCAGACAAGAACTGTTTGTAGGGTACTTGTTCCATATTACAGGCAGTGGGACAACTGAGAGTAAAAAATAAAAATCCTGAACTACAGTCCTCTTTTCTAATCCATAGATACATTGCCTCTCAAATGCATACTGAGACCAAATTATTTAAACTTAAAATAGGAACAACTGTTTTTCACAAAATACTTGTAATTCACCATAGATATTAAAGTATGTCTTGATTTTCATATCTCCATTGTATCCAAGCAGTATGGCAAAGACTATTTGGCTTTTAGTTACACAGTTGGTGAAGAATCAGATGAAATGCAATGGCCCCTTCTCATTTCACAGGTGACAACCAGATGGATGAAGAAAATTAAAAAAGGCTCATGACGCAAGCAAACAATACCGCTAATACCCACAGTATAATCAGGACTGCAATTTCCCCAGAACCAATACACCAAAAGAAGAGAGCTATAGAACAACAATAAGCAGGTGGGAGGCTGGAGCTACTTTAACAGAAACCCATTTTACATGTAGGGAAAAATTACAAAGAGTAGCTCTAGTAATCCATACTAATGGACTCTAAATAGCAATAAGAAAAGGAGGACTTGTGGCACCTTAGAGACTAACAAATTTATTTGAGCATAAACTTTCGTGAGCTACAGCTCACTTCAGCTCAACAATGCATCTGATGAAGTGAGCTGTAGCTCACGAAAGTTTATGCTCAAATAAATTTGTTAGTCTCTAAGGTGCTACAAGTCCTCCTTTTCTTTTTGCGGATACAGACTAACACGGCTGCTACTCTGAAACCTGTCTAAATAGCAATGTAAATGAGCTGAATTTAAGGAGGAGAAAACATACCTCTTGATCTCACACACAAACACACACACGGGCGGCAGGTTTGTATAATTTTTGGTGGTGCCCAGAACCTGCCCCTGCCCAAACTCTGCCCCCGCACCTGCTCAAGACTCTGGGAGGGAGTTTGGGTGGGGGAGGAGGTCTGGGGTGCAGGCCCTAGGCTGGGGCAGGGGATTGGGATGCAGACTCTGGGAGGGAGTTTGGGGGTGGGAGGGGGTGCAGGGGTGAGGGCTGTGGCTGCAGATGAGGGGTTTGGGGTGTGGGAGGGGCTCAGGGTGACAGTAGGGGTGTAGGGGTGAGGGCTCTGTCGGGGCTGGGAATGAGGGGGTTGGGATGTGGGAGGGGCTCAGGGTGAGAGTAGGAGTGTGGGGGTGAGGGCTCTGTCTGGGGCTGGGGGGGTTGGGGTGTTAGAGAGGCTCAGGGCTGGGGCAGAGGGTTGGAGTGAAGGGGGATGAGGGCTCTGACTGGGACTGGGGATAAGGTGTTGGGGGTGCTTGAGGGGCTCAGGGCTCAGGCAGAGGGTTAGAGTGTGGGGGGGATGAGGGCTCTGGCTGGGGCTGGAGATGAGGGGTTTGTGGTGTTGGAGGGGGCTCAGGGCTGGGGCAGAGGGTTGAGGGTGTGTGGGGGGATGCAAGCTCTGGCTGGGGGTGTGGGCTCTGGGGTGGGGCAGGGCTGGGGATGCATCTGAGGTGCAGGCAGGCTGCTCCGGGACAGGGGCCAGAGAGGAGGACTCCCTCCAGCCTTTTCCCTGCCAGCAGCAGCGAGCTCTGGGGGAGGAGCCCCCCTTTCCCACCCCCCCCCAGCAGCACACTCACCCCCACCACTGTCACTGCATGTGCTCCTAGGACCTCTCTCAGGTCCAGGAATCTCCCTCATGGTGGGTGCCGGGAGTGCTGCGTGCACCTCCTCCCCTGCTGTTGCCCCTGACTGTAGCCTCACTGGGGGTGAGGGATGGGGCTGCCCCTTGCCCAGCATGGGGCAGGAGCTGTGACTGCCGGTGGGGGGGCCTCCTGTACTGGTGGAGGGGTCACACTGGAAAAGGGAAGGGTTGGAGGTGGAAGGGCAGGCTCAGACTCAGTCTGCCCTGGCAGTCGAGTTGGGGGGCACTAGGACCCTGCAGCAGAAGTTGATGCAGGGGGACATCATGGAGCTGCACCTCAGAGGCAGGGATGCTCTGCTCCGGTGCGTGGGGGCAGAAAGAGGAGGCCAGGGGACTCTCGTGGGGGGGGCAGGTGGGGCCGAGGGTGACACCCAGCCCCAATTATTGGTGGAACTGGGCCCCGGGCTCTGAATATTGCTGGTGCCAAGGCACCACGTGGAGATATAACTCACCGCCTATGCACACACACACACAAAGAATTACAGCCCTTATAAAGCATCGCAGAAAAGTGCACCAGCAAACACATTAATACCCAAACTACAGTGGTTAGCAAACGAGCGCATGCACTTACAAGTAATCGGCTTCACAAATCTCTTTTTCAGATGCTTTCCCCCTTCTGTCCAGGTGACAGCCTGACACTTGGTCTGATGGACTTTTACTCTTAGAGGAAAAAGACCCCCCATCTTGGATATATGCCTCAAAGGTAACTGAAAGAATCCATCCACAAATCAAATCTTCATAAGGTACTTTGCCTCTAAGCGTACATCTACACTTTGAGCTGGAGGGATAATTTTCAACTCAGGTAGACGCACAAACATGTGATTGAGCTAGAATGCTAAAAACAAAGTGTAGCTGTGGCAGAGTGGGAGGTGGGACAGGCAAGCTGCCCAACTAAGTACCTAGGGTCCTGGGAGGGATTGTACTCAAGGTGACTAGCCCATCCCACAGCCTTACTGCACTTCTAATCAAAGCTAGTGTGCATTCGTGTATCCAAGCAGGAAATTACACCTCCAGCTCCAAGTGTACAGGGAGTGATGCTCCAGAACAGATATGGAGACAATCAGGTGATCTTGTCAAACAAACCTGATTTCATTCTTTTATGACAGGGGTCGGCAACCTTCCACATGCGGCCCATAAGGGTAATCTGCTGGTGGGCCACAGACAGTTTGTTTACATTAGCTGTCCGCAGGCACGACCCCCAACAGCTACCGCGGTTCACCGTTCCCAAACAATGGGAACTGCGGGAAGTGGCGTTCTACAGGGATCAGCCAACGCTATTCAAAATTTTTATCTATGATCTAGAAGTAAATATAAAATCATTGCTGATTTTAGGGGATATTGTCCATACTTGTTAAACTTCCTTTCTTCATTAATTTCTATACCAAGTCACTTGCTTGGGTATAGTTCTTCCCTGCTAGCAAATTGAGAAACAAATAACTAAGTTTTTGACACATTATCCTTCTCTCCCCAGTATACACTGAAACGGCTTACCATCTCAGAACTCAGCTGTGACTTAGAAAGCAATTCTGGTAAAAAGAATGACCTTGAACAATTGTAAAACCAACAGGAAACTATAAAAGGACATTGTATTAATCTTTCCAAGGTGGCGGCCTGGATTGGTATCTCAAAGAAAATAAATTTTCTTACTTTTCTTCTTCAACCAGTCTAATTGCTTGGGACCTCCTACAGCAATAAAAAAATCATACAGGAGGAAGGGATGAATGTCTAACAGCTGCCAGCCGCATCTTTCTGACAAAGGCTGCATCCAATTATGTTTGTACAACACATGGAGAGCTCTTGGTGAATATGAGAATTGATGTCTAGGTGGCTGCCTTGTAGATTTCCATGAAACACCTCCAATCTCTCTTCCCACAAAGACTCCATCCATGTGGTAATGCAGGCTTGAAATACATGCTTTCTTCTCAATCCATTCTGAAACTATTTGGAAGCTGCCTGAACTTTCCTAAATTAGGATATTGATGCAATATGAATAACCACTCTGAATCTCTCAGTTCTTAGCAAAGATAAATTCAGACAGCTGTTAATGTCCAGGCAATGTAGCTTACCCTACTTGGAATTTTGTGGATTAAGACAAAAGAGTGGGAAAGGCTACTTCCTTGTGCAAATGACATACAGGAAAACCTTTCAGGAAAGGATCCTTATCCTGGTAGACCCTGTATCTAGCAGGAGAAGGCATGAAGTTCCTTGAATCTTCTGGCAAAAGAGAACTGCCATTGGAAACAGGACCTTAAGGTACAGTCAACAGAAAGAAAGGACAGTCGTATGGTTAAGTCACTGGACCGTGTAACAAACTGGCCTTCTCCCCAGCTCCCAAAAGACCCACTGACACAACCACTCTCTTTCCAGGTAGTTTTATTTTCCAACACAGGCAAAACAAACAAAAAACAGCCTACCTCGTGGTTTTTTTCCCTCCCTTTACCTCTCACAGGAACTTCCTGCTTCTTGCAATTCCCGAGCTCTGACTCTCTTCCCTCTAGACCCAGGTGCCCTGTTTTAACCCTAATGGGGTCAGTTAACGAGGCACAGGTTGCACTGGC
The DNA here is from genome assembly GCF_015237465.2 of Chelonia mydas. Taxonomy (NCBI): domain Eukaryota; kingdom Metazoa; phylum Chordata; order Testudines; family Cheloniidae; genus Chelonia; species Chelonia mydas. Next base: position 73,834,115 of record NC_057850.1, on the reverse strand, counting down.
CCTGCTCCCTCTTAAATGTCACCCTGGTAATCTCCTCCCTCCTTGAAGACCTTGCCCACACTTAGGGCAAGCCTTACAGTCCATACCTTCACCATGACACAGTCAATACAGCCTCATTGTCTTCTCTAGGACTTCGAGGACCCGCATGCTGAAGGTCTAATTCTCCCTCAAGCAGATTAAACACCAGAAAGAGGCAACCTCTCTCTTCCTGAATCACCAGCTGCTCTCTTTCTCATCTGTAGCATGCATTCTGCAGCTACCAGTTGTTCTGACAGTCACCCAGTCCTCATGATGGGAGCCATAAAACTGTCCCTTGACTCCCCCTCTTCAAAGGGCCACTACTTTCACCCCGGCCTCTTATCTGCATGCTAACAAGGTCCATCTGGGTCCCCACTGGGCATCCATTGCGCACTCTTGAGTCTGTGCCATGAGCTCCTGTTCCCTGACAGTCTTCTCAATCTGAAGTATGGCCAATGTCTGCTCCAGCATCAAGCACTGCTGTTTTCCACACTCTAACTCCACTCTAGACTATGCTAATTCTTGTTCAGGTTTTATTGTCTGATTGATGATCTTCTGCTGGGAGGTTTCCTCCAGCTCTTGTCAATTCTCTTTTAAGATGTTCCAATAAGCTCTGAAGATGACTGAAGGCTTCCTCTCAGCCCCTATCAGTTGTTTCATGCAATCTTCAGCTCTCTCCACCCCTTTTCTGATCAACCATTGGTTTTCTGTACCCTACACTGCTGCTCTGGATTCATGACACCTTAACTCTGTATCAGGGCTGGGAAACCCAACCAGTCTCTTCCCAAAATCATCAGTCTCAGAAGATCCTTCAGTACCCTAATATGTAGTTGACCTCTCTGCTCCTGTACTCCCAACTCAACCCCTGCTGTGGGGTAGATCCAGATCTCACCTTGCATACCTGACACATCTCTGGGTAGATTCCAGTCCATCTTCTCTGACAATACCACATTTCCCCAGACAAGGGTGCACCCACAATCTGAGTCCATAAGACCTTCTACCGACACTCCTCCCAGCCTGACTAGTACCATGTACAAGTGAACCTTAGTGCCATTAAGAGTAGACCCTAGACCATAAGCCTGGCTGTAAAGCAACACAGGTAATTGCACTCCATTATTGTGCATTCTCACCTAATATCCAGACTTGCCACATCTGAAGCACACAATGGGACTTACCCAGCCAACCCCAAAAGCACTTCCTCAGACTGGGGCCCTGGTAGGTCCTGTGCATCCCCGTGTTTTGGGTTACTCAGGACCCTCTCCCACTAAGAGTTTCCTGGTGACTACCCAGATCGGGGTAGCCCCTTGTCTGATCTCCCCTAGTAGGCCATTCCTAGTTTGCTACACAGTTCAGGCTGCCCGGCTTCTTCAGTTTCAAAGAAGGCTTCTGTCCTTTCAACTGCCTCACCTACTGATGCAGGTTAGTATTGCCTTACCCATCTCTGTGCTTCTATGGGTGGGACCTTCAAGAACTTCTCCAGGACCACTTGGTCCATGATTTTCTCTATGGAGCTAGTCTCTAGGCATAACCACCAAGCAGCAAGATCCCATAATATTGGAGCCACTACCCATTGTTGTGCCCCACACTGGAATAGTTCGGTCCAGTATGCCTCTGGAGTCAGTCCCAGTCTATCCAAAACCTTCTCCACAGGATAGGAGTTCACCTGCTCATTTCTCACAACTTGGTAGGCTACCTGTGCCGAACCCACCAGGAATAGGTGGGAATTGACTTGGGAAGCTGCCCAAGTCAATTCCCCCCAGCCTGCTGCACTTGTTATTTGCTCAAATGTGGAGGAAGGCCTCTTCACTCCTGTACCCAGCTTCGCCAGACCAGGGACCAGTTGGCCTGAGCTACCTCATCTCCAGTACCAGACACATTTCACAAGAATCCCTTGGCCCAACTGCTACTTTTGCTGCTGGACGTGGGCCTTTGCCACTGCTGCGGAAGGGCAAATCGTGCTTCTTGCCATTTCTGCAGGCTCACAACCAATTACAGAGTCATAGCTCTGTTGCTGCTGTTTCTGTTGCCACTGTTCCATTAACAGACATATGACCTCCTCCATTTTTCCTCATTGCTAAAACTGAGGTGTGTGCCAGTCAATGCTTGGAATCCAATTTCTTCCCTGTTCTAGGGGCCAATCACCTCCCCATATTCTCCACCAAAGGTCACAAGACAGGGCTTTCCCCCAAATTCTTAAGAATCCTCTGCCACGACCAGAGTCTCTTTCCAGGCTGTTTTATTTTCCAACACAGACAAAACAAACAAAAACAGTTCCTCAGCACACTCTGTGCTACAGCTCCCAGGGGTTCTTCCCCTTCTGTCTCTCACAGGATCTTCCTGCTACTCTTCCTTCTTGCAGCTCTGACTCAACAGATCTCTCCTTCATCTAGGCCCAGGTACCCTCTTTTAATCCTAAGTGGCGGTCTGCTAACCAGGCATAGGGTGCACTGGTCCTGCTCCTTCTTAAAGGACAGACAAGGACTCCGACAGACAAGGACTCAGAAGATCCAGATTCCATTACCAGTTCTGCCACAGACTTCTACTGTTGTCCTTAGACAAATCAAAATGAAGCTGGAATTAGAGTGGGGAGAAAATTAAGACGGCAACTCACGATTGATATGACGTTCATCGCATGAACTCTAGTGTTAAACAAACTTTGGGAAACTACCAGAAACATTTTCACAACTTGTAAACTTTTCAAAGCAATTTTCCTGGACTATAATACAAAGAAAAAAATTAAAAAATTATGAACATCAGAGTAGTGTCTGCCAGTTTTACCCACTTACAGATGGATATTGCTGGGGAATAAATTATAATAAGGAGCTTTGAAGAAAACGTAACCTTAACTGGTAATGTAGAAAAGCGCAAACTTTAAACAGAACTAGTGGCTGAAAGTCTGTGCTGTTGCATAGGTGTAATTCTTCAGGTCACATGTGCAACAACAAAAAATCAAAATGGCTGAGAACTTAGAAACTGGATGGTGAGAGACCATGAATTCCACTGATGACTGAACTTGGTAATATTCGAACAAAAAGAGCTTTCAACCGTGCTTATAGCTGTTTCCATTGCTTTAGACTGACTCAACAGACATTCTAGTCATCATAATTCCGTTTGGGAGTTTTGTGTGCAGCAGTTGATCTAGCCCCTCTGGGTTTGGCTCTTACCCCAGAATGTGGGAGTTCACATGGAAATGGAGCCCCACACAACATTTCCACTGTGGGGGCACTGCAGCCCCCAACCCTGGCCCCCACCCCAGTTCTACTGCCCCTGCTATGGATCACCACAAGGTTGATCCCCTTTATTTACCCCAGGGACTTCTCAGATTTGGAACTCTGATATCTGGGGAAGAAACACATGAACCACGCAGGTCTCCAGTTTTATACATTTTATTAGCTAAAATTAAAAACTAAGCAAAACCATAAAACAAAACATATAAACATATCAAATTTGAATAAAATGGATTATCACATTAATCTGATTATCAGGTTAATTAAACCATATCAAATAAACTAACAATTCCTTGGAAGATTTTAATTATTTGAGAAGGTAGTAATCTTGTTTAGCTATTAGCCTCAAAACCAACAGGACATTATTAATTACAATGCCAATCAGATTTATATTCCAGCCAAACAGCTGATACAGGGAGTGTCAAATCACACCCTGGATGATGCTAATGATGAGACTACAGCTCCACGCCAATTAAGGCAGTCTGCTCAAATTACTGGTGGTTAGGTAACAGTCAATCTTTCCCCACCCTGCCCTCTCACGTCCCTGAAAAAACACCATAGGGTTCAATGAACCATTCCAACACAATTGAAGATTGCACAGCTTGTTACATACGATATACAAATGACAAATTTAGGTGAAAGCAATAAGATTTCTCAGGATTAAACACACAGTTCCTCCTTCATTAAAAATGTGTGTGTGATCTTTTACACAACAAGCTTATTTAACTTAGGGTTGTTTTAGATATTTGAGGAACAATTTTATAGGCAGAGTTCTCATATTCTGTGACTTCTATCCACATGTACACTCACTATCAGCCATCTGCTGGAGTTATGCAACAAGTGCAAGAATGCTGAGGTAGAGGCATCCCTTTACTAATAAAAATTAGAAAAGAAAACAAAACTGAAAAGGTTGAGAATATATTTCTTAAAGGAACCATTTTTTAAATTAATTTTAGTACAGACTAATTAATTATCTTACTTGCAAATAAATCAGAAAATTCATTCTATACATAAAAAGAGTAAGTGCTGTAAATTTGAGGTGCATATGCTGTATTTTTCATACATAATAAAGAGGTTAAATTCCTATGTCAAGTGCAAATGAGAACTCAGCCTTAACTATGGAGTCATGACCAGCTGCTTCATAACGTTGAGTACGCCACACATTACAAATACACTATTTTAGGAGTGTTTTAGAGATTTTTGTAAAAATGTGATAGGACTATTTTTCATATCCCTCCACTAACAAAGCCAACTCCCTCAGTTAACATGAGATGGCACTGTACAGGACTCAGAAGGAGCCACTGAAACCTCTAAAAATTACTCAAAATAGCTTTTCTTTTCCATAAAAATAACACAACTTTAATTATCATACATTGTGCCCTGCGAGGCTAGAAATAGAGTTGGCTTGGTTGGAAAGAAGAGGTTACTCACTTTGTGCCGTAACTGGAGTTCTTTAATATGTGTCCCTATGGGTGCTCCACTTCAGGTGCACACGTGCCCCCATTTGCCTTTGATCGGATATTTTTGGCAGCAGTGTCTCTTTGGTCCATGCCTGTGCTTGCATATCCTCGTGCCCCACACATCCTCATGTGCTGCACCAAAGATCTATAGGGCGGTGCAGGTGAACCACCCTCAGTTTCCTCTCTACCACAAAATCCTGCAGAGGGGAAGGAGAACGGATAGTTGGGCACCCATAGGGACACACATCTCAACAACCTCCAGTTACTGCACAAGGTGAGTAACCTCTCCATCTTCCATAAGTATTGTCCTAATGGGTGTTCCACTTCAGGTGACTCTGAAGCAGTATCTCCACAGGGAGGTGGGTGCTTCCGAACAGAGTAATACTGAAGACAGAACTGCATTGCCAACTACAGCATCTGATCTAGAGGCATGAACCACATCATATTGGGTGGAGAAAGTATGTACTGAAGTTCAAATTGCAGCTCTACAAATTGCAGCAACTGGGACATCTTTGAGTAATGACACAGAAGTAGACTGAGACAAGGAAGCTGAATGTTGGCACAGTCATAATATGAAATAATACATTCAGAGATCCATCTCAAGAGTCTCTGGGTGGAGACTGTGGATCCTTTAGATCTGTCCCCATTTGAAACAAACAACCTGGGAGACTTTTTGAATGATCTTTATCAAACATTCTTCTTTATCAAGATCTTTATCAAGCATTCTTAAAACTACAATACCCACCTGGGGAAGTGAGGAAACAAATTAACAGAGTGAGACAGGTACCCAGAAGTCACCTACTACAGGACAGGTCCAACAAGGAAAATAACAGAACACCACTTGCCATCGCATACAGCCCCCAGCTAAAACCTCTCCAGCACATCATCAATGATCTACAACCTATCCTGGAAAATGATCCCTCACTCTCACAGACCTTGGGAGGCAGACCAGTCCTTGCTTACAGACAGCCCCACAACCTGAAGCAAATACTCACCAGCAACTACACACCACACCACAGAAACACTAAACCGGGAACTAATCCCTGTAACAAACCCTGTTGCCTACTCTGTCCCCATATCTACGCTAGCAACAACATCAGAGGACCCAACCACATCAGCCACACCATCAGGGGCTCATTCACCTGCACATCTACTAATGTGATATATGCCATCATGTGCCAGCAATGCCCCTCTGCCACATACATTGGCCAAACCAAACAGTCTCTATGTAAAAGAATAAATGGACACAAATCAGACATCAGGAATGGTAACCTATAAAAGCCAGTAGGAGAACACTTAAATCTCCCTAGACAGTCAACAACAGATTTAAAAGTAGCCATCCTTCAACAACAAAAAAATTCAAAAACAGACTTCAAAGAGAAACTGCAGAGCTACAATTCATTTGCAAATTTAACACCATTTATTTGGGCTTGAATAGGAACTGGGAGTGGCTGGATCACTACAAAAGCAATTTTCCCACTCTTGATATTGACACCTCCTCCTCGATTATTGGAAGTGGACCACATCCACCCTGATTGAATTGGCCCCATCAACACTGGTTCTCCACTTGTAAGGTAACTCCCTTCTCTTCATGTGTCAGTATATTTATGCCTGCATCTGTAATTTTCACTCAATGCATCTGAAGAAGTGGGTTTTTTACCCACGAAAGTTTATGCCCAAATAAATCTGTTAGTCTTTAAGGTGCCACCAGACTCCTCGTTGTTTTTGTGGATATAGACTAACACGGTTACCCTTCTGATACTTGATTTCTGAATGGTTTGCTTCTGTCCAAACAACAGGCTAATGCCCTCCTGACGTCCAAGGTATGGAAGACAGCTTCCTGCCTAGTCTGATGTGGTTTCAGAAAAAAAATGGAAGATGAATATTCTGGTTAATATAAAAGTCAGAAGACACTTTATGTAGAAACTTGAGGTGTGGTTGTAATGAAACCTTTTCCTTGAAAAACACTGGGAGGGTTTGCCATTAAAATCCTCAATTCTCCGCCTTTCTAGGCAGAAGTGATGGCCACCAAGAAAGTTGTTTCCATGGACAGGTGAAGCACCAAACACATAGCTACTGGCTCAAAGGAGTATTTCACAAGGTAATTAAGGACAAGGTTCAAGTCCCATACTGGAGTAGGTTCTATGATCTGTGGAAAAAGATTAATCAGTCCTCTGAGGAAACTTGACATTGTGGGGCAAGCAAAAATTGAAAAACCTTCCACAGACAAGCAAAAGGCTGTTTTGGCTGTGATGGGGTCCCCAGTGCGCAACCTGGGACTGCTGAGCCCTCCAAACCAACCAGCCTAGGTTGCCTCTCACATTGTGATGCTGATGTCAAGCTACCGCCTCTGTCAGGCACTGCACTTATACAGACATCCACAGGCAAGGACACACCCAGCTGAGTTACATGAATCATCTTCCAGTCACTCATGAACCATCAATAGGGATGATCCAGCTAATTCCCCCCAGTTCCCCAGTCTTGCACCTCAGAACTGTACCATCTTGCACTGGTTAGAAACCTGGTCTGTGTAAATTCATTACCTAGTTCACCACTTCGTCAAAGGGAAGTGGACAAGCACCAGCCTTTGTAACCTGAGCAGATTTCCCAAGTACTTTAGACAAACTCACTGGTAAGGATAAAATGTTAAAATAAGTTTATTAACTAGAGAAAGATAGATTTTAGGTAATTATAAGTGGTAGGCATAAAGGTCAGAGATAGCTACATTAAGAAAATAAAAGCAAACACATTCTAAATCCTAAACTTTTAGTCTAAGCAAGAGTTGAATCAAACAGCTTTTCTCACCCTGCAAGATGGTACAAGGAGGTTACAGTTCCTCAATTCAAGGGACTACCTTCCAGCCTGGGACCAAACTTTCCCAGTTCAATGTCTTTTTCTTGCAGACATTCTTCTAGGTGCTGAGATGAGGGGGAAGAGAGGCCTAGCGATGATGTCACTGTCTCTCTTTTATACTTTCTTCCAGCTACTAGAAAGATCCTTACTGTGATGTGGTTAGCCCGCCCCTCCTGGTGTACGTGCCTTCTCCAAGAAACCACAGGAAGAATGGACTGTGTGTTGATGAGCCATTGATGACCACCTGGCTAGTGATGGCTACTCTTTTGTTGTAACTGAAAGGCTAGCCGTGGGCTTTCCCAACCTCACAACATATTTCAGTAACATAGAATCATAGAATATCAGGGTTGGAAGGGACCTCAGGAGATCATCTAGTCCAACCCCCTGCTCAAAGCAGGACCAATCCCCAACTAAATCCTTATATATAGCAATACTTCATAACTTCACACACAATGATAGCACATATAATTCAACATGATATTAATGTTCAACAGATTAAGACTTTTTAAATGATATAGCACAAGGCATACTTTGTACAAAACACATCATAATAATATCACAGTGGTGAATATGTGAGTTCCAGGGTACTACTTTGAGGTACAGAGTGTCACAATATCCACCAAATGAACCATGATGGAACTCATAGTGAGACCTGATCTTTTTAATTCTAGCAGGTAGCCCAGGATGGTGGAGAGAGAAGAGGGAACAAGAGAGAATTAATGACAGGTACACCACTGGTGAAATCACTTCCATTTCTGAAGGCAAGTATTTATCACAGATATCTTTCTGCTGTTTAACAACACCTGCTGTACCTCTGTTGAACAGGAAGTCTCTATACCAGAGAACCATCTAGGAGCCGCACCTGGAGTCACAGAACTTCCAATTTGGGATGAAGCATCTAAGTATCCTGAGACAACAGGCAGCAACTGACTGGAATGTTCAGTGGTGGACGAGAAGCAAGTCGAATCAATGAAGGATACCAAATGTGTCTCAGCCAAGTAAGTGCAATCAATATGATCTTATCCTTGTCTTGCTTGACCATGCTGAGAAATTTTACGAGCAACAGCATTGGTGGATAAGTGTAAAGAAGACTCCTTACCCATGAAATAAGGAAGGCATCTCCTAGTGACTGAGGATCAAGTCCCCCTCTTGAGTAATATTACTTGCACTTTGTGTTGGTGATGGTGGCAAAAAGTTACACTTCTGAAATCTCCCAGGTTAGAAATATGCTGTTGATGACTTGTGAATCCAACTCTGGGAGAAGTGTCTGCTGAGTTCGTCAGCCGTGGTGTTCTGTATACCCAGGAGGTAAGAAGCGGAGATGACTACCTGGTTGGCTATGCACCAATTCTTGAGTTTTATCACCTAAGCACATAGTGAGGGGGAGCACGCCCTTCCCTGACAATTGATGTAGAACATGCAGACTAGGTTGTCTGTTGCAATCTTGAAAGATTTGGCTCAGACCAGCGGAAAGAAGTGAGTGCAAGCATTCCTGACTGCTCTCAACTACAGATAATTGATGTTCAGAAGACTCTCATGGGGAGACCATTTGCCTTAGATGGTGTGTGGTCTCAGATGCGCTCCCCATCCCAGCGGGATGCATCTGATGTAATAACGATGGTAGAAAGAGCTTGAACTAAAGGAATGAAATGAACTCCCATACAGGATTCTTCCACCAACTGATTGAGTCCAGAACCTGATAGGGAACAGACACCTGCATGTCCAGACTGTGCTTGTTCACTATATAAACTGTCCTGAACTATCCCAGGAAACACAGGAGATTTAATGGTGTGTTGGGCTATGAAGATACAAGCTGCCATATGACCTAATAGCTGAAGACAATTTCTTGACGACGTTTGAGAACTTAATTGAATTCTTGCAATATGATTTTCAAGTGGGTGAACTTGTCCACAAGTAGGTAAACTCTGGCTATTGCACCATTTGGAAAAGTTCCTATAAAATCTATCCACTGAACTGGGGTCAAAACAGACTTTTCGAGATTGTGTTGAAAGCCTAAACTGTGGAACAGAGACCTTGTCATTGGTTAAGATTGACCTCTGAGAAGCCAATCATTGAGATGAGGGAAAGCAACTATACCTAGTCAACGTAGGTGGGCAACTACAGCTGCCATTATCTTTGAGAATACTCTTGGGCAGAGAAGAGTCCGAAGGGGAGCACATGGTATCGGAAGTGATTGTGGTTGACTGTAAAATGAAGAAACTTCTTGTGACAAGGGTGAATTGTGACATGAAAATATAAATCCTGAAGGTTGAAAGTCACAAACAAATCCCCAGAATCTAAGGAGCAAATTATAGCTGCAAGGGTCACCATCCTGAATTTCTGCTATTTCACATAATTGTTTGGAATCTGACATATAATATAAGCCTCCATCCTCCATTCTTTTTAGGGAACAAAAAAATACTTGTAACAGAACCCCTTTCCCCTGTACTGGACTGGAATTGGTTCTATAGCTCCTAAGCATAGAAGGGAAGTGACTTCCTGTCTCACCTACTGATTGTGAGATGGGTCGCTGAAAAGGGATGGGGAAGGGGGCTGGGATGGAGGGATGGAAATGAAATAGTTTGAATAATTGATATTACGACCTCCAAAAACTCATTTGTCGGATGTTATTCTCTCCAATGCAGGTTGAAAGGGGGAGAGGTGTTATCCAAAGGTGGGGAGGAGGATAGGATAGCAGAGCTGTAGATTCTTGTGGAATGGATGATCTGGACTCTTGACCGAGTCATCAAAACTGGCACTTGGACAAAACAGAGGGCTGGGATGAGGCAGCTGTTGCAGTTTGTAGCTTCTTTTTAGAGAACCTAAGACTCTTGGCAGGTGGTTCAGAAGGTCTATGGAAACTAGAGAAAGAAATTGGGCAAAATCTCTGAGTTGTCTGAGACCTGCTGAATTTTCTTTTATTTGCAAGTATATAAATCCCAAGGGATCTATGTGTGGCCCTCAAATCTTTTAAAGCATGAAGAATGTCATTGGTAGACTCAGCAAACAATTTGAGACCATCAAAAAGCAAGTCCTCAACAGTACTTTGCACCTCTTATGGAAGCTGCACAAGTGAAGCCATGAAGCTTGTTGCATCACAATCACAGTGGAAATGGACTGACTGTGCTGCAGTATCATCTGAATCTAAGGAGGCCGAGAATGATGTTTCCACTAAGAGTTGCCCCTCATTTATGATGGCTTTAAATTGCTTGTGGTGCTCCTCTGGCAACAGCTCAATAAAGGTGTTAAACTTATTATAATTCAGAAAGTCATACTTTCACATGAGTGCTTGTTGGTTAGCTATTCTGAATTGCAATGTTGCAGAGGAGTAACTCTTATGACCAAAGACGTTGAGTCGCTTCTGGTCTTTGTTGTAAGGGGTAGACTTAGCACTGTGTTGTCTACTGCACTCATTAACTGTCCACAACCAGGGAATTAGGTGTTGCATGTTAAAATAAAAACTCTGAGTCCTTGGCTGGAACAGAATCATTTTTTTGTCAGTATATTTACAGATGATCTTAGCAGGCTCTAGCAAAAAACCGGGAGGGCAACAAGAACGGAAATGTCCAGGAGTTTATGATAGGAATCCTGGACTCTTATAAAGGCATATGAAGCATAAGCAATGAGTTTCTTCAGCTCCTGGAACTGTCTAAGGTCATCTGCCATGGAAGGTGGTGGAGGCATTACAGCCTCATCTGGCTATGATGATGAAATATGTGTGTGAGGTGTTGCCTACTTGTCAGCCCTTACCTCCTGCTCCTCAAAGATCTCCTCTACTGGTCGGAGTGAAGACAGTGGAAAATGGTTCTGCCTATATTCCTTGAGTGTGTTTAGGGGCTCTTATGAACATTGTGGTGCCCACAGGGCATGGGAGGAAGCATCTTCCGTTGATCATACCAGCTAGACAAGGGTCAAAGTCATCTGTCCGCTCAGAATGGACAGGAGAATGTTGTCTCACAGAATAAGCAAGAGAACCCTGTACCAAAAACTCTCAGAAGAGTCATTGTCAACACACTCAAGGGGAGGTGATACTTGTTCACTCTGGATGGTCAAAGTCGGTATAGAAGGAGGCCCCAGTGAAAAATATGGAGTTGATAACCTGGAGGATCTCGGTGCAAACAGATGTCCGGTGCCAGTAATAGGGACTCTGGCTCATTCAAGACAAGAAGGTCCTTTGAATACTAAACTCTGCAGCACCAATGGTACGTAGGCATGAGTTAGATGGCCTCCACAGGATCCCGTTTTCGGTACCATGTTTTATATCTGTCTTGAGTTTGTGTGTGCTACGGACCCTGAGTGTTTGGTATCAGAATGTCCGGGGTCAGACTCCAGCACTACCAATGCAGAGCTATAGGATAATGGCATAGCTACTGAGGATACAAAAGTGTTTGATGTGATACAGCTCTGCACAGAACTTCTACTGGTATGGATAGGACTACCCAAAGACGAAGTCATCTTCAATACCATATCCTCTTTGGTGGTAGTATGACTCTTAGAGGACACTTTAGATATCCTCAGAGTACCGGAGACACAGGAAGCCTCAACAAAACTCCCTTTGGGAACTGAGGTCTCAAGAACATTTTTCTCAGGCAGCAACTGAGACATCTTAGAAGGAGATCTAGGACTCCTACTTTTCTTATCAGTACCCAGAGACTTAGAATATGAAGCTCCCTGTACTGTTGATATTGAGGCAGATGCTGGCTTCCCTGAGAATTTCAATGACCAAAACCCAGAGGTGGGTGGGGTAGCAGCAATAGTATCCCTTGAGGCTCTTAGTGACAAGGATCCTGAAGTTGATGGGGTACTAAGTGTGCTTAGAGGCCAGGGTGCAAGGCGGTTCTCAGAGCTCAGGTCAGAGACCAGTCTTAGGGCTTGCTCAATCACCAATAATTTGAATTTGATCTCTCTGATTTTTTTTTTTTTGAGATCTGCTTTTGAAGAAGGAGCAAGTCTTACACTTACTCGGGATATGGGTGTCCCCCAAACTGCAGAGGCACCAAGAAAGTTTGTCATTGACCAGGATAGCTGCCTGGCAGGAAAGACACTGCTTAGAGTCTGGGGATCCTCCCATACCACAGAAAACAAGTCCAAAACCACCCCTCAATAAGGAAAAAGGCTAATAAAAGGGGAACAACAATCCCAACAAACTAACTAACTAACTAAACTATACCAAGAACAGCCTGAGTAAAGAGGGCATTCTGAATGCTCCATCTCAGGCCAAGGGTTGTTCAGAAGGAACTGAGGGTGGTTGGCTCACACAGTCCCATATATTCTTGGCACGAGGATGTGCAGGGCACATGCGAAGGACGAACAGACACTGCTACTGAAAATCTCTGATCAAAGGTGCATGGAGGCACATGCGCACCTGAAGTGGAGCATCCATAGGGACACTATTCAAAGAAGAATCCCCTTTACAGCAGTCTAAAACTCCTCTTGCTAGCCCTCCAGAGCTATAAGACACCATATCAGACTAAGTTTGTAATATTTTTACATATAGAATTGCTGTTACTGACTCAAATCTCTGGAGAGGTCCTCACAGAACATAATGTGCTGCCCCATTCCACATTACATTCTGTGGCATACCCCTCCAACTGAAACATCACCTGAGTGGTGGATTAGGGGACAGCAGATAGTTGGACCCATCTGCAAAGGAAGTGTTAGCATAGGCAGGGAGTGCCCTGAAGAACAGTGCAGTCACTTGACCTCTGTATCAGTGTCTTTGCTGCTTTGGTAGATCTCAACCTCTGCACATTTGTTAAGAGGATGGAGACAAAAAACTTAGGGCAGGTGTACACTACAGCCGGGATCGACACTCTGAGATCGATCCACCGGCGGTCGAATTAGCGGGTCTAGTAAAGGCTCGCCAAATCGACTGCAGATCGTGTTCCAGTTGACCCCTGTACTCTACCCCCGACGAGAAGAGTAAGGTAAGTCAATGAGAGATTTTCTCCCATCGACCCCCCGCTGTGTAGACCCTGCGGTAACTCAACCTAAGGTATGTGAATAACATAGCTGGAGTTGTGTAGTGTAGGTCGACTTACCGTGGTAGTGTAGATATAGACTCTGTCTTCCCACCCCAAAGGGAGCAATCTGAAAGAATCAGCATTGAGTTTCCTGGTCCCTAACGTAATTTTTTCCTGTACAGGGGATGAATATTTCCCTACCAAAACTACAACATATACGAAATAAAAAGGCTACTACGGTTAAACCAAAAGCTTTTTCTCTTTGTTTACCTATAAACTGTATGACTCATCCTTGATAGTATGATATCTTACTTAGTTTTATATGCTACACAAATGAAAGGATAACAATAATAAAAAGAATCCTGAAAAGAAAATCCTTATTTCTTATACCTGCTTATAATCATATTTATATAAAATGTGGTGTTCAGTAATAAAATGCTAAATAATTCTCTTTGTGGATTATACAGTTTAGTAACTAATATAGAAGATATAAGCCATCATTTACAAGAAGATGCCATCTACTGAGCAAAAGTGTAATCAGCAGGCAATTTCTATTACAGCCAAAATCTTTTTCTTCCTTTATTGATTTTCTCCATTGCTTTCCTAAAGCCCCCCAAGCTATCTGAGCCAGTGTGGCAAATGAAGAAAACATAGGACTTCTCAATGACCCCAATATCAATTCTGCTTTGTACTTTACCCTGTCTCAAGGCTATGGGCCTGATAGGTTAGTTCAAGCAAGAGACAGAAAATAGTATATATAGTATGTACACACACACACAAATTCAGAGCAACTGAGTAGAAATTACAGGTTAACCTTTGGAATTAAGCCTAATAAATTCGCAGTTTTAAAACAACTTGCAGATATTACACTATTCACCTGTATATTAGCTAATTGATTCATCATGTAACTCTTTTTGTGCTCCAGTTGTTGTTCTGCTTGTTTCTTCTGTTCATCTAGTTTTTGCATCTTCTGATTCAGATTATAAAGTTTCTGGAAAATATATGCATAGACGGATGTGTTAGTATTCAAAAGTAATTGTCCTTTTCTTCTTTGGGAAATTATAAAACACATTAGCCATTAAATACTCTTTTTTAAAAGTTTCAATTTATAAGTTCATCTTTAGTTTCACTTAAACATTTTTTTTTATCTAGTTCACTTAGTAGCTACATTATATATTCATGTGTATACATTCAGAAACACTTCAAACTATATAAATAGCATTTTAAACACACACACACAGCTATGTTGATTCATATATTGTATTCTGTCATATAGAAAAATATCACTGTTTCACCACTGATTATAAGCAAACCCCTTTCCTCCCAATGGTTCTATGAGTTTATTTTGCCAGCTAACACATAGACTTTCTATGTTCAAAATAGAGAAACGAGGTGGGTGAGGTAAACATCTTTTATTGGACCAACATCTGTTGGTGAGAGACAAGCTTTTGAGCTTACCCAGAGCTGAAGAAGAGCTCTGGATAAGCTGAAAAGTTCTCTCTCACCAACAGAAGTTAGTCCAATAAAAGGTAGTACCTCACTCACATTGTCTCTCAGTGTAGTGGGGCGGTCACCCCGCTCCAGCCCTGAAGGGGTTAAAACAGCCCTGGGAAAGGGCTGCGCCGGGGAACCAATAGGGTAGGCTGATTTGGGAAGCAGCCACAGCTGGGGCCATGCCCCAGTCAGGCCACAGCTGGCCCTATATAAGGGCTCAGGGAGGAGCTGGGTCACAGTCTCTCTCTAGTGGTGGAAAGGGAAGGACTTAGCTGCCTGGGAGCTCAGGGTACAGGGAACAGAGCAGGGCTGGGAAAAGGCAAGAGGAGCTGGGGAGCTCCATCACGGTAAACCCCCAGGCTGCAGGCCTTGAGAAAGGCCAAAGCAGGTACTGGGGTTGCAAAGGTGCAGCCTGGGGTTAGGCAGAGGCAGCAGGTCCTAACCCCTTGCCAATGATGAGTGGCTATTACACTGCAGTCTGCCCCAGTGAGCGGGGGCTAGATGATGACTGGCAGTAGCCACTGAGGCAAGGTGGGTTTAGAGGGTTGGGGGTTCCCCTGGAAGGGGAGACCCAGAATAAGGGGGTACTGCTGGGGCAGAACTCCAAGGTAAAGGCACCGGGGTCCAGGAGGGACACAGGACCAGCAGCTGGCAAGACACTGGCCTGCAGAGGGTGCTCTGGGCTGGACAAGAGCTAATTCCCAGGATGACCAGCAGGAGGCGCCGCGCCAGTGAATCTTTACTTCGCTACATTCTAATATCCTGGGCCCAACACAGCTACAACACTGTTTTCAAAACGTGTGTTCTGAACGGCCTACATGAAAATAGCATAAGGGAGACAAGAAATACTTATGGTTTAGTGACTGTGAACTAACAAGGGAAATAGTACTTAGGAGAGCTACTAAGAAACGGTAAGAAGAGAAAGAATAGCATATTGGGATTTCTCATTTTTACATCATTCACTAATCCAGTGTATTATTAATTAATATATCCAGAAAATTAGTTTTTTTTTTCATATCTGCTGTACTAAACATATTTACATCATCGGTATAAGTGCAAACTATTAAATGATAGAAGTAGTTATTAACATATATAATGACTAGTAAAATTTGTAAATTACTCTATACATGTACAAAAATATACAATGATAAAGTTATTCAAAGTGTTTTCTTTGATAAATTATGAAATTATGTATCATATATAACAGCATTAAATATAGCATTCACATTCTGATTCACTTGCAATACTTTCAATTTTTAATCAAAGAGTTTAAGTTCTTCCATGAAATTACCAACATTTTTTGAATATTATTCAGATACAAACCTGCTTGTGCAAACATAGTTTCCAAGCTTTTAAGACTGAAACAAATATACAGCTAAAGACAAGGATATATAACTCATACCACACCCCTTGAGGCCTCCAGAAGACTAATGATGTGATCTTTGTCACATTGTTTCTACTAAATTTTACTTAGGGAAGGGCTAACAACATTAGTCACTGCCATTAACATGTTGTTTTGAAAATACTATTAGCTATTAGAAATATCTTTTTGTAGTTTTATGTAGCAGTTGTGACTCATTATACCTGCATCACAAATAAACTATCTCAATTATTTTAACATACTTTCAAAAAAAATTATTCTACATCTGAGAGATTGGGTAGTTTAAATATTGTAAGTAGTATTTCACAGGAGCTACACAGAGAAGAGAAAGAAAGGAAAAATTGAGTCCCCGTAGGAAGTGAAGGCAGAGAAAGAGGAGGGTCTAGACTGACAAGTCTGACTCAATAGTAAGAAAACTGAACTCAGAGTAAACTGTAGATGAGATTGCTTGGGAAAATTCTTCCAGCAGAGATGGAAGTCTTCACTAGCTTAACTGTGATTCTGCAAAAGAAGATTCATGTGAGCTGGAAGAAGTCATGGAAGTTTTCATACCTAGCTACCACCTCTCAGGGAGGTAGATTAACCACAGTGATGGGAAAACCCCTCCCGTCAACACAGGTAATGTCTACACTAAAGCACCGCTGTAGCATTTCAAATGTAGACAAGCCCTAAATTATTTTGCTGAGGATAATACATAGGCTATCAACAAACCCTGCAGAAACCTCTTCCTGAGTCTTAAAAAGAAAAGGAGTACTTGTGGCACCTTAGAGACTAACCAATTTATTTGAGCATAAGCTTTCGTGAGCTACAGCTCACTTCATTGGATGCAGGAGGAGGAGGAGAGAATCAATCTGAAAAAAACCAGGAAAAGAGAGACTTTGAGGCATGACTCATTGGGGGTTCTTGACCATCTTATCAAATTTGCTTCTTAGAAGATTTAGAACTAGAGAGAATGGAATTGCAGGTGGAAGATGTTCACTGTATCCTCTGTTTACCCCTGTGGCAAGAAAAATAAGGTTGCAGCTGAGTATACTAATGATTAAGGTGTCAGGTGAGTGTAAAGATGCTCAAAGGCTTGCTGATGAACTTGGTATAGCTTACTTTGGCTAATCTATGGGCCATTAGACAAAGTGTCTCACATTACATGAACCATTTTCTTATTGTCTTCATAAATGAATCTTATTTTGGGATAAACAAAGGTGAATAGCTCTTCTCATTTTTGATGGCCAGACGGAATCATCAGTTATTAATGATTCAAGACATACCTGTCACATATATCCCTTATACCCTGCATCAGTCCCCCTCCATTTTCAGTGCATACAGGTATAAAAGATAGAATAAGAAATGGTTGCATAAAAATAAAAGCGAAAAACACTTTCAAGAGGTTAAGCTTAACAAGACAAACTATAGCCTTTGTTCAAGGTAGTTTCCTTACCCATCTATCTTTCAGCAAAATGACTGATCACCCCGGGCATCCTCCCACAAAGTCCAAAGTGCTCGGTTCTTAGGTGAAAGATAACTCAGGGTTCTTTGCACCTCCCTTCTATAGCCCGTGCACCTTGAAATGGATTCTTCTGAAGATTACCCCTCAAAGTAAAGTACCTTCAAGCTGTGAGGAAAGTGACATGGAGTCTGGTGGTGAAAAAAGTTTCTTCCCCCACTGGTGTTTACTAAAATGCAAATTGATCTGTTTCCTGGAATCTCTTCACCCTGCTGAGATGCTGAGTGAATATCTCCTCCCCCTGTTTACCTTCTATGTACATTGCATTCCCATTGTCTCATTGTACCTTGCAAATACCTTCAAGGTGGCAGAACCACATTTCTTTGTCTGGGGTGGAGTAACTTTAGACTTTCCTGGCAGACACACCTTGATAACATAATTTCCAATATGTTTGTAATTTTGAATTTGTCTTCAGTCCATACATCACAAATAATATTAATGATTGGTATGTTATTAGCTTTCTATTAATATCTTACATGATACCTTCAAGGTTATGACATTAGTGAGTTGGGATACACTGAACTGGTCACTGAACTTACTACCAGATATCAATAAACCCCTTGCCTTCTTGCACTGGGATGCTGTTAGTGTCACAGAAAGAAAAGGACAAAGGGGAGGGAGAACCAGTGCCATATGACATGTCAATAACATCATTATTCACACTTAGGGACAATAAATTGGAATATTGATGGGTCCTGAACATAGAGAGTGATGTACTAGGTTCAAAGAAAATAAGGTGTTTCTTTTACTGCATTATGACAAGCTTATCAGCCACTAAATGGGGATGCTTGGAATTATGTGTTTCTATCTCAGTTCAGAACAATGCTATGGACCAAGTTTTCAGTTGGTTTGGCGTTGGCTGCTTGAATCTGAAATACTACGTCTTCCTGATTTTCAAATGACACTCACAATGTGGTATGCCACCAGTTTCCTTTTGCTTACTGATGTTTGTGTGTGCCTGTGCCTTCCCTGCCTGGTTGACCTGTATTGCTACTGCAGTCATGACCTTTCTCCCAAGGAGATACAACATCTTTGAGCCCTTGTCAGTCAGGGTGGTCTTCTAATGTTGTGACCTAGCCCTCTCCATAGCTGCCTGTACCAACAGAGAGTTGGGGACGGGATGGGAGAAAAGAAATTCAGCAAATTCAGAATTCTCTGTAGCCAAGAATCCTTCCCTCATGGCTATACAAGTGGCCAGGCTTTTGTGTACTGTATCTGCTGCATCCTCTGCAGCCTGAAGGAATGTTCTTGTCACTAACTTGCCCTCCTTTATGAAGGACTGAAACTGGGCTCTGTCCTCAGAAGGAAGTTTGTCCTTAAAGTCCACAAGCCTGGAACAGTAGTTAAAATCGTATTTTGCTAACAAGGCCTGATAGCTAGCAATATGGCCTGTAGAAGACAAGACCTTTCTCCCAAGGAGATACAACATCTTTGAGCCCTTGTCAGTCAGGATGGTCTTCTAATGTTGTGACCTAGCCCTCTCCATAGCTGCCTGTACTAACAGAGAGTTGGGGACAGGATGGGAGAAAAGAAATTCAGCTCCCTTGGGGGGACAAAATAGTGCCTCTCATAGACTCATAGACTTTAAGGCCAGACGGACCTTCATGATGATCTAGTCTGACTTCCTGCACATTCAGGCCACAGAACCTCACCCACCCACTCCTGTAATAGACCTACTGTCTGTGGCTGAGTTACTGAAATCCTCAAATCATGATTTAAAGATTTCAAGTTACAGAGAATCCACCATGCAGCAGAGGAAGGCAAATCCCTCCCAAGGTCTCTGCCAATCTGATGCAGGGGGAAATTCCTTCCCGACCCCAAATATAGGCATCAGTTAGATCTGACTATGTGGGCAAGACCCACCAGACAGACACCTGGAAAGAATTCTCTGTAGTAACTCAGAGTCCTCCCCATCTAGTACCTCATCACTGGCCATTGGAGGTAATTGCTGCTAGCAGTTGCAGATCAACTACACGCTATTGTAGGTAGTCTCATCATACAATCCCCTACATAAACTTATCAAGATCAGTCCTGAAGCCAGGGTAGGTCTATTGCCCCCACTGCTTCCCTTTGAAGGCTGTTCCAGAACTTCACTCCTCTGATGGTTAGAAACCTTCATCTAATTTCAAGCCTGAACTTGTTGATAGCCTGTTTATATCCATTTATTCTTCTGTCCACATTGGCACTTAACTTAAATAACTCTTTCCCTCTCTGGTATTTATCCTTCTGATGTATTTATAGAGAGCAATCATATATCTCCTCAGCCTTCATTTGGTTAGCTAAACAAGCCTAGCTCTTTCAATCTCCTTTCATAAGGCAGGTTTTTCAATTCCTCAGATCATCCTAGTAGTCCTTCTCTGCACCTGTTCCAGTTTGAATTCATCTTTCTTAAACATGGGAGATCAGAACTGCACACAGTATTCCAGATGAGGTATCATCAGTGCATTGTATAATGGCATTAACACTTTCCTGTCTCCACTGGAAATACCTAGGACTGCATTAGCCTTTTTCACGGCCATATCACATTGGAGGCTCATAGTCACCATGTAATCAACCAATACACTCAGGTCTTTCTCCTCCACTGTCACTTCCAACTGATATGTCCACAGCTTATTGCAAAAATTCTTGTTAGTCTCCAAGGGCATGACCTTGCACTTTGTATTATTAAATTTTATCCCATTTCTATTACTCAAGTTTTCAAGGTCGTCCAGATCTTCTTGTATGATATTCCGGTCCTCCTCTGCACTGGCAACAACCCCCAACTGTGTGTCATACGCAAATTTTATTAGCACACTCCCACTTTTTTTTGCCAAGGTCATTAATAAAAATGTTAAATATGACTGGTCCCAAGACCGATTCCTGAGGATCTCCACTAGTAACCTCCCTCCAGCCTGAAAGTTCACTTTTCAATATGACCTGTTGTAGGCTCCCCTTTAACCAGTTCTTTGTCCACCTTTCAATTCTCATATTAATCCCCATCTTCTTCAATTTAACTAATAATTTCCCACGTGAAATTGTAACAAATGTCTTACTGAAATCTACATTTCCTTTGACTACAAAAATCAGTTATCTTCTCAAAGATGATGATCAGGTTGGTCTGGCACAATTTACCTTTTGTAAAACCATGTTATATTTTATCCCAAGTACCATTTACTTGTATTTCCTTAACTACTTTATCTTTCAAAACTTGTTCCAAGACCTTGCATACAACTGAGGTAAAACTAACAGGCCTGTAGTCTCCCAGATCACTTTTTCCCCCTTTCTTGAAAATGGGAACTATATTAGCAATTCTCCAGTCATAGGATACAGATTTACAGTTTACAGATTTATTAAAAATCCTTGCTATTGGGCTTGCAATTTCATGTGCCACTTCCTTGAATATTCTTGGAGATAGTCTATCTGCACTCCCCCAGTTTGGTCCCAGTAAGCTGTTAGAGTTTGACTTCCACCTCAGATGTGGTAATTTTCATTCCCATATCCTTGTTCCCATTAGCGGTCCTGCCACTACCCCTACGATTTTCATTAGCCTTATTAAAAACTGAGGCAAAGTGTATGTTTAGGTGTTGAGCCATGCCTAGATTATCTTTAATCTCCACCCCATCCTCAGTGATCCCACTTCTTCTTTTCTTGTTTTCTTTTTACTTATATAGCTATAGGAACTTTTTAGTATGGGTTTTAATCTCTTTTGCAAGGTCCAATTCTGCTTGGCTTTTAGCAATTCTCACTTTATCCCTACATTTTCCAACCTCCAAGAAGTAGCTTTCCTTGCTGATCCATCCCATCTTCCATTCCTTGTAGGCTTTCTGCTTTCTCTTAATCACCTGTTTGAGAAGCCTGCTCATCCAGCTTGGTCTGCAACCGTTCCCTACAAATTTTTATTTTCTTACTTGGGATGCAGGCTTCAGACAGAATTAATTTAAATCAAAAGTTGCAGAAACTAAGACTCCTCCATATTCAAATCCTTGAGTTCTTCAGTCCAGTCCACTTTCCTAACTAATTTCTTTATTTTTTTAAATTTTGCCCTTTTGAAATTAAAGACCCTAATTGCAGATCTATTTTTGTTTATCCTTCCATTTAATTTAAACTGAATTACTTCATGATCACTCAATTCAATATTGTCCCCTACAACCAGTTCTTCTATGAGGTCCTCAATACTCACCAATACCAAATCTAAAATGGAGTCACCTCTTATTGATTCAGCAACTATTTGGTGAATAAATGTCAGCTATCACATCCAGGAAAATCTGGGCCCTTCTATTATTAGTAGCACTTGTACTCCAATCTATATCTGTGAAGTTAAAGTCTCCCATAATCACAACAATTCTAAGTAATATTTATTTCATTAAAAACATTGAAGAGGTCTCTATCCTGGAGCCTGGGGGTCTGTAGCATACTGCAAGCAGTTTCCCAGGGGAACCTCTAGCAGCTTTATTCCCCAAAGTTATTTTGGCCCAGACAGACACTGTCTTATCCATTCCATCACTTCTCATTTCTTTACAGTCTTATTCCTTGACTTTAGCAAAGCTTTTGATACGGTCTCCCACAGTATTCTTGCCAGCAAGTTAAAGAAGTATGGGCTGGATGAATGGACTATAAGGTGGATAGAAAGCTGGCTAGATCATCAGGCTCAACGGGTAGTGATCAATGGCTCCATGTCTAGTTGGCAGCTGGTATCAAGCAGAGTGCCCCAAGGGTCGGTCCTGGGGCCAGTTTTGTTCAATACCT
Organism: Chelonia mydas; assembly: GCF_015237465.2. NCBI lineage: Eukaryota > Metazoa > Chordata > Testudines > Cheloniidae > Chelonia > Chelonia mydas. The sequence continues at coordinate 73,811,493 of NC_057850.1, read as the reverse complement.
TCATTAATGATCTAGAGGATGGCGTGGACTGCACCCTCAGCAAGTTTTCAGATGACACTAAACTAGGAGGAGTGATAGATACACTGGAGGGTAGAGATAGGATACAGAGGGACCTAGACAAATTAGAGGATTGGGCCAAAAGAAATCTGATGATGTTCAACAAGGACAAGTGCAGCAGGGCAGAAGAATCCCATGCACTGCTACAGACTAGGGACCGAGCGGGTAGGCAGCAGTTCTGCAGAAAAGGATGTAGGGGTTACAGTGGATGAGAAGCTGTGGTTAGCTTTCTTGGCAACAAGGGGCAACAAGGATATATTGACTCATATCCTTGTTGCCCCTTGTTGCCAAGAAAGCTAACGGCATTTTAGGCTGTATAAGTAGGAGCACTGCCAGCAGATGAGGGACGTGATCATTCCCCTCTATTCTGCATTGGTGAAGCCTCATCTGGAGTACTGTGTCCAATTTTGGGCCCCACACTACAAGAAGGATGTGGAAAAATTGGAAAACATCCAGCGGAGGGCAACAAAAATGTTTAGGGGGCTGGAGCACATGATTTATGAGGAGAGGCTGAGGGAACTGGGATTGTTTAGTCTTCAGAAGAGAACGAGGGGGGATTTGATAGCTGCTTTCAACTACCTGAAAGGGGATTCCAAAGAGGATGGATCTAGACTTTTCTCAGTGGTACCAGATGACCGAACAAGGAGTAATGGTCTCAAGTTGCAGTGGGGGAGGTTTGGGTTGGATATTAGGAAAAACGTTTTGAGTAGGAGGGTGGTGAAGCACTGGAATGCGTTAACTAGGGAGGTGGTGGAATCTCCTTCCTTAGAGGTTTTTAAGGTCAGACTTGACAAAGCCCTGGCTGGGATGATTTACTTGGGGATTAGGTCCTGCTTTGAGCAGGGGGTTGGACTAGATGACCTCCTGAGGTCCCTTCCAACCCTGATATTCTATGATTATCATTAATACACAATGTTACTCCACCATTTTTACCTTTATTTCTGTCTTTCCTGAACAGCACATCCCCTTCAATGCCTGTATTCCAGTCATGACTACTGTTCCACCACGTTTCTGTTATCACTGTAATATCTGATTTCACTTCCTGCACCAGTAGTTCTAGATCCTCCATTTTGTTACCCAGGATTCTTGCATCGATATACAGACATTTCAGTAGTTTCTCCTTAGCTTTGCCCAGATTCCTCATCCACTTGAGTACAGTCATTCTACTGCCAGTATCACCTACCTGATTATTTGCTTAATTGATATATGCACTATCCTCCCTCTTAATGTCCATTCTCCTATACACTGCTGCTCCCTTTTCCATTGCTGTATCCTTTCTTACTTGATTTTCCTCCCAGTCAATGCTAGAATCATGCATGGAGATTACATGAGCATCTCCCAACCATCTCCCTCGAGTTCCTAGTTTAAAGTTCTTTTAATAAGTTGTGCCAACCTCCATCCCAGAAGTCTATTGCCCTCCCTACTCAGGTGGAGTCCATTCCACGAGAACAATCCTTTGTCCATGAATGCTTCCCAGTGGTCTCAAAAGCCCTCCTTATAGCACCACTGCCTGACCAATGTAGACGGCTCTATGATGGCCTCAGTAACTGGAACCACCACCACCTTACTTGGGCCTGCAGGTTGCAAAACATCCAGGAGACAGTGGTATTTTTGGTCCTGGACCTCCTCCAGCAGTATCTGGAAATCACTGGCAATCCTCTGCAGCAGTTCCTAGCACTGCCTATGATCATCTGGTGGAGAGGAAGGAGTGACTGCTTTGTCTGGAAATAAGAATGAGATTCCTGATCTGCTGGTCCAGATCAATGTCCTCTTCCTTATACTCTGACGGATCCAGTGGGAGCCAGGAAGGAGAAATGTGGTAAGATTCCTGGGCGGATTCCAGTTGTCTGCCATAAGGATCCTGTTGGTCACAATAAGACAAGAAAGAGGGGTCAGCCATTTGAGAGAGACTTCCTGGCATCGGATCCCAGAGGTCCCTGGGGAAATCATATCTAGACGGGTAGCGCTCAGATCTCCTCAACTGCCTGTCAGGGCTTGGCTGTCTCTGAGAAGCTAGAGAAGCAGCTAGAAAGTCTGACTCATCCAAATCTGAAAACTGCTCCCCTTCCAATGGTGGGGCCATCAGTACCGGAGCACTCCTACCTGACAGTTGGAGATGAGATGGTTCTTGAGACACCGAAGTAGTAGTACACACTCTGGTGTAGAAACGTCCCTCAAGAAGGCCAGACCAGAGAGGATGGGAGGCTACAGATAAAGGAGAAAGATATTCTCCAATGTTGTATAGGTCTCTATAAATCCCAGTGTCTGGGATTCCAACTGTCAATACCAATGGTTCTGGCATGTTTTGGGAGGTAGTGCAGTCCTTGGATAAGTGAGCCGGTGCTGGCGATGAGTCCAGACCCACACTCCTAGATGGAACCAGCAGATGACAGTTCTTGTGTTTTGGAGCCAGAGTCACCGATGGAACTGATAGATCTTTCTTCTTGCTCAATCTACCCTTCAGCCTTAGGGTCTTCAGCAGTGCCAGTCCCTTAAGCTTTATACATGAAGGCTCACCTGCTCTCAATGGCTCGGGGAGAGATTGCATCTCTTGTGGACAGTCCTGGATAGGGATCTATCCTTGCAAGCATGAGTGTGCACCTACCAGATGAGGCACCAGCAATGCCGCGAGACTGCTAGTGCACACACACACACCCCGACCAGACACTGCTACCGAAAATCTCCAATCAACAGCACCAGGATGTACCGACACCTGAAGTGGAGCACCCACAGGAACAGCACTCGAAGAAGAATTGCTTGGTGAAGTTTTGGGGATCGTCTGCCCTATTGTTTCCAATTTGCACTGATTAAGCATACTCAGTATAGCCACTCTAGTGAGGAGGGAGTCCTCTGGATGGGGGAAAAACAAGTTATATTATCTATACTATAAAACTCTAAATATACTAATATAAAAGCTATGATGTATGAAAACTATTTACAAATCTATTAACAGGCTCTGTCAAGAGAGAAAAAAATGGAAAGATCTGTGAACACAGGGATTCTGACTCAGGCTACGTGGCAGTAAGAAGGAACTGGAGAGACATCTGCTTGCACGGTCACTTACACCCTCAGTCAGGAGCACAGGAAAATCTACTGAGCATGTGCAGGCCAACGCGCCCTTCTTGTTAGAATTTCTGGACACAGAAGCAATTTGCTTTTCTGACAATTTTCCTGTAGGGCAGAAAGAGAGGAATGTCCCATCTCACTGACACTGCACCTTCCGATATATGGAAAGTAGCCAGACACCACTGAACAGCTGATGAAGGGGAAGCAGGTTGGCTAGTCAATCTCCCCTCCAAGGATGATAAGAGGGGAGTGAGATAAAGGGCACCAGACTGGGAATATGGGAAAGACCCTTCCAAAAGACAAATAACTGGCAAGGAAAACAGAGCCCGGAGAAGGGTGATCTATATAAAAAAACCCAGGACAAGTGGGGTTGGGGACCTGGAGTTAAGGTCCTGTAAGAGGTTTACCCCTGGCACAAATCTCCCCCTTTCTCTCCCTCACACCCAAGGTAGATCTCCCTGGAGAGAGGGATTTCTTGTTCAATTGCTCTTTCCATAAGGCTGAAAAGAGGAGAGAATCCCCAGCTAGCAGCAGATGAAAGGCTGGTTGCCTTCTGTCCAGGTCTGGAACTTACAGCTAAGGAGAAACGTACAGGAAACATACTAAGCCGGTGCTATATGTTCTTTGCTTTTGTAATAACTAAAATAGACAACATAAAAGTTGAGAGATGAAGAAGGGTTACCAATTATGGCATGTGAATTGAAAGTTAAGAATTCTTAACTGTTGTATGTTACAGTATACACAGTCACTGAATGAGGTATATGAAATATTATCCCAAGGCATAATTACAAAACATAAGAATTGAATTTTATCCTTAACTCTGATTTTCCTTGATTTTTTCCAATAATACCAGTAAGTTTATTAGTAAACACACCAAAACTAACCACAAGTGTTTTAAACTGCATTCTAAATTATTGTCTGGAAAAGTAAATTAAGAAAAATTACCTCAATATTTTCTTTACGTATATTTTTATATTCAATAAATTGTGCTTCTAGTTCAGCCACTGGTCCCTCAATGTCTGCTATCCTTTTCATAGTTTCTTCTTTTGTCTTGATGCTATCTTTTTTCTTTTGCTCTAGCTCATTATACATTGCTTTAATCCTGGCCTGTTAAAAAGACATAAAACTAATTTTCGCTTATTGAAATCAGAAGCAAAAGAAGAACAATCTATTTTAAAAATTCCAAATTTGAAAGGTCATTCATACCCTTAACGAAATGCTATGAACAGAACCACAAATTAATTATATGTGTATATACAAAATCAGAAGTTAACAAATACAGCTCAGTGATATTAGGAATATCTACAGAATGAGAGCAAGTTAGCCACTGAGCCAGAATATGTCATCAACACTGCATGAAATAAGGAAGGCAGAGTAGCCAGTAGAATTGACAAACACAGTGAAGGGACTGAATAGGAAAAAAAAATACAAAATGTCAGTATTATATTAAACAGATAAGGCAGGTAATGTAATAACTGTTATTGGACCAACTTTAGTGAGTAAAAGGTACAAGTTTTTGAACTACAAAGATCTCTTCTTCAGGTCTGGAGAAAGAAATCAGTGTCTGAGCTAAATACACATTGAGACAGATTGCTAAGCATAAGTGGCAATGCCTGTTGTAGGAAGCCACCTGAAATGGAGGGGGCAATAAAGGTTAGATTATTCTGAAAAAGGGGTTTGAAGTGGGTTAGCATGCAGGTGTGTGTTACAAATTGTTGTAGTGAGGCATGAAACCAGCGTCTCTGTTCAGTCACGCTGATTTTTGGTGTCTAGCAGCATTATGAATTTAAGTTCCCAAGCTCGCTTTTTGAAAGTGTTGTGCAGGTTTCCTTTGAGGTTGAGTGTTGAAAGATCAGATATAGAATGATCACCTTGTGAAAAGTGTTTGCAAATGGGTGATATGGTGTTTTTGCCTTTCATCATTTTTCCCTGTGTGAGTTCATTCAAACCAGACAATCGTAGTGATTGTCTATTTCACCCATGTAGTTGTTATTGGGGCACCTCTATACCTCTCTGGCCACTACTTACGACTCCAAATATGCAGAGCAGCTCTGGAAAAGGACTCCAGAAAAACTGAGGAACCACCTCCTGCACCATATATGTTCAGAAGAGACCACCTCCAACAAGAAGTCATCACATGTTCCCATACACTGGAAGAAAAAATATCAGGAAGCCTACCTGGAGTTCATGCAGCAAACCCAAAACAACTATCTAAAATACCGGATGCCAACCATCCAACACACACAAAAAGTGAAACCAACTACAGTAACTGCACAACCAACAGAACACCATCTCTTGGAGAAACCAACACACCATGACCCAGCACATGAATACTACGTGATACCCCAAAATCATTAACCTATCAAGACTACTCTTAACCAAAAATGAAGCATCTGTACTCTCCAAGGGACTGAAATTCTGCCCCTCCACAGAACCTGGTAACATACGATCATGTAGAAAACTAGAAGAATTCCTCCATCAATTCCACCTCACAGAAAAGAAAACACCACCCACAACTATTACCTCCCCATGGACAGCCATAAGAAAAAAGTATTATCTGACTGGACATTGTGCAGAGGACGAAACCATAGACTGGATCATTACATTGACTGCTTCAGGAAAAAATCAACTGTAAAATGCTCCATGAACATTATATCCACCACAATCTCTACCACTAAGAGGACAGCAATACAGACCCTGAAATCCAACCACTAGATAGTGATCAAACCAGCAGAAAATGTGGGCACTATCGTAGTCTTTAATTGTTATAACTATGTCAACAAAGCCAACAGACCACTCTCTGACACCACCTACTACAAAGAACTAAAAAAACCACCACACACCACAATTCACACAGGAATTTTAAAATACCATCAAATCCTTCCTCAAACAACTAGAAAAAAAAACACCCTCTACAAACTCACCCCCCAAACCCCATCCTAGGGACCTTCTACATGCTTCCCAAGACACATAAACAAGGGAACCCAGGCAGATGCAATCTTATTGAAGGAATATCAAGACCCACAGAAACCATGCTCAAACTACTCACCACACAAAGGGCCAGCTTCTTCCAAGACACTACGAACTTCTTCCAGAAACTCTGCAACTTTAACAACCTCCCCCATGACACCATCCTTGTCATCATGGTTGTCACTTCCCTATACACCAACATCCTTCACCATGATGGCATCGCTGGCTGCCTCAAACACCTACAAGATAATGTAAAATGCTCAGAAATCCACTCAAAACACAATGCCAGATGCATCCATTTCATCCTCAACCACAACGATTTCACATTTAACAATAAACCCTTTGTCCATAGCATGGTAACAACCATGAGTACTAGGATAGCCAACCTCTTCATGGGCCACCTCAAGGAAAAATTACTGGACTACTGCACCATGAGACCAACATTATACCTGAGATACATCAAGGGTATTTTTATCCTCTGGACAGACAACTTAAACTCCCTCATAGATTTCCACCACAACTTCAACAACCATCACTCCTCCATCAAACTCTCTCTAGAAGACTGCCACACCAACATCAACTTCCTGGACATCACGATTAGCTTCAGCAGTGGAATCCTACAAATTACTGTATGAAAGAAACCCTCGGATGACCACACTTACATCCACAGATCCAGCAACCATCCCAGACACACAAAAAATATGTTAGCACAGAATTTGCACTTAAACGATAGTCAGGCATAGATTCCTAGACATACTTAAAACAGCTGTCACTATACAAGGACATTCCACCAGACAACTAGATTGCATCATGGAAAGGGTCACCCAAATACCGCAAGAAAAGCTGCTTCAACACAGCAAAAAAAATCACTGACAGCACATCTCTAGTTGTCACTTACCACCCCAAACTGGAACCCATATGGGGTATCATCAAACATATTTGACATCCTGAAAGAAATTTTTCTCAACCCCCCTCTTCTGGCCTTCAAACAATCCCACAACCTTGCCAAGCTCATCAACAGAAGCTGGTCCAATAATAGATATTACATCACCTTCCTTATCTCTTTCACATCCTGGGGCCAACATGGCTACCACATTGTAAACAAAGTATTACATTAAAGGAGATGAAGCAATTAAAGTATTTAAGCTGTTCCTAGTCCTAGTGAAGACATCTAGAGAATGGGTAATTCAAATATTGGAAATTCATGTCAGGAGTCCAATTCTTTACTGATGGGGAACTTTTATCACTAAAGCCACTGCTCTTTGGTTTAGACAAGCAAGCTAAAAAGGAAGAAAATCATTATTGCAAAGCAAACCAATACCTATTAGGTTTATGACAAAGATAACCATGCCTTTAAAAAAAGAGTCAGAAATTCACAGTAGTTTCCAAAATTAGATATCATTATTTTAATTCCAACTGTTTATCCATAATCAGATACTGCCAGTTTTCCAAAGAGCATATGTCAACAGATAGGGAGAGAACTATTTGTCTGCAATCCAGGTTGGCTAAAAAAAAGTGTTTTATTACAGAAAAATTTACAATGTTAAAACAAAAATATATGTAAAAGGAGTTTATACATGAAATAAATAAGTTAATGTCTTGTTTACCTGAGTCAGTTGCCATGTTCCTCTTTCTTCTCGAATTAATTTTTTTATGTTCTCTTCCAAATTCTTAAAACAAAAAAATTTAAAAAATTAACAACCACAATATAATGTATAACAAAAGCAAATTAAATAACAATTGCAATGACGATATAATACTGACATTATTATAAAGACAAACAGCTTTCAAACTGTGTCCTAGCTACTGTATAATAAAATGAATAATGAATAAAGAGAAAGGAAATTACTATTTTGGCATTATGACGATATGAATTCAGGCACAGGAAGTAAACGAATGAAGCAGAAAGTACAAGAAAGGCAACAGAATTTTCTAAGGTGTAAGTTCAATTACCTTTTATAAATAGCAATCATTAAATATACTCAATACCTATATGTGTTTGATTAAAGAAGTTCTGTATTAAAATCACAAATGAGTTTGATTCCCCATAGTTTAAATTCCAGGGTATTACTAATTAAGAGGTCTCTTGGTTTTTGGTACTGTTTCTCTCCCTCTATGTGTGAAACTTGCCAGCTGCTAATTGCGTTAGTACATTCTAAGACAGAGTCTGTTCTCAAAGTAATTCACACAGACAGAGACTCAAAGCAATACTCTGTAATAGCACCCAGAGACTCCCCGCCCTTTTGTTGTGTTAACAATTGTGATCAAAATAGAGATAGAGGATGTATGTGGATGGATGCTTGGTGTGGATAATAACTGAATGATCAGGGAGGTGCCAGCCTAAGAATCCAGTGTCCATCGGCTGAAGAAGGCATCAAGTGGAAATAACCAGAGGACCCCCAGAGGGCAGACTGGAATCCACCCAACAGCCTCAAGAATGGGAGAACCAAAGAACAAGATAACATCTAGCAGCACGGAGCCGTCAGGAATGTGCCATCTGCTGATTGATTCAGCAACAGTTTGATGAAGCAATTCCCATAGACTGGCATAGGAAGAAATTCCTATAAAAATGGACTATAGAAAGTGAGAACTTTGGGGTCTGGTTGGTCTGCAAACCAACTTCCAGGAGCATCAGATGTGCATCTGACAAGGCCCTGCTCCCTCCTCATGTCCAGGCCACCCGGCCAGTGGCTTGGCATGAGCAACTCTAAGGCTGGTAACTATGGTAACAACCTTGCAGAACCTGTGTGTGTTTGTGTGTGTATGAATGAATGCATGAATAAATATGAGATTGAATGGAATGTTATAGCTATAACTAACTGCTTACTATGATTCTTTCTGTATTCACAATAGATGTGGTATTTTGCCTTTTCCCCTTTAATAAGATCCTGCTGGTTTTTATTTTATTGGTATAACATATGTTACCTATAGGGATCATGAATGGCAAATGAGTAATTTTATATATCAGTGCCTTCCCTGCATTCCATTGTTTTCCACAGAAGTTACCTTGTTTACAAATCATATGCAAATCTGAACTTTGTTTCAGCACTCTCTCGTTTGAGGCTCCTCATCTGCTCTTCCACTACAATAGGGGCCTATATCCCAAGATTGGGATTTATGCACTGTATATCTTTAGTTTAGGATTTGTAACATAAAGCAGATTAACATAACTTGATATAATTAAAATCTCAGGTAGTTTAACCAAAATATAGGCTTTTGTTTTCTTTCTGTAACTTACACTTTCAAGTTAATTTAGTGCTTGTGAAAAGTGTACTAGAGACTGAAATTCCTTACTTATCAAGTTCTTTACTTGCTATTGCTCACACTGTACTTATGGAAGGCACACAACCTCAATCAACCCTGTTCTGGACAATGAAAGTGTAATTCCATCCTTGGGTTGATTCAGCATCTTTGTTAAGATTATCAATTTGTGGCAACCACGATAATAGTTTGGTGACACAAACAGTTGGACACCAGGATATGGACTGAGACCGCTAGCATACTTATTATACAGGACACTGAACAAACTGGAATATATAACACTTCACTGGGACAGAAAGAAACTGTTACTTACTGCAACTGTGGTTCTTCAAGATGTGATGCAGACATGTATTCCACTTAGGTGTGTGCACACCCAGAGCACTGGAGCCAGAAAATTTTGCCTAGCAGTACCCATAGAGGGATGGTACTCAGGCCTTGTGGCTGTGGCCCCTTCCCTGGCTACATGAGACAGTGCCACCCTGACCCTCCTTCAGTTCCTGCGGACCGAAAGCCAATGAGAGGAGACTCCGATACAGAGGGGAAGGAGGGTGTGTCATGGAATATATGTCTGTATCACATCTCAAAGAACCACAGTTACAGTAAGTCACTGTTTCTTCTTCGAGTAGATTCAGATGAGTATTCCACTTAGTGACTCACAAGCAGTATCCCACTGTGGAGGCAGGGCTTGGAGTCTACTGAAATAAGGATCGCAGGACCATCCTTCCGAGGCCTGCATCCACTCTGGATGCACTAATAGCATAGTGGTCTGTAAACATGTGTATGGACGACCATGTGGCTGCCCTGCAGATGACCAGTATGGAAATGTCATCGAGGAATGCTATTGATGTTGCTTGTGCTCTCATGAAGAGAGTCCATATGCACTGAGGAGGTGCAGCTGAAGGCACCTCATATGCAGCCTTGACTCAGGATGTTATCCATCTAGAGATGGTCTGTGCAGAGACCGCTTGCCCCTTCATGCAGTCCACATATGACACGAACCAGCAAGGCAAAACACAAAACAGTTTAGTCCTGCCTAGATAAAAAGCTAGACATTGCTTGACATCCACAGTAAGAAGGTGCTGTTCTTCTGGGGAAGAGTGAGCCTTAGGGAAAAACACAGGTAAATACACTGCCTGATTCAGATGAAACGGAGAGAACCCCTGGGATAAAATTTTTTGGTATGGTCGCAGTGTTACCTTATCCTTGGAGAACTGAGCGTAGGGCAGCTCATCTATGAGGGCCTGCAACTCACATATCGTTCGGGGCCAAAGTGATGGCTATCGGGAACATGATTTTCTGAGAAAGGAGGGGCAGCAGACAGGACACAAGGGGCTTGAATGGAGGGCCTATTAGAGCCGCTTGTGTTTAGGTCTCACAAAAGGAACCAGTTCTTGGATTAGAGGATGTAAGTGGACAGTCCCCTTTGGAAATCTTGTCACCATGGCACTGGAAAAAAAACGATTTCCTTTGAATGAGGGGATGGAATGCTGATATCTCTGCCAAATGCACTCTCAGCGAACTGAATGCAAGGCCCAATTTCTGAAGATGTAACAGGTACTCCAAGGTGTCCTGGATGGAAGCCACTGTCGGTTGGGTCACATGGGTCAAGGACCAAACTGAGAATCGCTTCCACTTCGCTAAGTATGCCATCCTAGTGGAGAACTTCCTACTATTGAGCACTGTCTTGGCCACACTGGAGCAATGAGGATGACCTTGGCTCAATCCACCTTGAGCTTGAAGATGACCTCTGGAATGATCGGAATGGCGGGGGGACGGCATACAGAGGAGCTGTCTGTCAGCAGCAGTGGAAGACATCAGGGAGGGAGCCTGGACTGAGGCTCCCTTGAGGGCAGAATAGTTGACATTTCCTGTTTTCCCTCATCACAAACAGGTTGAATGTAGAGATGGCTCACATTGCATAGACCGATCCAGAGAAGCTCTTCTTCAGGGACCATTCATGGGTCCAAGAGAAAACCCTACTGAGATGGTCTGCAAGACAATTTTGCATCCCCAGCAAATAGACTGCTACTAGAGTGATGTCTTCTTCGATGCAAAATTGCCATGGGTTGATTGCCTACAGGCAGAGTAACCTGGAATGTGCCCCTCCTTGCTTGTTCACATAGTACATCACAGTGGTATTGTCAGTGAGTATGTGAACCACTGCGTATCTGATACGGATGCAGTCTGAGAAGGCACAACTTGCATTATGGATGGTCCAAAGTTCCAACACACTGATATGGAGTGAGGCTTCCTGTTTCAACCACAGGCTCTGCACCCTCAACGAATCCAGATGTGCCCTCCAACCCAGAAGGAAAGCGCTGGTAACCACTGACTTGCTCAGAGAAGGCATACATTGCATGGGGATTCCCACCAGTATAAGAAATGTAGAACTGGTGGAGGGAGGCAAACCAACCTGTCCAGAAAATGCAGGGCAGGATAGTAAATCATCCTAAGCCGCATCTGAAGGTGGTGCAAGATGGTGAACAGGATCACCTATGAGCCCAATTGCTTCCTCTTGTAGGATCTAACCCGCTTTATAGGGTAGTCCCGTTGTTTCAGGGGGGAAAAGTTGCATAAAGGAATGCTGCGGGCGCTGCTGTTGCACTCCACACCACGGGCAGCATCAGTCCTGGTGGAAACAGTGGTACTGGAGTGCCTGAATTCACTGACATGAAAGTTGGTAAGAACACTTTCAGAATTTGAATGTGGCTGTGCCGACCTGATGGGATGTTCCAATGTGATGGGGTGCAAGAGTAGAATTAGGCCAGATGGGCCCAATCAACTAACTAGGCTGCAAACAGAGGAGCTTTAGGATGGAGGCAACTAATTGGAGAGAAGCTCACCTGTGAAGGACAGGTGGGGCTTCTACAAAGGACAGGAAATTGGAAGCAGAGGGGGCGGCAGGGAGAAGTCTGCAGGCACTGCCTGGGAGAAGGGAGGAGGGAGAGTGTGTTAGTGGAAGACAAACTGATGTATGTAACTGCTAGAAGGGGCATCAGCCTGACTGAGCCAATCCCCAGAACCTCCAGGAGGGGTGCCATCCAGAAGTGAGTAGAGCAAACCCATCACAGCCAAAGAGGACCCTGGTGCCAAAATCCTCCACACCAATTTTGATACCAGCTCCATCTCCACCCCGGGAAGGGGAGCATCTGAATGCAGTGCCAACAGACCCAGCAGTTCAGAGGCTCGCTCCATCACAGGGGTCATATGTGGTGCAGCCCTGGGAAAGTCCTGGACCTACAGTGAGGCTGGGACCAAAAGGCAGAGTAGGCCTGCTGTTGCCTGGTATGCCAACAACACGGACACAGTTGGTACTGGCATCTTCCTTGTCAGTACTGGACACAACAGACATCCAAAGACCAAAACCAGAGTCAATGGTAAAGGGTTTCTGCCATTCCCACTCAGTACCGGGGAAGGGTCAGAGGTAGCCACACCATTCCACACTTTTCCTAGGGGAGGCAGAGGAGTCACCCGTGACCTGGAGCGGTCCTGACTGGTCTTATCAGACCTCTTCCTCAGTACCAATGAAGGAGAATAGCTCCTCCGTCTCTTCGGCAAGGCACCTACCCGGGAATGAGAGGCAGCAGTGCCCGAGGGTGATCTTCAGCCTAAGGAGGGCCTCGGGACTGGATCAGGCCATCTGGCCTGTTCAAGCAGGTGTTGTTTGAGGTGAAGGTGCCATGCCACTTGAATCCACTTTTTAAATGACTTACAAATCAAACAGCACTCTTTAAGGTGGGCCTCACTGAGACAAAGCAAGCACCATGTGTGGGGGATCACTATTGGGGATCGCCCGGTTACACAAAACACAGTGTTTAAATCCTGGTGGGGGCATCACTGGGGAACACTAACTATCAACTAATACTATCTAACTGCTAACTAACACTATACAATAAACTAGGCTAAGTCAAAATACGAGGTTGTGAGACTACAATCACACAGAGCTCAGACTCCAGGGTGGTCAGAAGGAACTGAGGGGGATCAAGGAGCCACATGGGGCAGAAACTCCCCCACCTCCCAAGGGTAAGAAAGAGAGCCAGATGGGCGTCGCCCAACAGCTCAGTAGACACAGCACATAGCGTCAGTGGCCCATCTCCACTTTTGAGAGAACAGATCTCTCCTACTACCAAATAACGTAGTTACTCCTGTAGTTCAAGTGGACAGAGTCTGTGCTATGGCACTGGAGGTTCAGTGTTTAAACTTTGCTGAAGATGTATCAAGGGAGAGTCGCTGCAGGTGGACACAACAGAATTTGTTTTCACCATTTTCCTTTAAAAAATTTTTAGAAAATTACATATAAAAATACATTAAAAGAAAGTTCTTTCAGTTGCAAAGACAAGCACTTGAAAATTAGGAAATGCCAGATTTATAATTGCTTATGCAATCTTACTTCTGTTCCCTTATGCACATGTAGTAACATACAATCTTCAATTGTGTGATTTCATACTCTCTTTTTTTTCCCCCCACACAGGATCCCGCATTATTCAACATGCAGACTGCACACACACAGCAGCAAAAATTAAGATTGCCTGGGTAACTAAAAAATTGGTATTTCCTAATTTTCAAGGACTTGTCTTTGCAACCTATTTTTGACGTAATTTTTAAAACCTTTTTTTAAGTTATCAAGTATAAATAATACATATTTCATCACAACACAAAAACTTAACTCTGCATCATGCATTAGTGTTTTTAATGTATTATTTTTTATGTTAAGATACATTTTTAAAGAGAAAATGCTATTAACTGATATAATTTTTTAGTAAATTACCTGTAATTGCTTTATCTTGACAATAATGTTGTAAATGAAGTTTCAATAGGACAAGTATATAACAATCATTTCTGGTAAATTTATGGATGTGTGAGAACTTGCATTTGAGGTTGATAAATATGAGTAATAAATGCATACATATCTTGCTCATTTCCTTTTACAAGAGATTAATATGCACATCTTTCCTTATATTTGTTAATAATAATGGCAAAACACAGAACTAAAATATAGTTCTCAACTTTTTTAATATTCTGCATACAGAATTTAAAATATTATATTCATTACTTGATTGTATTTCTAACTATACAAAAATTGCACGACTATCAAAAATATGTAAGAAGAAATCATTTTATGTGTGTGTAAATAGACAGACACAGCTACAAAGTCTTAATTCACTGGTAGAGTCTCTTTCACCAAACTATTACTTTTTGAGAGTCAGGGTCCATGACAATCCAATGTAAAAACAAGACCAACAGAGTATGGCTATTAATAATCAGGAATTCAATGGTGCTATGTACTTCAAAGATTATATAATGCAATAACTTTATTTTTTAAAATATGCTAGCCCAACAATCTAATGCATTAAATGTTACTTAAGACACAATAAGCATATGGACAAAGGGATCTAATTCTCTAGCCCATAAAGATGGCTTTATTCTGGTTCCCCAACACAGAACAGACAAAACCCAGCAGATCCACCCAATGGAGGATTCCCCTTGCATAATACAAGTGACACTTTGTATACTGTCTGAAGGCAAAAAGGTCAATTAGTGGTTGGTCACACTTGTGAAAAAGTGCCACGGTTATGGTTTATTTCAGGGACCTTTCTGTTGAACCTGAAACGTTCTGCTGAGTCAATCTGCTTGTACATTCGCCTCCCCTGCTAGGTATGTGACTACTGGGTGGATGTGATAAGGAATGCACCAGAGCCAGTTTTCTTGCTTCCATTACTAAGATCTGGAAGCGTATTCCACCTTGCTTGTTGATGTAGAACATAGTTGCAGTATTCTCTGTGAGCACCTACCCTATTGCAAAGAAGGTGGAAGGCCTTGAAGGCACACCACACTTAGTTTTGGGTCTGGTTCCATTCAATATCTTCATCAGTGATTTAGATAATAGCATAGAGCGTACACTTATAAAGTTTGCAGACGATACCAAGCTGGGAGGGGTTGCAAGTGCTTTGGAGGACAGGATTATAATTCAAAATGATCTGGACAAACTGGAGAAATGGTCTGAAGTAAATAGGATATAATGCAATAAGGACAGATGCAAAGTATTCCACTTAGGAAGGAACAATCAGTTGCACACATACAAAATGGGAAATGACTGCCTAGGAAGGAGTATTGTGGAAAGGAATCTGGAGGGTCATAGTGCACCACAAGCTAAATATGAGTCAACAGTGTAACACTGTTGCAAAAAAAGCAAACATCATTCTGGGATGTATTAGCAGGAGTGTTGTAAGCAAGACACAAGAAGTAATTCTTCCACGCTACTCCGCACTGATTAGGCCTCAACTGAAGTATTGTGTCCAGTTCTGGGTGCCACATTTCAGGAAAGATGTGCACACATCGGAGAAAATCCAGAGAAGAGCAACAAAAATGATTTAGGGTCTAGAAAACATGACCTATGAGGGAAGGTTGAAAAAATTGGGTTTGTTTAGTCTGGAAAAGAGAAGACTGAGAGGGGACATGATAACAGTTTTCAAGTACGTAAAATATTGTTACAAGGAGGAGGAAGAAAATTGTTCTTCTTAACCTCTGAGGATAGGACAAGAAGCAATGGTTTTAAATTGCAGCAAGGGAGGTTTAGGTTGGACATTAGGAAAAAATTCCTGTCAAGCTGGTTAAGTAGGGGAATAAATTGCCTAGGGAAGTTGTGGAATCTCCAATGATGAGCAGGTTAGACAAACACCTGTCAGGAATGCTCTAGATAATACTTAGTCCTGCCATGAGTGCAGGGGACTGGACTAGATGACCTCTCGAGGTTCCTTCCGTCCTATGATTCTATAATATAGATCTTACAGAAGATTTCTCCCAGTTAATTAGCAGTGCCAGAGACTGTAGGAGGTTGCACATGAAGTGAATCACAGAAAACGGATGATCCAGAGAACTGGCCTGAATTAGGGTGACCATATGTCCCGTTTTGGCCGTGACAATCCCTTTTTTAAGCCCTGTCCTGACCTTTTCTCCAAATGGAGGCATTTGTCCCATTTGCTCTTGCTGACTTGATCAGCTGGCAAGAGCAAAACAGGACAAATACCCACTTTTGTCAAAAAAGTGGGATGCGGTGTGTAGCGGGCGGGGAAGATGCCAGCCCCCTGAAGGGGGGAGGCAGGACTGGGGCGGGGGGCAGCATTCCAGCATGTGGGCCCCCGCAGGGGTCAAGCAACTGGCAACAGCGGGGTGGGGGGGGAGGCTTGGACAAGTGGCTGCAGGTGTCCCCTTTTCTCTTTGGGAAATATGGTCACCCTAGCCTGAATGAGCCAGTCATCCAGGTACAGGTAAAAGAATATGCCCTGGAGTCTGAGACTTACAGCTATCACCAAGACTGTAAGGTGCTGTGGACAAGCTGAATGGAAGGACTTAAAACTGGTAATGTTTTGTCTCCACACTGTCAAAGTTTGAATCAGACTCACAATTTATCAGACCACTCTGTTTTATTAGCAAAGCTGCTCTGCTAATACATTTAGAAGTGAGCCCCCCGAGTGGGGCTTGTGTCTCTTAATTTATACAGCTTGCTGGAGAACAAGTTACAGAGAAGTTACAGACAAAAGAAGAAAAAGATTTTAGTCACCACCCTTCGAGATCCCTGAGACCAGTCACGTATCTTCAATTACCTGACACCCTTAACAATCTCCTTTAACAGCTTCCAGTTAACTAATTGCCCTTCACACCTTCCATTCTGATGCCTGCTTCTTAGACGTGCTGGCTCTATCTTAATTGCTTCTCCATTAAAAGCTAACTGTCCCTACGTGTGCTCCCTCAGATACTTTGTAACATGTTTTGGCATGCCCTCTCCAGCCGGGGAGCAAGGGTGGGGGCTGCTCCCGGAAACAGCAGCATGTCCCTCCTCTGGCTCCTTCACGTAGGGGCAGCCAGGGGGCTCCACTCCGTACACTGCCCCAACCCTAAGCACCCCACGCTAAGGAACTGCAGCCAATGGGAGTGGCAGGGGTGGTGTCTGTGGATGGGGCAGCGTGCAGCAAAGCCGCTTGGCCACACCTCCGCATAGCAGCTGGAGGGAGGACATGCTGCTGCTTCTGGGAGTCGCTTGAGGTAAGTGCCGCCCAGAGCCTTCACCACTACCCCTGCCCCAATCCCCTGCCCCGAGACCCATCCCGCCCTTCAAACCCCTCAGTCCCAACCCGGAGCACCCTCCTGCACCCCAAACCCCTCATCCCCAGCCCCACCCCAGAGCCTGCACCCCCAGCCGGAGCCCTCACCCCACCCCCGTGCCCCAATCCCATGCCCCAGCCCTGATGCCCCTCCCACCGTCTGAACCCCTTGGTCCCAGCCCAGAGCACCCTCCTACACCCCAAACCCCTCATCACCAGCCTCACCCCAGAGCCCACAGCCCCAGGTGGAGTCCTCACCCCCCTCCTGCACCCCACCCTCCCTACCC
Organism: Chelonia mydas; assembly: GCF_015237465.2. NCBI lineage: Eukaryota > Metazoa > Chordata > Testudines > Cheloniidae > Chelonia > Chelonia mydas. Next base: position 73,793,750 of record NC_057850.1, on the reverse strand, counting down.
CAGCCCAGAGCCATCTCCTGCACCCTAAACGCCTCATTTCTGGCCCCACCCCAGAGCTCACACTCCGAGCCAGAGCCCTCCCTCCCGCACCTCAGCCCCAATTTCGTGAGCAATTATGGCCCACCATACAATTTCCATACCCAGATGTGGCCCTTGGGCCAAAAAGTTTGCCCACCCCTGTTCTTGGGGATCAGGAAATAGCTAAAATAGTGTTCTTTCTCCAGTGTTCTTGTGAAACCTCCTTTTTGGCTATCTATTGTAGGAGAGAATTGATTTCCTCAAATAGGACTTTCTAATGAGATTGGTCCCTGAAGAGGGAGGGAGGAGAGGAAGGAAAGTGAGGTGGGCTGGTAAAAAATTGGATGGAATAACTGTCATGGATGGTGTCTAATACCCAACAATCACAGGTAGCTCTGCATCAGGCACTATAAGAGGAGAGACAAGGTACAAAGGATAGTGTCAACAGTGTGCAGTTCTCAACTGTCCTTTCAAAACTGCTACTTGGAGTGATGCCATATACCAAGCAAACTAATGGTGTGGAATTCTGCTTCTTAATTGAGATCTTTCACCGGAATCTGGCTTAATTAAGGAAGACTCTCTGGCACTGTCTCTCAGGAAGTATCTTTCTTCAGAGAAGCCCTTCTGCCTTTAAGGTAAAATGCTGGATATGACTTTCTCCTTCCTGAAGAGGACATGGACTGAGTGAGCCCTAAGGATTGAGTAATAAACTTAGTGGTTTTAATCTTTTCCAAAGTATCATCAGTCTTGGCAGTAAAAGCTAACGCCTTTGAAAGGAAGGTCTTTGATGTTATTTTGTGACTCAGGAGTGAGGTCAAAGGACCTTACTCATAAATATCTTCTTAAGGCTATACCATGGCCAAAGCTCAAAGGCTAGCCTCCAAGATATCACATATTGCTCTCAGTGAGCACTTTACTAGTTTTCAACCCTTCATGAACAGCATTTCAGGAAGCTCCTTTTTCCTTCTCTGGTAAGGAGCCTAAAATGGAGTTCATGGCATCCCATAGCATGCAGTTATAATGGCATACAATGGTCTGGTAACTGGAAATATAATTTTATATACTACAGGCCAGGTATATTATACAGGCCAGGGTATGTACTAACTTAAGGGACCTATCCGCAATACCATTTATATCCTTTTTATATAAAGGGAACCCTGAACACACTCAATATCATTTTCGTTTCTCGGGGTCCTCATATTCCAAACTACTGAATCTTCTAACTTACTAAGGCACTGACCCTGCAAAAGATTTACACACTTGTTTAACATTATGCACTATGATTTCTCTGAGTTCAACTGACAGTGAACAAAGAAAAGCATATTGATGAGTCTTTGCAGGATAAGTGCTTAAGACTTTTAAACAGAGATAAATTCAAGTTCCAACTCTTTGTCAAGGGCACACCTTCCCTTACTAATTAATGACAACCATTTCACAAGGTTCAAATGACATAATTCAGATTTTGCAAAGATTACATTTAATGTTAAATACAATAAGCAAGTTTTATAGAGCTTTATCAGCTTTCCTAGAAATAGAAGAGTACTGGGGGGAGGGAGAGTGCTATCTGTTATTTTATCGTTTTAAATCAGCTGGGAATAAGAGTATTATTGTATAGTTGAGAATATTTGCTTTGTGATAATTTTAAATAACTGCACCTTTGTTCTCTATTTACTTGTGGCAATTTAACTATCAGTCTACTTACTTTTTCCTCAGCAAGATATCGTATATGGTTTTAATTTGTTTAAGAATATTGTTAAATTTGGAAGTTTCATTTAATTACTCATCTGACAACAGCCGGAATACCAATAATTTATTGGCAGAGGATATCCTAGGAAGTTACATTAAATGCAGAAAAGACTATTTAGTCACAAATTTCTTCAGAACAAAACATTAAGCAAAGTACATCCTCACAACTCAGCGCTTCTGCATTCTTTAATATTCTGTACATGCACTATTAAGGACATTATTCATTCCATAAAATGTAAGAATCTTCTCTCATTTCTTAAGAAAGTGGATATTGTCCTAATTCAGGAAATATAATGATACCTCTGTACATGATAAACTGAAAAAAAAAGATTAGGCGGGAGAAGTACTAATTGCATCTTACACTAGTCACAGGTGAGTAGCTATAATAATACATGAAGAACTTATCCTTAATGGTTACTTCAGTCACTGCAGTTGAGAAAGGACATTATCTGTTTCTGAGCACTGTCTGGCAATACATTTAATATCTAGTATGTACATATAAAAACAACAAAAAGAACAAGAGTAAAAGTTTTAGCTACGTCATAGAAAAAAGAGAGGATCTTAAAAATATTATGGAAGAAGCAGCAGCAAGATTTGGAACAGTTTGCATATGTATGGCAAGAATGATGAGTCAAAATGAAACCTAGTTGTGTGCCTGTGTGACAAGGATAGCAATGTCAATAGTGACAGAAAAAGGGGGGGCGTTAGAAATAGATGAGATGAAAACTGAGGAATTCAGCTGTAACTATGTTAAATTTTAATGAACGGTAAAATATCCAGGAGGAGATGGTTACACAGTCACACTGAAATACAGGGTTGAATAGAGGGAGGACAATTCAGAAGTGGAGACATAGATTTGGGAGTCATTGGCAGAAAGATAGTACTTGAAACCCTGTTTGTGAAGATCACCTTGAGGAAGGGTGTAGACATAGGTATGGACCTGTGGTATCCTCTCTGTGGACCAATCACTAAAAGGGGGATGAGAGACAACCTTTCCAGCATGTTTCAATAATATATGCTGGCAACATAACTGTTGAAACTCAGGAATCCTGAATTCTGCTCTGAGTTCTGGACAGAAGTGTGTTCTAGTAGTTAGACCCTTCTGCTCCTGTCCCCTCCAGCCTGACGTTTTCTGCCCTTGTATCCATCTGTCTCTCTCCACCATGTTCTTTCCCTATTACACCTTTCCCACTTCTGTTTCTGTCCCTTCCCCACCCAGCATCCTGTCCTGTTCCCCTTCTGTTCCTATCCCCACACCTAGCTTTGTAATCTTGTGACAGTCTGTATTTGTCTCTCCCTCCCATTTTGCTACTCATCTGTCTGCATTCCAGTCAGGCTACATCAATGTCCTTTATGCTGCCTAGGTGCCAGCAGAGCACTGAAAACATAAGAGTTTCACTGCTCTCAGTTCTGTGCCTGGTGCCACAGCAGCCTCCACTCTGCCCCACATAGGCACCGACTTCCCCTCTACCCGAGGGGGTGCTCGACCCCCCCCACCCCACCTCTTCCCGCCCCCTCTCCCGAGCACACCTCGTTCCGCTCTTCCCCCTCCCTCCCAGAGCCAACCTGCACACTGCAAAATGGCTGTGAGTGGTGGGTGGGACTCGGGAGGCACTGGGAGAGGGGGAGGAGTGATCAGTGGGCCGCCAGTGGAGGAGAGGAGTTGCGGGGGGAGCTTGGTTGCCGGTGGGTGCTGAGCACATGATAATTTTTCTCCATGGGTGCTCCAGAGCTGGAGCACTCTATACTGCCCCATGCTAGAGTGCAGAGTGAGTTCTGCAGGAGTGGAACATGCCCCTTGTTATTCGCACTGAGCTCTGCGTGGAGCAAGCTTGGAGACTTTTACTGTCAGCCTCCAAAAAATGTGCAAATGGCAATTTTCAGTGGCTTGTAATTCAGCCAAATGTGGGTAGATTTTCACAGGAACAGCAAAAGGCCAGAGCAACCTCCTTGAAAATGTCAAATCTCTATTCCAAAGGATGGAGGTTCTAGAATTTCTCAATGAAATTGCTGTATGATTTTAACATTGGCAAAACAATGGAATTTTTCCCTAACCTCATTCCTGGTAACAGATGTACCACCCTTGCTGAAACTTTGCAAAAAACTCCAGACTCAGGCAGCCGCCTGGCATGGAACATTGCAGCCCATAAAGTTAAAGTCTGAAAAGTTATAAGCAACTGAAAAAATGGTCTTGAATGAAAAGTGTTAATCAAACTTTACTACAGGAATTGCTGCCAACTCTGCCTATAACACGGCCACATCTGAAGAAATTAATTAAATCAGGAATCTGTTACAAATAGCATTCTCTTCTATCCAATTTTTCCACATTTAAAAAAATGCATTTAAATAAAATAATGTCATATACAACCTTGTACCGGATTTTTTCTTGAATGATTTTTTCTTCTAATTCCTCCAGTTTTATTTTTCCTTCACCATAAGCCATTTCAATATTATATAGCTCTTTATTCACTTTTCTTATTTGCTCTTCAGTCTTACGGGTGTTTTTGCATATAATCTGCAGTTCTGACTGATATGCTATTTTTTTTCTTGAACTGTTAAAATAAAACAAAACCTTGAAATTATCTTAAAAGAGATGCGTGCTTGCAAAACTAGAAAATTAAAAGAAAAAAATCACTGTTGAATAAGTAAAACATTTAAAATCTTACTTACAAACTAAAGTCAATATTTTATTAACCACTTAGTTGATGCTGAATATACCAGGTACATCTTTCAAATGCATACTTCCATTTTGCTGCAAAATATGCCCTGATAGTCTATTGATTTCAGGAAGTCATATATTTATACAACAGATATCCAGAAAGCAATACAATCTACCCCTATAATATAGATAAGCAAAAAACTACATTAAAAGAAAGTTGCATAATAAAGTACTCAAGTCAGCAAATGCCAAAGTTAAGGCTGAGCACACAATCTTAATTCAGCTTCCTCATGATAATGGACCAGATCTTGGGCCGCACACAGGCTACTTAGCACCAATCCATTGACACAAAGCAGTCATACAGCTGATGGATCCAGTTCCCTGTGGCTTTCCCTCCTTCAGCAATACTTGGGTGACAGTGTACAAGAAAAAACATTAACAAGGAACAAGTTTAGTTAAAGTGAACCTTAAATACTATTAGTTAGACTAAATCAGACCCACTGGCGCAGACCAGAACCAATCAAATCAAAGAAATAGGATGGATATGTAAAAATTTTATTTTCCTTTGACTAATGAAATATGGTCTATATTGGTATAACTTAAAACTTTTTAACTGTCTCTTAACAGAAAAGTGGGATTAATGAGGAACCTTCCACTGAGCAACCAAAGGCAGCATCAGCTGAACCAAAATGTCAAACTTTTATCATCTAAGAAAGATACTGTATATTCCCTATAGAGGAACATACTGTGGCTCTGCATGTTTAAATCTACAAACTTCTGACTCAGCCCAGAAGTGACCATACCCCTAGTACAATTAGAGGCAAGACTGACACTCTCAATAATAGGTTCCATAAATACAGACTTTACTAGAGCTAAAAACAAGAAACAGTAATTTACCTTACAGTAAGTGTGGTTCTTCATGTGTTGTCCATTCATATTCCACTCTTGGTGATCATGCGCCCCACAAATTTGAGATCAGAATATCTGGACCAATAGTGACTGTTGGAGACACGTATGTGCTGAATGTACTCATGACCTGTAGCAAGGGCATAAAGGGGTGGACCAAGCCCAACCACACTCAGTTCCTTCATCAATACAGAATCCAGATGTTATAAGATACCACAGTAACAGGGAAGGAGGGCAGGCCATGGAATATGTGTGGACAGCACATCTCAAAGAACCACAGTACCTAGCCAGTGGTTCAGTTCCAGAAACTTCTGTTTTTTGTCTTCCTTTGCTCACAGTTCAGGAAAAATCGCTGAGAAGATTATATGAACATTTTTCTCCTTCAACATCCTTTCAAGCTCCCTGAAGTCATTAGTGCCAATATGCACCGTCACCAATGTATTCTTGCCCATCAACATGAAAAGCCTCTCCAATCTTAGAATGATGTCTCATTCTTGGCTCCAGGAAGATAACCACATTATCCTATTGTCTACCTGCTCCTTAGAGAATAGTCTTTCTTTTTAATATAAAATCAAAAGCAAGAACCATCTGTCTTCCTTGGACAGCTGCAGATCTCTTTGTGGGCATGCTTGATTATCTTACATGTTGGGCTGAGTAGCCACCCACAGGTATGTTCCAGACAGCTTTCTCTTCAATTAGACAAGCTGGAACTTCAGAGATATTTTCTGCAGTTTCCATGCTGAGAACATGATAATGATTGGATACTTCTAGCTGTATGGAATTCCTCTAGGTTCTCTCCTGTTTGATGGTCACAGTCTTCCCATCCTCTTTTATCTCCAACAATGTAGACTACCACCTAGTCCTCTTGCCTCTGGTGATTACAACTGCCAAGACTCCTCTCTAGTTGCCACTCTCTCAGGTTCCTTGGTGGCCAGTTCCTTTCTTTCTTGAATCTGTGGGAGTGATGTTTCCTAAATCAGATTGTCTAACAACTCCTCAGCCTCTCTGATGCTCCGTAGTGAATGTACTTGCCCTTCCAGACTAAAATCTTTTCTTCCAGCAAAGCCACCAGTTACATTTAATACAGAGGAAATTCCTTCTGGTTTCCAGCAGGAAAACATGACACGTCTACTGCAAGTCACAACCACTGTTCCATAACTGGCAATCACAGTACTGAGAGTAGAACTATACCTAGAAAAAAATCCTCTCTCACTCCGTCTGAAACTTGTTTGCCACTCCTGTTCACCTAACACTTCAGTGTTTAAGTTCTCCTGACTTAAACTGGTTAGTCTCTAAGGTGCCACAAGTACTCCTTTTCTTTTCTCTACTGCATCTTGCGAGAACTCTGAAGTAGAGGGGAGGACGGTGGGCAGTGGAGCACCCACTGGGACACCCATCTTGAAGAACCTTAGTTACTGCACATGGTGAGTAACCTTCTCTTCTTCTTCGAGTGATGTGCCTGTGGGTGCTCCACTTCAGGTGACTGTAGAGGTGTGTCCCTCAGTGGAAAGAAGGGGCTTTGGAGTTGGATCTGAGATTGATGATAGGACCATGAGTCCTAATAAAGTGTCTGATGTCGAGTCTTGCTTGATTGCATAGTGCTGAATGAATGTGTGGTCTGATGCCCAAGTGGCTGCTCTATATATGTCTGTAATAGGCACTGTAACAGAGTTAGCACACACCTCTCGCGATCATCTCCTTTTCTCTGGCTGATATACCTAAATCACAATCTTTTTTTGGGGCGGCACCTGCCTCTCATATGCGGCCCTCTTTGGTTGGTTGGGTGTGAGCCTGTTTTTGGTTTTAGTTCTTATATCAGGGTGGCACTTGCCTCTCGCGAGCACCCCCCTCCTCCCTGGCTGATGGTTCTCTTGGAGGGTCTTCAGCAACTCAGCACTCCGGCCGAGCTGCATACACTGTTCCCCGCTTCCAGGGTTGTGGCGGGGCGACGTCTCACTGGCGTGGCACCTCCTGCTAGTTGTCCAGGGAATTAGTTCTTTCCAGCCTTGGAGCGCCCTCTGCCGGCTGATGTCTCACCTGCTGCTTGCCCCCGTGTCCCTCCCGGCCCCCAGTGCCCTTTACCCAGGGGTTCTGCCCACCGCAGCAACCCACAATCTGGGTCTCTCCACTCAGGAGAACCCCCAACCCCCTATCCCCACCTCGCCTCAGTGGCTACTGCCAGTCACCATCTAGCCCCCGCTCACTGGGGCTGACTGCAGTCTGTAAAGGCCACTCATCATTGGCAAGGTGGGGTTTGGACCTGCTGCCATTGCCTATCTCGGGGCTGCCCCTCTGCAGCCCCAGTACCCTTTGTGGGCCCCTAACTCGGCCTGCAGCCTGGGGTTTTGCTAGGCTGGCGCTCCTAGCTCCCTCTGCTCTTCCCCAGCACTGCTCCACCCTAGGTACCCTTCTCAGCTTCCCAGGCAGCCAGGTCCTTCCCTCTCTAGAGCCAGAGAGAGAGTCTGAGTCCTTCTAGCCCACCGCCCTCTTATAAGGGTCAGCTGGGCCCTGATTGCACGGGCTACAGCTTTTCCAATTAGCCCAGCTTTCCTCGCTGCAGCCCTCTCCGGGGCTGCTTTATCCCCTTCTGGCAGGAGCGGGGTTACCACCCTGCTACAGGGGTATACAGTCCAAGTTCTTATCTGGTATGGGGCCATAGCTCTAAGGCTTCTCCCAGAAGCACTGCCTTCTTGAACCACCCAGACGGGGCCCATCTCAGTACCCACAGCTGGTGGTGTTTCAGCAGGCCTCCCTGGGCTCAGTCTTCAACCAGACTGGTGGGGCCCATCTTGGTACCATCACTGGCCTGGCCAGGTTCTGTGCTCAGTCCCCCTGGGCTTCAGCCTGCCCGCACTGACCTTCCGCTGGTCCTGCTGCTCTTCCCACCAACCAGGCACCGAGTCTTCAGCAGCCTTCCCTGGGCTTCAGTCGTGTCTGCAGTGAGCTCTCCACAGTGAGCTGTCTGATGTACTGCTGCTCTTTCAGCCAGCCAGTCACCCAGTCTTCACTCCTTGAACTCCATACAGCAACTGAATTTCTCTGCTCTGCTGTTTGTCTTATATAGGGCCCTTCTGGCCCCAGACTGGCTGCTCCATCAGCCCCTCTGATTTGCTGCTCCTCTGTAACCACTCTACGCTGTCTGGAGGACTTCTCTCTGCACTAGTGTGAGGCAGGGTGAATCAGGGCCACGAGGCCTCCAGCAGGGGGCCTCTCGACCTAGTCCACTCTGCCACAGGCACATTATTAAGGAAGGCTATCAATGTGGAGAGTCACCTTGTAGAATGTGTTCTAACCTGGGGGGGGGGGGCGGGGGGGGTTTACAGTTCATGTTGGCAGTAGCAGAGATGAATGCACTCTGAAATCCATTTGCAAAGTCTCTGCTTAGATATAGCTTCTCCTTTAGATCTCTCTATATTCGAGAGAAATAGTTTTGGTGCCTTCCTAAATGGTTTAGTCCATTCGAGATAAACGGCTAGTGTCCTCTATCTCGGGTATGGAGTGCCACTTCTTGCCTGTTCTTATGGGGTTTAGGGAAGAATGTGGGAAGATGGATGGGTGGCTTGAGGTGGAACAAAGAGGGTATTCTAGGTAGAAATTTATGATGTGGTCTTACAGTGACTTTGTTCTTGAAAAAGATCATATATGGGGGGTATGCCATGAGGACCCCAAGTTCTGCGCGTCTTGTGGATGTGGTGGCAACAAGGAAGGCTACTTTCATTGGAAGTGTAATAGTAAACATGCAGCCAAGGTTTCGAACAAAAGTCTGGTAAGAGAACGAAGAATTAATTTAAGTTCCCATGGATGCATTGGGATTCTGAGTTCAGGACAGAGGCTCCGGACACCTCATAAGAATTGTTTTGTAAATGAATGGGTAAAGACTGAAAACCCATCCACTTTATGGTGGAAGGTTGTGATAGCTGCAAGGTGTACTCTGAGTGAGCTCAGTAAAAGACCCGATTTTTTTAGTTGAAGTATACAGTCCAGGACTAGTGATAGAGCAGAAGCGGTGGCCTGATTTGTTTGTTCTGGCACCGTGTCTCTTCCATTTGTGGAAGTAGGTTGAGCGTGTAGTCGACCGCCTGCTGTTTAGCAAGATATCCTTCACCTCTTCTGAGCAGGTCATATCCTCACCTTGGAACCATGGAGGAACCATGCTCTCGGGCGGAGTATCTCCAGGTCTGGGTGCAAGATTTGGCATGCATCTTGTGGCAGGAGATGTGGAAGAAGTGGGAGAAGATGTGGTGGACATGCCACTGCTGCTGGTATGGGAATGAAGTTTCTCTGGGCCATCTGGGGGCTATCAAGATGACCCTGAATCGGTTAGTGTTGATCTTTTGTATGACCCTGGACAACAATAGGATGGTAGGGAAAGTGTAAAGGAGAGGTGCATCTCATCTGACGAGGAAGGCGTTGACCATGGATCCTGGCCCCAACCCCGCTCTGGAGCAAACTGTTGGACATTCACTGTTCTGACTCGTGGCAAATAGGTCTATGGTGGAGAATCCCCATTGTCGGAATATGTCCTAGATCACCAAGGTATTTATTTCCCACTTGTGATCGCGGGAGAATTTTCTGCTTAACATGTCCACTGTGGTGTTCTGACATCCCAGTAGATAGGAGGCTGATATTGTGATGGATGCACCAGTTCCACAGACTTAATGTCTCGGTGCTGAGGAAGTGACCTCGCTTTTCCCCGTTTGTTTATACAGAACATGCAAGCAAAGTTGTCCATCAGGATCTGTATGGTTTTGTTTCTGATAATGGTCTAGTACGCTTATGTGCAGTGCTGATTCCGGAGGAGACCCCTTCTGCCCTGTACTGGGAGGTTGTTTAGATGAGGGCCCCAGCCACTAAGGAGGCATCCATTGTGATTATCATTGCAGAGGGAATCTGTAGAAATGGGACCCCTGTACACATGTTGTGTGAATGGGTCCACCACTGTAGCAAGTCCCTGATCTTTCGTGGTACAGTAGAACCTCAGAGTTACAAACTGAATGGCCAACCACACACCTCATTTGGAACTGGAAGTACACAATCAGGCAGCAGCAGAGACCAAAAAAAAAAGGAAAATACAGTACAGTATTGTGTTAAATGTAAACTACTAAAAATAAAGGGAAAGTTTATAAAAAAGGATTTGACAAGGTAAGGAAACTTTCTGTACTTGTTTATTTAAATTAAGATGGCTAAAAGCAGCATTTTTCTTCTGCATAGCAAAATTTCAAAGCTGTATTAAGTCAATGTTCAATTGTAAACTTTTGAAAGAACAATCATAACGTTTTGTTCAGTTATGAACATTTCAGAGTTATGAACAACCTCCAACCCCGAGGTGTTCATAACTCATTGGTTCTACCGTATGAGAGGCTTGCTAAGACTCTGTTTGTATGGGATCTACACTGTCCTCAATCACTCTTGTAGGCAACGCATGCATAGTCTGGCATGTTTCATGACATAGGTGGTTGCTGCCATGTAGCCTAATAGTTGGAGGCAAATCCTGGCAGATGTTTGTGGACTGTTCACCTTAGCGTTGATCAGATTCACTAGCATGGCAAATCTGTGTGGCAGAAGTGAAGCTTTCGCCTCCAGTGAGTTTAGGTGAGCCCAAATGAATTCTAGTTCTTTTACTGGTGTCACCATTGACTTTTGAATGTTCTTTGGAGACCAAGTTTTGCAAAAAGAGTGACATTAGCTTTTGAGTGTCTCTGATAGCTTCTTCACGAGTGGGGGTCTTGAGTAGACAGTCATCTAAATATGGGTATATCATGACCCTTTGTTTGTGGAGGGGGGCCACGGCCACTGCTAGAACTTTGGAAAAGACTTAGGGGGCCGTGGAGAGGCCAAAGGGCAGTATACCTTGTACTGATAGTGATTTTGTCCCAAAACAAATCGGAGAAACCTCTTCTGTGATGGATGTACGGCGACATGAAAGTATGCATCTGGCAGGTCTAGGACCAAAAAACAGTCCCCTCATCCCAGTGCTGGGATTATTGTTGCTAAAGTAACCATCCTGAACCATTGTGTTTTGACTAATCTGTTTAGGTTTCTCAAGTCAAGAATGGGCCTCCAAACCTGGTCTTTTTCTGGGTTAAGAAATAATGAGAATAAAAGCCTTTCCCTCTGTGTTGTACCGATACTGGTTATACTGCACCTAATTGTAGGAGATGGTCTACTTCCTGTCTCAGAAGGTGCTCATGAGAGGGGTCCCTGAAGAAGGACAGGGAGAGAGGGTAGAATGGAGGTGAACTGGATGGAATAACCGGCAGTGACAATTTCCAGCACCCATTTCTCCAAAGCAATAATTCACCATGCTGGGTAGAATGGTGTCAAATGGTCTGTAAAGGGATGGCGTTAGAAAGTGATTTCAGCAACTGGAATTGGACGAGGTCTCTCAGGACTTCGACCAAACCCTCAAATTTGATGTTTTGATCCACGTTGTGGTGATGTAGAAGGTTGAGATGGGAGTGGCCTACGTCCTGTGGGTCTTTGCCTCCATCTCTGGGTATCATACTGCCTCTGTGACTGTATGTAAGTTGCTGGTCTTGAGCATTGTGATGGATATTATCTGCCTTGTTTTTGTTCAGGTGTGTACATCTCTAAAGACTGAAATGTCGCTCTAGAGTCTTTCATTGTATGTAGGGACTCAGTCTTACCTGCAAATAATTTTGGATCTTCCAAGGAGAGATCCTCTACAGTGGATTGCATCTCCTTTGGGAATCCAGACAAGTGGAGACAGGAGGCTTGTCACATCACTACAGCAGTTGTGATGGATCTTGTACCGCCATGTCTGCTGAGTCTAAGGATGCCTGCAGAGCTGTTCTTGCCAGGACATGACTGACCTAAATTGCTCCCTTTTCTCTTCAGGGATGAAGTCACTAAATTCAGAAAGTTCGGAGTAATTTGTGTGATTGTATTTCGCCATCAAAGCTTCATAGTTGGCTATCCTGAACTGCAATGTCACTGACAAATAGGCCTTGTCACCAAAAAGATCCAATCTTTTCCATTCTTTATCATACTGGGTGGTCCTCGAACGGTGTTGCCTGCCCTGTTCATTGACTATCTTTATCACCAATGAGTTTGGCTGGGGGTGTGAAAATAGAAATTCTAGACCCTTTGATGGGATGTAATACTTCTTATCAGCCCTTTTACAAGTAGGGGGGATTACTGTGGGAGTCTGCCAGATGGTGTTGGCAGGATCCATGAGTGGCTCATTTATGGGAAAGGCAATTTTGGAGGAGGCTGGTGTGTGTAATATGTCCAACAACTTGTGATGGGACTCAGCAACTTCTTCCAGAGAGATTTGGAGAGTGTCTGCGATTCATTTAAACAGCTCCTAAGATTGTTTAAAATGGTCTCCTGTTGTAGGTGGTGGAGGCATGATAGTCTTGTCTGGAGAGGAGGAGGTGTTAGTTGCAGGTGTGGCTTCCTGATCTACAGCCTCCTCTATTTCCTCAAAAAGTCTCCTCGGGGACTCACGGGGTCCCATCTCTGACACTGATGGGGAACGTCTCTGTCTTTCCCTTGAGGTGCTGGGAGGCTTGGAATAATGTTGCCTATATTCCATCCCAATATGGCCACTGTGGTAGGAATGGTAATGGTGGTGGCATCCATGGATGTCCATACCACCTCTGGGTGCCAACCCTGGAACAGTGTCCTGGCTCTTTCTGCAGATCTAGTCTGATGATTCCCTAGATCGGTGAAGAGTGGTGTGAAGAATAAACATCTTCCTCCTCATTGTCCTCTTCCTCGCTAAAAAAAGGAGAGGCAGATATGTTTGTTGGCATGTGTAACAGTGCTGAATGTGCTGATGCTATATCAGTACTGAGAAGAGGTGATTTCGGTGCTGCAGAAACTACTAAGTTCTTATGTCAGAGAAACTGCTGCATTCCAAGAGATCCCAGTACTGAAGATGGCATCGGCGGTAACTGTTGTGGTACCAGGATAATTGTTGTGGTACTGGGAATTGTTGTGGCGCCAGGAGGATTGGCGCCAAGGATGTCTGTACCGAAGAGGTAAAGTAGACTTCGGTACTGCTGTCTCAGCATAATGCACCAGAGAGCCAGAAGATGGCACCGTAAGCTGAGGTGCTGTTGAGGTGCTTGGTACCAAGCGTTTAGCTGCTGCAGTCAGTGCTGTGGTAGAAGGGGCAGTCTTGTTTCTGCTATCCTTCTGAGAGCCTGCCTGCTTAGGTTATTGGGCTTTAGCGGTAACGGAAGATCCTGATGACTCGTAGGTACTTAGCTGCAGCACGGTCATTACTGAGGATGTGGAGAGAATTGGAGAACACTTCTTTTTCGAGGCTCCCTTAATAGGAGAAGTAGTAGCTCTCTTCTTCACCCTTTTCCTGAGAGAGAGCTACCACTTCTCCAACACAGGGAGCCTCAAAAAAGAAGCGCTCTCCGACTCCTCCTTCACCCTTTTTCTGCGAGACAGGTCCCTTCCATGCAGTCGCTGACCTTCTGCATATTCACAGAAGAAAGTTTTAAAGTATAATTGGGAATGAAGGTGCTTTTAATCTAGAGATAATATAAGAAAATTCATATTTTTTGTTTTGCAAATTGCCAAACTACAGAACCCATATGTGTGACTGGGTTGGGTTTTTTTTGTTTGTTTGTGTGGGAGGGTGGGGGTGTGAGAATAGGATTACAGAACACCAACAATTTAATTTCAAGATTTCAATGTGATGTGATTTAAAATTACTGAAATATTAATTCAGGAAGCTTTAAAAATGGAAAAAACTGACCAATGCTCATCTAAAATGCTGCTTCTTATTTTCCTCCGGGTCTTTGACTTTTCTGTTTATATTGCAGGTATTTTACAGAGTTTGAATTACCTTTCTCTGGACTTTTGCACATATTCTTCATTTTCTCTCTCAAGTTCTTTATTTTCATGTTCCAATTCATCCACTGCTTGAAGGGTATTGAGGAGCATTTGTTTCATATTCAACCGTTCAGATTCCCAGCTAGTTTTCTAAGAAACATTAAGACAGAGTACGTTTTGAAGATCATTTAAAGCAAACACAATGTACAAAGACTTTCACTTATAATTCATGAAAACAATAAAAAAAACTTACTGAATCTTCAATCACTTTAATCACTTCAGAACAAGCATCTAATAAACTTTTGTTCTCATTTTCTTGAGCCAATGTTTTATTGTTTAAATCCTGTACCTGGAAAACATATGTAAAAGTTAATAAAAAACAATATTTGCAACAAGAGAACTACATAAAAATTAAATACCAAAAATGGAAAAAGAACAGTTAGTTACTTTACAGTAACTGCAGTTCCTTGAGATGTGTTGTACACATCAGTTTAATTCTTGGGGCACATACAGTTCATGCATGCAAGATCAGATTCTTTTGGTCAGCATTATCCATTGGGGTCGCGTCGGCACCCTAGGTGTCCTCACAGTTCCTTCACCAATACAGAATCCAGATTAGGATGCCACAATAACAGGGAAGTAGGCACCGTTATAAAATCCTTTTGGACAACACATCTCAAAAAGCCACAGTTAATGTAACTTAAGTAACCACTTTTTCTTCTTTAAGTGATTGGGCATGTCAGTTGGTGTGCTGATAGGCCCAAAAAGAAAACCTCTTTCATTTAGCTTTATAAAAGTCAGTCTAGTTGTAGCTTTCCTGTTTTGGACCAGAATGTTTTGAAATTTCAGCTGAACATCGTCTTTTGGTGGATGTCAGACACTCAGCAACCAGGCTGGCAAACGTAACAATGTTCGGTGCAAGCATAGAATTTGACTGTTGTTCTGTGAGACTATGTCAGGCAGAGCAGGCAAAATGACCAGGGGCTGCATTGAGAAGTTCACTATATCCAAATACCAGAACCGCCTGGCCAATGCCAGAGTTATCATGATCATTGATCTAACATCTTGCCTCAGGTATCATGGGAATTTGGGGAGAAGGCATACATCAATCCCAGTGTCCAGGGAATGAGAACGGCATCTGCAGAGACTGAACTGAATCCCCCTCTGGAGCAGAACACTTACTTTTTTGTTCTGACCTGTGGCAAATAGGTCTATTGATTGGTATCCCCATTTGCAAAAGACGGCTGTGCAACACTGGCTCTTTGGTCAATCACTCATAGCTGTCTGAGAACTGTCTGTTCAGGTGATCTGCTTGTAAGTTCTGAATGCTTTGAAGACACTAGGCCAGCAACATATTCTGGTAATGAATACACCAAGGCCAGAGCTAAATGGCCTCTTGACAGAGTGAAGGTGATCTGGTTCCTCCCTGTCTGTTGATATACTGCATAGCTGTGGTGTTTCTATCAGTAGCTGGCTTGTGGATCCCAGGAGTAAAGACAGAAACATTTTACATGCCAAATAGACATCTCAGAGTTCCAGGACATTTATATGCAGACAACCTCAATGAGGGGACCACTTGTCCTGATTCTGAAGGTGACGTAAATGATCCTTTCCCACCCATTAGTGGAGGCATCTGTCACCAGCTTCTTGGTTGACAGAAATACAGAGAAATCCATTGCACACCTGAAGAGGGTCTTTCCACCAGTTTAAATGAGAAGAGGCCTTCTGGTGGGACAGTGGCCACCATGTCCACATGGTGCCTGCTGGGTAAGTACTTTGATTTCAACCACCCTTGTATGGAGCACAGATGAATACTGGCAAACTGCATCACATACAAGTGCATGAGGCCATGTGTCCCATAAATCTGAGACATAGCTTTACTGATGTCTTTGGGTGGGGTTGAAGTTGGTTGATAAGGTTCACTATAGTTTGGAATCTTTCTTATGGAAAATAAACTCTCATTGATCTGGAATTTAACAGCTCCTATGAACTTTATGCTTTGACTCAGAGCAAGTGTGAATTTTTCTCTGACTCTGAGGACCATGTGTGGCAAAGAGCTTTAAGTCACTTGAATCAAGCTGATCACCTGCTGAAGTGATCTTCCTCCAATGAGCCAGTCATCGAGATATAGGGAGACTTGTCTCCTTAAATAAGTCACAATGACTTCTAATCACTTGGTGAATACCCTTGGTGCTACGGAAAGACCAAAAGGCAGGATCCTGTAATGATAGTGAAAAGGGTCCTGCTAGGAATCTGAGGTATTTCCTATGGGCAGGATGAACGGATACGTGAAAATAGGCATCTTGAAGGTAGAGAGCCGCACATTCGTCTTGGAATAGGCAAGGAAGGTAGGGAATGGGAAGGGACTAGAATTGTATAGACTACCTCTTGCTGTCAAGGCTTCCCAAAACTAAAAAATGTTGAAGGCAAGGGATCTTTGAGAGGTTTTGTCAAGCTTTCAACAACAGAATCAAACCTGCTGCCTGGTGAAAGATGCAAATTGGGCAACAGTGGAGGAAAAGACAGTGGGTCATCAGCCACAAAGCTTCATCTTTCTGTCTCAGCACCGCTGAGGTCTTGTGAAGCTGATAATAGGACTGGGCAGAGGGATGCTGCCTGATGGAAGCCTTTCTGCCTTCTTGGGGCTGGAATATAGAGGCCCACAGAATGAAGAATCACCCTGGAATCCTCAAAAGGAAGGTCCTCAATTGTGGTTTGGATCTCCGTGGGAATTCTTAAGGACTGAAGCCAGGAAGATTTCATTACCACAGATGTGGACATAGTATAAGCCACTGTGCTGGGCACATCCAGTGCAACCAGAAGGGAAATGTGGGCTCATAAGTTGTCCCTCAGTCATTATGGTTTCTAGTTCCTCTCAATGCTCCTGTGGTAGCTTGACCCAATTCAGATATCACGGTAGTTCACCACATACATTTGGACGCTGTCAGATTAATAGACTGTGTATCAAAATAAAATTAGTTTCTTCAGGTCTTTCTTCCTGGGAGTAGATTTGGGAGGTCCCCGCATCTTCAACAACTCTTGGACAGCAACTACTACAAGCAATCCTGGTACTAGGTGGGAATAAAAATACTCCAATCCCTTGGAAGATACTTGATATCTCCTGTCAACTCACTTGGATGTGGCCAATATAGAAGTTACCATTGTGCCACAGGTCTTTTGCAGGTTCCAACAATCCCTCATTTATCAGCGTGGCAAGCTTGCCAGATATGAAAGCATGCATGATATCAGGAGTTGTGAGGTGTCTCTGGAAGTGCAGCACTTCCAGCAGTATATGCAGAATTTCTGCCATATGCTTCAAAAGGTCCTGAATGCCTGAAGTCATCAACTGAGGAAGGCTTTGAGGCCAGGAATGCCTTGAAGTCATCAACTAAAGAAGGCTACGGTGCCATTGGGGAAGGACGAGGACATTGCAACAGGGACAATTTGTTCGTCCTTTTGAAGATCTTGCTCCTCATCACCTTCTCTCTACTGCCTTTCCAGAAGTGGAGGCTACACTAGCTGACATATTGGGTTAGTCCATACTGCCTTTTTAAGGAGAGGGATCTAACCAAAGGCAGGGGTGCAGAGGGTGTATAGGCGATGTACTCCTCATCCCAGTCTGTGCACAGTAGAGAGACACCTCCTCCAAAGTGGGCCCTTCCTGTCAGGAGTGCCCTTGCCCTGTTATATACTCCCTAATCAGGTAGCAGATATACCTCCTTCGTTGTCTGTTGTACCGACAACTTGGTAACAGGTGGTTAAGCTATCAACGTCTTCAACCTCTCAAGGAGCGGTGACACTGTTACTGGCCCCACAGTTAAATCACTTAGTACTGTATATTCCCATAGCTACCAAAAACTCTGGTATGCTGAGCACTAAAGAACACAATTCTGAGGTGGCTGGTTCCATAGTGCCAGGTACTAAGAGCAAGGATCCTGAAGGGCTGGTACTAAGAGAAACACAGTCCACAGGTTTGGTGGGTACTGGTCGCTCTCTCTTAACAGTTGGTACCAAGGCATGGAAAGGACCTTTGTCAAGCCATTAGCAGCCCTTCAACTGCTGAGTCCAAGATGAATCAGACACCTCTGACTCTTGTTTCTCAACTGGATAGGCATCAGAGAGGGTGGTATATGCCTTAGTATCTCTGGAGCAGTGCTCCTTCCTACCCCTCTCCTGAGATCATTGACACCGGAATGTTGGTGGATGACTGCGGCCTCTTCACTGACATAGCATGGGAGCTTGAGGTGGATTCTCCGCTTGCTGGGGTGCTCATGGGAAGAAACTGACTGGAGAACTTAGGTCTAGCCACATCCTTTTCTTTCAGTGTCCTCAGCGGCATGCAGAGGTTGCTCCAGGAAGAACAATTTTAGGACAGCCTCGCTACCTTTTTGAGTCTACTTAGAGAAGGAACAACATATGGACCATCACTCAGGAATATATACCTCTCCTATACAAGAGATATCTGCAATGCCTATCATTAAGCTGCACTGAAACTTCCCATGATGAGTAGCTTTTGAACACAAGCGATTTCACTTCTGCTATATACAAGGAGGGGTTTAGCCTAAAAGCTAAACAGCTGACTAAAAAAGGTTGGGTTTTTTTGTACCAAATAACAAAAAGACTAACACATACTACTAACAACTAGCTAATTAATAATACTAATAGCTACCTCGAATACTATCACAGTGCCCGAAGAAGCAGGTGGACACTGCGGGAGTTCCATCTCACTGCCACGGGCAGTAAGAAAGGACTGAGGGACAGTTGGGCCACTCCTCCCTTTATGCCCTCAAATAAGGGGCACAAGAACTTGAAGGGTATAGGTTTGGTCCCAACAGACACTCTAGGCCAAAAGAATGCAATCTCACAAGCATAGGGCAGATGCACACAAACAGTGGAATCCATATGGACATTCACTTGGAGAAGCAGCAAGAATTATATATTTTAAGAAACAATCAAAATTTTAATTTTACTTTCTTCATGTTAAAACAAACATTTTTTTTCTTTTTTTAAATTCTCTCCTTTTAAAAATTGTTCATTTTCCCCTAAAAGTGGAGAAAAATAATGGCAAAAAGTAGAGAAAAACAACGAGACACTTTAGAAATACTACAGAATTTAGTTTTAGTGGTGACTTTAGTACTTAAATATTTCAGTGATATAGAATGGAATAAAACAGATTTTACATGAAGCATCTGAAGGAAATGCTGATGAATAGATAGTACATGCTGCAAACTTCCATTTAAATATATAGAAGAACTTAGAGAAAGATTGGGACCAAAGAATAGAATTTTTGAAATCTGGTTTGGAGCCCTTGAATGATATTCTAGTCTGGATGTTCAGTCTGTGCTGCTAATCAAATCATTCTGTGTAACTCCAGTGCTTTTTAAAAAGTGTGGTCATTCTCAGGCTATGGCTATGTCTACACTACAAACTTGGGTCGACACAAGTTGTGTTTGCATAAAGCCGCCACACTTGATATACCACTTGCGCGCATGTATAGTTGGCTCCTTGGGTCAGCAGTGCTCACCAGGAATGCTTGTGTCAATACACAGTGTGGCGCACCACAGGTATGTATGCCAGTGTGCAACCTGCCACCATCGAATGCACTGTCTTTTGGGAAGCTTTGACAATGCATAGTGGGGCAGAAACCAGTCATGCAGTGGTGACTGGGAGCAGGGGTCAGCTCACAATTATCTCCATCCCATAACATCATCTCTGTCCCATAATTTTTGCACCTTTTTAAAAATTCCAAGAACCCGCACGGCCCTCCTTGCTGTCTACCATCTCTGACTGATGCATGAACCTGCACAGGGGTTCCTGAACTGAGGTGGGGCGATAAGACAGCACACATATCTCTATTTTAGCACCTTGCCACAAAGTACATCAACAGAAAGGGCTACTTTTCTATGGTTATGCAAGCATAGTGGACCACCGGGGACAATTTACCAACTTCAAAGTTTGCTGGTCAGGGAAGGTGCATGATGTTCACATCTCTAAGAATAAACAGAAAGCTGTTCAGAAAGCTACAAACAGGGCTTTCTTTTCCAACTGGCAGATTACAATGGGCAATGTTGAAATGCGAACAGCGATCCTGGCTTATGAAGCCATACACTGGCCGGCTCCACAACACCAAGGAAAGATTAAACTACCAGCTCAGCAGGTGAAGAATGACAGTTGAATGTGCTTTAAATGAAGAAAACATCACAATTGTTAGAACTGCCCGCTGTGTCCTGCATAATATCTTTGAACCAAAGGGGGAAAGTTGACACCAGGATGAAAGGCGGAGGTGGAGCAGCTGTCTGCTAAGTTTCAACAGCCAAACACAAGAGCTACTAGAAGAGCTCAGCACAGAGTTATACAGCTTAGGGAGGCTTTGAAAGAGCACTTTAGCAATGAGCCACAATAATGAATTTATAAATTGGACAGATTTGGACACATTTTCATGAGAACAAAGAACGGCACATCTTCTTCTGTCGACCTAGTGATGTCTACACCAGGGGTTAGCTTGGCTTAACTATGCCTCTCAGGGGTGTGGATGAATGCTGATGTAACTTTTTCAGTGTAAAGCAGTCCTCAATCAAGCTAGGCTACCTCATGTGCAATTAATTTGAGTGTATTAATTCAAGTTAACTGTGCTGTGAAGACACACCCATAAGCACCTAAGAGTCCAATTCTCATTGGAAGTCAATGAGAGTTAGACAATTATGAGCCTATATTATATTGAAAAATGGGACTTCAGTGCTTTTGAAAATTTTACCCTGAATATCTACAGCTGTACAAAGTCTATTTTTTTCTCTGATTCTGTATTCTTCAACCTAAACCTGCTTGAAAAGAACAGTAAATATATATTAAACACACAAAAACTATGTTAGAAGAACATTATTAAGGTTACAATATCACGTACTCAAAAATTAGCAAATACCGACTGTGCTATCTTAATTCAGCCACCTTCTGCATATGCATCAGGATAAAATGTTAAATTACATGATCACATACTATTTTTCCTTGTCTCATTCAGTGCAGAGAGTGCACTATGATCACTTAATGAGCAGCTATTCAATATTTTATTTTATCCTCATTGTGTGGCACTTTACCTTATCTACTGCACACAATTCAAATTCTACTCTAAAGACACAATTATTAACTTCCTCATAAGCTTTTCTATGGCGCCCTTCACATTAGTAATTGGAATGTTTCCCGAACATTCATGAAATCTATATTCACAATACCCTTGTGAAATGAGTGAGTATTATTATTCCCATTTTGCAGATGGGGAATTGAGGCACAGAGACTGTCTGCTCGTTCTGTGTTTCTACAGTGCCCAACACATTGGAGCCCTGGTCCATGATTGAGGGCTCCTAGATACTATGATTACACAAATAAAAAATAATAATTATTATTAAGTTCAAAAGTATCTTTGGTTGCCAAATTTGAGAAAGCTAGAACCTGACTTTTCAGAGTACTTAGAATTATTATATAGCACTTTGTATGTTCAAAGCACAGCTCCCACTCACTTCACTTACAGCTATAAGTGCTCAGCACTTCTGCAAATCAGACTGTTGGGTCTCAGCATGGGCACCCAGAAAGGGAGGAATACACAATAGGTGACCTCCTGTGAAAAGTTTAGCTTAAGTGACTTGCCTAGCATCATATAGGAACTCTGTGGCAGACATAGGGATAGAATCCAGTTCTCTAGGGCAGCATTCAACTGCCTTAACCATGAGATCATCCTTTCTCTTCCTGCAGTCCCCTGCCTCCTTATTCACTACACACCTTCCAACTTCTGCAACAAATGAGGCAGGAGTCCTATATTCAACATCCTCCTTCACTACATTACCGTGCTCCATCCACAGAGCAGGTTCATCCTGTGCACTGACTGAGGTAGGAGTCCTGTGGAAAACAGTATGTGATTATGTAATTAAAGACTGCATCATAATGCATATCCAGAAGGGAAACCAAATTAAGGTAGCATAAGCAACCTTAAGTCTGGCATTTCCTAAGTTCTGAGTACTTGACTTTGCACACTTTATAACATTTCTTTAACACAGTTTGTAGGCATATAATTCACTAGGATTTAAAAAACCAAAACAACAAATTCTATCATGTGGTATCATCAAATAAGTCATCAGCAGGGCTGGAAACTTTAGACCTATTGCACCAACCTTTGCCATTTGAGCTAATGGTGTAATTTACAGCAGTAGTACATGGTCATCCTCTATGTACACCAGCACTAAAAGGGAATGGAACCCTTTGCCAGTGGGTTGTACAGATATTTGCTCACAGCAGAGGAATGATGAGACTCAGAAATACTGGGTTCCAGTCCAGGCTCTTTAAAGGAGCATTCTCTAGTAAGCACAGACACTTCTGACTATTCCCCTAAGTTTGATCCTCCTCCACCTCTGCTTCATCCACTCCAACCCCTCCCTGTCCCTGTCTTGACTCTAACCTATCCTGGCTAACCCATCCCACTCTAACCCATCCCAATCATATTTCTCCTAGGCTACTCAGTCAGTCTCCACCCCTCAGGCTTCTCATCCCAGTCCCAATCTACTTACAGAGCAAGTTCTAGTATCACCCTTCCAGACTCCCTGTCACAGTCCTTTTCTCCCCTCACTCCCCGTCCTAGTCTTCCATCCCCAGTTTCCAGTCTCCTTGCCCATCCATTCCAATTTTCTCCCTCCCCAGGTTCCCTCTGACAGCCTCTTTGCCCAGACAGTCTTAGGCCTGGTCTACACTACGGGGTTAGGTCAAATTTAGCTGCATTAGGTCCATTTTAAAATGAATGCGTCCACATAACCAACCCCGTTCCGTCGACTTAAAGGGCTCTTAAAATTGACTTCTGTACTCCCCCCCGGCGAGGGGAGTAGCGCTAAAATCTGCCTGGCTGGGTCAAATTTGGGGTAGTGCCGATGCAAATCGACGGTTTTGGCCTCCGGGAGCTATCCCAGCATGCTCCATTGTGACTGCTCTGAACAGCACTTTGATCTCTGATGCACTAGCCAGGTACACAGGAAAAGCCCCAGGAACTTTTGAATTTCATTTCCTGTTTGGTCAACGTGGCGAACTCAGCAGCACAGGTGACCATGCAGTCCCCCCAGAATTGCAAACAAGCTCCAGCATGGACTGAAAGGGAGACACTGGATCTGACTGCTGTATAGGGAAAAGCATCTGTGCAGGCAGAACTCCGATCAAAAAGAAGAAATGCTTGCTATGGGAAAGGATGGTGCTGCAGTTTGAAAGAATTCCCACATGTTATGCGTAAGAAGCCTACCCTGCGTACCCTTTGCCTTACCATGGCTGCATGGAAACTGAATTCTGTTGCCCAGCCATGTGTGATGTGTCACCATACCAGCAAGCACTCAATATAAAAGGCAAAATGCGACCTTGTACTTAAAGCACATGTGCTGTCTGCTGTAAATTGCTTGATTCACTGTGAAAGAGTCTCCCTTTTGTTCTCAGAAATGTATCATCTTTAATTTTACTCTCCCTTTTTATCTCCCCCCAGGTGCAAATGTTTCTAGGCTCCCCCTATCATCTCCGGCCCTGAGGTTATCACAGATTAGAAGGCAAAAAAAACCCACTCGTGATGACATGTTTTCCGAGCTCATGCAGTCGTCCCGCACTGATTGGGTGCAGCTGAATGCATGGAGGCATTCAGTGTTAGAGGCTAGGAAAGCATTAAGTGAGCATGAAGCGCAGAGGCAGGAGCGCAAAGAGCAGAGGCAGGAAGCAATGCTAAGGCTAATGGGGGAGCAAACGGACATAATGAAGCATCTAGTGCAGCTGCAGGAAAGCCAACAAGAGCACAGACCCCCTCTGCATCCATTGTACAACCACCTGACCTCCTCCCCAAGTTCCATATCCTCCTCACCCAGATGACCAAGAACGCGGGGGATGGGGGGGGGGGGGGCTCCGGGCACCCAGCCACTCCACTCCAGAGGATGGCCCAAGCAACAGAAGGCTGTCATTGAAACAGTTTGATTTGTAGTGTGCCTACAATAAGCAATGTGGCCTTGTCCTTCCCTCCTCCGCCACCCCACCCCACCCCACCCGGGCTACCTTGTCAATTATCTCCCTTTTAATTAATAAAGAATTCATTTTTTTTAATTAAGAAAGAATGCATGGTGGTTGGCTTACAGGGAATTAAAATCAACAAAGGGGGTGGGTTTGCATCAAGGAGTAATACACACAAGTGTCACACCGAAGTCTGGCCAGTCATGAAACTGGTTTTCAAAGCCTCTCTGATGCATAGTGCACCTTGCTGTGCTCTTCTAATCACTCTGGTGTCTGGCTGCTCAAAATTGGACACCAGGTGATTTGCCTCAACCTCCCACCCCGCCATAAACGTCTCCCCCTTACTCTCATAGATATTATGGAGCACACAGCAAGCAGCAATAACAATGGGAATGTTGGTTGCGCTGAGGTCTGGCCTAGTCAGCAAACAGCGCCAGCGACCCTTTAAATGTCCAAAGGCGCATTCTACCACCATTCTGCACTTGCTCAGCCTATAGAATCATAGAATATCAGGGTTGGAAGGGACCTCAGGAGGTCATCTAGTCCAACTCCCTGCTCAAAGCAGGACCAATCCCCAACTAAATCATCCCAGCCAGGGCTTTGTCAAGCCTGACCTTAAAAACTTCTAAGGAGATTCCACCACCTCCCTAGGTAACGAATTCCAGTGTTTCACCACCCTCCTAGTGAAAAAGTTTTTCCTAATATCCAACTTAAACCTCCCCCACTGCAACTTGAGGCCATTACTCCTCATTCTGTCATCTGCTACCACTGAGAACAGTCTAGGTCCATCCTCTTTGGAACCCCCTTTCAGGTAGTTCAAAGCAGCTATCAAATCCCCTCTCATTCTTCTTTTCCGTAGACTAAACAATCCCAGTTCCCTCAGCCTCTCCTCATAAGTCATGTGTTCCAGTCCCCTAATCATTTTTGTTCCCCTCCGCTGGACATTTTCCAATTTTTCCACATCCTTCTTGTAGTGCGGGGCCCAAAACTGGACACAGTACTCCAGATGAGGCCTCACCAATGTTGAATAGAGGGGAACGATCACGTCCCTCGATCTGCTGGCAATGCCCCTACTTATACATCCCAAAATGCCATTGGCCTTCTTGGTAACAACGGCACGCTGTTGACAACAACATGGAGAAATTTGCTATTGAGACTGAGCTCATTTACAAGAGCAGAAGCGCAGAATTGCAGCGGAAGCGGTGGATGATGACAGTTAGCAGTCGTACTGCACCGTCTGCTGACAGCAGCACCCAGGACACAACAGCAGCAGTGACGGTGAGCTGAGCTGAGTGGGCTCCATGCTTGCCGTGTTATGGCATCTGCATGGAAAAAAGGCACAAAACGATTGTCTGCTGTTGCTTTCATGGAGGGAGGGGCAACTGATGACATGTACCCAAAACCACCCACGACAATGTTTTTGCACCATCAGGCATTGGAGCTTAAAACCAGAATTCCAGTGGGCGGTGGAGACTGCGGGAACTGTGGGATAGCTACCCACAGTGCACCACTCCGTAAGTCGATGCTAGCCACGGGAGTGAGGACACACTCCTCCGACATAATGCGCTTAGTGTGGACATACGCAATCTCCTGTATAAAATCGATTTCTAAAAATCCACTTCTATAAAAATCAACCTAAATTTCATAGTGTAGACATACCCTTAGTTTTCCCCCACACCCCATCTCATTGTCATATGACTCCCTCCTTCTCACTGCCCCACTGGATCCCAGTCCCAGTCTCCTTGCCCAATCAGTCCTAGTCCCACTTCCTGGCTCCTCATCCAATCTCAGTCTCCCCACACCCACAGAATCCCAGCCCTCCCTATTTTCTTCTCTGACGTTCAGTCCCAGTCTTCTTGCCCAGCCAGTCCCAATTTCTCCCCACAACTCCCAATCCCAGTTCCCCTCTCCACCATCTCTGCCAGCCTCCAATCCCAATCTACTCCCCTGCTCCAGGTCTGGCTGTTGTCCCCACTGCATTTGAATAAGGCAGCTTCCTTCTCTATGTTATCTTAGCCCAGCAAGGAGGACACTGACAGCACAGAAGGGACAGGTTCCCTGCTCTCAGTTCCAGTGCATGTCCCAAGCCTGCAGCTGCACAGAACTAACATTTTTCAAATATTTATAACGTTGCCAAAATAAAGCCTTCATACACAACTTCAAAATCTTTACAGAGAAAGAATCTGACCCATCAAGAGAACTGACTACTAATTTAACAACACTACACAGAAAACACTTTATAAAACGGAATATAGGAGTCTTATGATTACATGTCACACTTTGTTCTTCAAGTTAATTTTATAATTACAACGGCACTGACTCTGAGAACTTTAAAGCCTGATGTTTAATAATAAAAATATTATGAAATGAAGAGACACTAAAGACAAAATATAATGGCCATAAAAGCAAAGAGAAAACCTAGAGATTCCAATGAATATGAAAGGTTTCAGAGTAACAGCCGTGTTAGTCTGTATTCGTAAAAAGAAAAGGAGTACTTGTGGCACCTTAGAGACTAACCAGTTTATTTGAGCATGAGCTTTCGTGAGCTACAGCTCACTTCATCGGATGCATAGCATATCGTGGAAACTGCAGAAGACATTATATACACACAGAGACCATGAAACAAAACTTCCTCCCACCTCACTCCAGCGGGGGAGTGAGGTGGGAGGAAGTTTTGTTTCATGGTCTCTGTGTGTATATAATGTCTTCTGCAGTTTCCACGATATGCTATGCATCCGATGAAGTGAGCTGTAGCTCACGAAAGCTCATGCTCAAATAAACTGGTTAGTCTCTAAGGTGCCACAAGTACTCCTTTTCTTTTTTCAATGAATATGAAGTGAAAGCTGAATTAAAAAAACTAAAACCAAATACAGTAATAAACTGAAGCAAAAATGGCATCTAAGAATCAGACCTGGAACTCACCGTTGAAAACAAACATTTAAAAAAAAAATCAATGAAAAGAAAGAGAATGTAAAAATGCAAACTGATACAACAGTAATTTAAAATGAATGGAACTGAACTAAAATTACTGTGTTGTTGCAGTAAAAAGAACAGCACAGCACCATGGAAATTAGATCCCCAAACTGTTGTATATCTAGTTTAGTTTGCCTCAAATAGTCTGGCTTTACAACTTTGCCTTCTATTGAGTGTTTTAAAAGACCAAATTTCATAATTTCTAGTTGTGTATATAGAACTATTTTGATATTTCTGTAGATGAAGATTTTTTGTAAGGCTCTTAATTCAGTCTCTCCTATAGTGATATTTTTATTTTGTAATCCAACAAAATATGCTTAAAGTGCAGCTCTACCTAAAAATAAATTTCTATAAATATCGTGGTTTTAAGTTAAGTCTGATGTCAGACATGACCTGAAATCTACAGGACTCATCATCTGAATATCTGCTGACAAGAACCATAGCTCTGCCACTTACTTGGCTCCTAACCAAATCAGCCACATTGAGTTCTGTTGAAGGGATGGGCCTGAAACCCAAAAACAACTCTTCAAGTGGCTCCACAGATGAAAATGTCTGTAGCTTAAAGCGACCTATTTTTAAACCAAAAATTGCCTGTTCTGGTTATGAAAGTGGATATCATGGCTTCTGGAGGTAGTAACCCACTCTTTCTCCCCTGTATATCAGTTGGGTATAAATTCCTTCCTCCTCTCTCTCTCTCTCTAATCTGTATGATGAAATCATTAAACAGCTGGGATTTATACAGGCAAATTTTACAACCTTTTAAAATTTACTTGGACAGTAGGATATGTCAGGTTTGATAACTGAATATGTTTACATTGGTGGACAAGAATAATGTGTCCATTATAACTTTTGGACATGTATTATGCGGTTTTTCATTTCTGCTACTTAATTTGTCCTCTTTCTGAGCTTCTCAAGTGGTTGTTTTTTATGACTAACTGTTGAACTTTAGAACACTGATATAAAAGAAAATTTTAAAAGCAATTACTTTTTTTAATGCTATTGGCTCAATTTTTTAGTTATTGTTCCTTCACATTGCCTTTCAGAGGACCTTTAGCCATCTGCTTCCTGGACCCATAATGATGTCTCCTGTTCTGGGACCCTGGCAAGATCTCTGGCTCTGAAGATCCCTCTACATTTCCTTTTTCTTATCCTTGTGCATGAGGACAGCTGAGAACAGTACTAATGTATTGTCAAAGTAAAGACCCACTTGAGATTTTGGAAACAATGCTGGAGTTAAGCCCACATCAATATCTTCATGCTGCTTCTTTGGAGCCAGGAAAGATCCTGGCACTGTACTGAAGGAGTTCCCGCACCAGCTCGTTCCAACAAACAAGGCTCTTCTATGTCAAAAAAGTGTCTGTCATTGACACATCAGTAAGGATGAGCTTTGCACTAGGTTTCTTCAGCACCTGGGAAGTCCTGATTATGAACAAAGGGACAGCACCAATAGGATTTTTACAAGTCAGTGCTGGCCCTAGCACCAATGAACTGTCAGCACAACTAAGCTCACATCTCAGAACTGACATTTTTCATGATAAAGGGACCTCAGTTCCAATCACATACTTAGGAACTACAGGCAGTGAACCCAACCCTGTACAGATTTCTTCCATGCACAGGCTGTTGCTGATTTGCCTGGCTTTGAAATAAACGACCACCTGCCTTTCACAGCTATAGACAGTGGATCCAAACGTAGATTCAAAGGCCAAACTAATAAGGCCTCCTTGTTGAGAAAGGTTTGGTGCCTCCATTGCATATCACTCTAGGCCCAAAGGTTGAAGACTCTGCACAGTAAGCAGTGATATGGACTCTTTCCCCCAGGGACAATAAACAGTGGCTGCATGAGTCTGCTTCAGGGAACATGGAAGAGCACAACACATCACTTAAAACTGTGTGTTATCCAGATTCTTGGAAGCTGGATTGGCCACAACTAACCAGTGGTAGGCCTTTCAATTCAAATATTAAAATAAAGTGTGCAACAGTGCAGAGTTCCCAAAATATGCTAAATAAAGTAGAAAAAGGAGAAAACAAGAAAAATAAGGAGAATTTTAAGGTAAAACAGAAATCGCTCCAGATACAGAAGAACAATCACAATACCTCTCAGCTTCCAATGTTCACTGGTTCAACACGGCACTGATGCAGCTCCATTGAGCATGCATTTCTTTCCAGAAGGTTTGAAAAGGTCAGCAGTGCCAGGTGGGAATATGCAGCAGTCCCATGAAGTACTGTAAGAGGCTATATTATTACTCCTCATAAACAAAGTTACATTACTGTATCACAATAATGAACAAATTCCATTATATCAAACATATTTTCAATTTACTCAAAATAAATACTTTTACTTGTGCTATTACAGGAAACCTTAACTTACAAACACACAAAATATTCAGAATTTCATGTACTTTTCAGTTTAAAATATATTTGTTTTATTTATTTGGTTGTTTATAAATATTCAAAACTCACTTTGTTGTTCCAAGATTTAGCATCTTCCTGTATCTCTTCTTTTTGCTTTACTAACTCCTCAAGATGTCTTTCTTCCTTGATAATCTTCTCTTCTGTTTCTTTTAACTTGATACACAATTCAGTCCAAAGAAATTCTGAGTGTTTTAAATCATTCCTAATAGAAACATGAGAATAATCTCATTCATTCGGAAGTGTTCCAACATCACCTGTCTCCATAAAGGAGAATGTAAAGCAGATTTGAATCAGTAAAGATTTATTTTGGTTCTCTCTGTTGCCTAAGTCACTCAAATA
Organism: Chelonia mydas; assembly: GCF_015237465.2. Classification (NCBI taxonomy): domain Eukaryota; kingdom Metazoa; phylum Chordata; order Testudines; family Cheloniidae; genus Chelonia; species Chelonia mydas. The sequence goes on along the minus strand of NC_057850.1, from coordinate 73,763,872 downwards.
CTTATATATGAATGGATTTTGAAATATCTACCCTGACATCATCATCTGCCAGAAGCTGGGGCTGGAAAACCCAGGATGGATCACTTGAAACTGCCCTGTTCTATTCATTCCCTCTGAAGCATCTGGCACTGGGCACTGTCAGATGACCAGGTACTGGGCTAGAGGGACCATTAGTCTGACACAGTATGATTGTTTTTTGTTCTTATTCCAGTATGTCTTTAAAGTTATTCATTTATACTTAAAGAGTTTAACCACACAACTTCTAATTGAGCCTCTACCCAGTTACTAGTGCAATAGCTTAAAACATGGTTTTGGTTCACACATCCCACAGTTAATAATCAAGCATATTAACCAAGTGCTGTTCCTGCTGTTGGCCTAGTCTAATGTACAGCTTTCTTCATTTAACCAATCAAGTGCATAGTCATTTTGCTATGTGCCCAGATCACTCCTACCTTCTTCCATGCCTCTATGCAGTTAGGAATCCCAGAGTACACTCATGTGTTGAAGGACTCAGATAATACATTTATGCGGTTACCTAAACTGATAAGCATTATCCCTATGGTGTATAATTTATATTGAGGTAGCACTGGGAGGTCTCAACTCCCACTGTGCGAGGCACTTTATAAACAAAAAAAATGACAGTCCCTGCTCCAGAGAGTATCTTCTGGGCACTCTGTCCTTCCAAAGCTTGTTCTAAAAGGCTCTCCAGGCTCCATTCGCAGAAAACTACAGTCTGGTTAAAATGTCCATCAACTTCTCTCTCTGGACGTAGCATACTCATCATTGTCATACAAGCAGATAACAAGCTTGTAAGTGATTGCTCCAGCTGGCATCTGTAACCAAAACCAAATGGAGAAGCCAACACAGTAGGTAAGGTCCAAATTGGAGATAAAGACCTTGCTTTAACACTGAAGTGAGAAGGGAATTCAGACTGATCTGAATACTTTCATACGGTATCCAATGGTCTATCAATAAATCCTAGCTCACCTTGCAGGGAACGTGATGCAACGGACCGCCCCTCAATACCAGAAAAAGATAAAAGCACTGAGGCTGCAGTGTAATCAGGTCATGGACTCCAACAAATGGCAAAAAAACTTGTCACTGTTTTGAGCTAATGTCCTCACAACTACTTCAAACTCAATAATGTTATGGGCAGCAGTGACCCCTCAAACTCAGATGAAGAAACGTGAGGAAGAAGAAGAAATGAAGAATGAGAAGATATGGTTGGGCACAATTCCAGGTTTTGTACACGTTCTTTGTTACTGCTATATACATCAGAGCGTGCTTTGTGAAAGAGACAGGGACTTGCAGGAAATGGGAAAAGATCGGGTTAAAGTGTGCCATGACAGCTAATACATACACACTGTATTTATTGTTGTGTTTGTGGAAGCATACGCCCACAAGAGCAGAGGTCTCCCTCAGTTTCTGTCTGTTATTCCACCATCCCATAGCTGTATTTTACCAGACCTGGGATGCCCTAAATTGGCAAAGTAATTTCATCCTATCACATCACAGGGAAAATTCCAATGATGGCAGAAGTGTGGCACTGTGTTAGATTATTACAACTAAAACAGACCCTGTGTCCAACCATACACTGTGTATTTCAAATATTTAAAGTCCAATAGATACAGTAATGAAGTCAATCACTGAATTTATATATTTAGATAACACTTTTCACGATATCAGTTCTGTTGTCAAATTATTGCTGACAATCTCTTTTTTAAAAAACTGATAGATTATCTAGTAAATACAAGCATTTAGCTTACCTAAAATCTTTCTGAAGCCTTGCACAGAAATCACACCAAATGTGAGAGTCACTTCTCCAACTTCTTCATCAGGATAAAGGGCAATGTCATCTCCATGTTTCCCTTGGTAGTTAACATGACTTTCCTATCTCTTTTTGTTCTTTGCTGTGGCATGAATTTGAACTGTTCAAGAGCATTTTGCCCAGTTTCTTCAGTTGCCTACCAGTATGGAAATTCCACAATGAATGGCTCCTTGCGGAACATAGGTATGTGTCAAGGTTCCTCCCCCACTCTGAACTCTAGGGTACAGATGTGGGGACCTGCATGAAAACCTCCTAAGCTTACTTTCACCAGCTTAGGTTAAAACTTCCCCAAGGTACAAATTAATTTTATCCTTTGTCCCTGGATCTCCACTGCCACCACCAAACTCTAACTGGGTTTACTGGGAAACGTAGTTTGGACACGTCTTTCCCCCAAAAATCCTCCCAAACCTTGCACCCCACTTCCTGGGGAAGGTTGGTAAAAATCCTCACCAATTTGCATAAGTGACCACAGACCCAAACCCTTGGATCTGAGAACAATGAAAAAGCATTCAGTTTTCTTACAAGAAGACTTTTAATAGAAGTAAACAAATCACCTCTGTAAAATCAGGATGGTAGATACCTTACAGGATAATTAGATTCAAAACATAGAGAATCCCTCTAGGCAAAACCTTATGTTACAAAAAAGACACACGGACAGGAATAGTCATTCTATTCAGCACAGTTCTTTTCTCAGCCATTTAAAGAAACCATAATCTAACACATACCTAGCTAGATTACTTACTAAAGTTCTAAGACTCCATTCCTGGTCTATCCCCGGCAAAAGCAGCATCCAGACAGACACAGACCCTTTGTTTCTCTCCCTCCTCCCAGCTTTTGAAAGTATCTTGTCTCCTCATTGGTCATTTTGGTCAGGTGCCAGCGAGGTTACCTTTAGCTTCTTAACCCTTTACAGGTGAGAGGAGTTTTCCTCTGGCCAGGAGGGATTTTAAAGGGGTTTACCCTTCCCTTTATATTTATGACAGTATGTCTGCAATCTGCCTTCTACTCAGAAACAAGACACACGTGATGAGCCTCCCACAATGGTACTATGCATAACCATATGAAAACACTACTCGCCTTGTGCAGTAACTGCAGTTCTTCGAGATGTGCGTCACTATGAGTACTCCATTCTAGGTGTCTTTACATCCCTGCACCTCAGATTGGAGATTTTTGGTAGATGTTTGGCCCGCACATGAGCTCTCCCTATCTCGCACTGCATTCTATTTCTATATAGCACTGTGCAGGAAAACTTCCCTCTGTTTCTTCTCTATCACAGAGCTCATATATAAAAGCTCCGAAGTAGAGAGGAGGAGGATAGGTAGCGGAGCACCCATAGGGGAACACATCTCAAAGAACTGCAGTTACTGCACAAGATAAGTAACCTCTTCTTCTCTGAGTAGTGTCCTTATCAGTGCTCCCTCTAAGTGACTCTATAGCAGTGCCCCTGCTGGAAGGATGGGGCTTCGGAGCGGAGTACAGTATAGATGATAATACTGTCAAGCCAAATATCACATCTGATGCTAAAGCAAGGGTGATTGAATAATGTTCTGCAAACGTCTGAATAGATGCCCAAGCTGCTGCGCTGCATATTTCTGTGACCAGAGGAAGGCCATGGAAGTGGACAGAGAGCCTGTAGAATGCGTTCAGGCTCCCGAAGGGTTGTAGCAGTTGCAAAAGCAGCTGGCAATGCAGTCCGATATCCATCTAGAAAGTCTTTGCTTAGAGACTGGGGATCCCTTAGATCTGTCTGCAATGGAGAGGAATAGTCTTGGAGATTTTCTGAAAGCTTTGGTCCTTTCAAAGTAAAAGGCTAACACTCTTCTGATGTCAACTGTGCAGAGTGTTGCCTCCCTTTTATCCTGGTGCAATTTGGGAAAGAATGCTGGAAGGTGAATAGGTTGATTTATGTGGAAGACTGCAGGTATTTTTGGAAGGAATTTGGGGTGTGATCACAATGTGACATTATATTTGAAGAAAATGTTAAAGGGGGAGAGGGTATGCCATTAGGGCCCCTATCTCTCCCACTCTCTGAGCACGGGATGGCCACTAGGAACATGGTTTTCATAGAGAGGTGTAGGAGTGAGTAAGTTGCCATTGGTTCAATGGGAAACTTTGTAAGACAACTCAAGATCTGGTTACGGTCCAATGATAGTATAGGATCTCTGATTTGGGGTAGAGTTACTCATGACTTTAAGAAATCTTTTTGTTGTAGGATGAGCGAACACCGAATGACCCTCTATCTTCTGGTGGAATGGTTGTGAGGTGTACCTTCACTGAGCTTTGAGATAGCCCAGATTTCTTTAATTCTAGGAAGTAAAGAGGAGGATGCAGAGGTAATTTGTCTTGCGTCACGCCAGAGTTGGAACCTCTTCCATTTTTGAATGGATGTTTGATGAGTTATTTTCCTGCTATGTAACAGTACTTCCTTCAAACCCTCAGAACAGTACCTTTTTAAACTTTGGAACCATTGAGGAGCCACACTTTGAGCCAGAGAGTTTGTAGATTTGGGTGATGGCTCTAGACTGCATCTTGAGAAAGAAGATGAGGAATGGAGTGGACATACCACCTGAAAAATGTGAACCACATCTGTGTTGGCCATGTTAGAACTAGAACAACAACACTGGCCTTTTCTGTCTTTAGCTTGAGTATCACCTTGGATATTACTGGAATCGGTGGAAATGCATATAAGAGGTGTCTGTTCCATCAGAACACACAAGCCCCTCCATCACGACATGGTAACGATCCTCGGAAGATCATTAGGAAGAGAGAAAACTTCTGAAATCATTACTGGATCTAGCTCCTTGTCAGAATACGGATCCAATCACGAAACAATGGGTGATATAACCAAACCTGGAATTTGAAGAAGGCATAATGGTGAAATAGTCTTTCTTGGAGAACTGGTGGAAGTAGTCTCTGGAGACCTATCCAGCACAATGTCTCATCTCATTTGTTTGGGAGAAGAAGAATGAAAGAGATGTACCTTTTCATTAATCTAATTGGAGAACCAGTCAGATCTGTTACGTGTTGCAGATCCACATGAACCTGCGTCATAACTGTAATGGTAGGAAGTAGGAAAGATGAAATAATTGGTTAAGCTGGCTTCTTCTTTGGCTTTATCACCTTAGAACAATTTGGAGATTTTATGTCCTCAGGTCTCAGATCCACAGCAGGATCCAATGAATTACCAAAGATGTGTTTTAATTTGATGTTTCTTTTCCTTGAAAGCATATTGCTTAGTTCTGGCATGTTATCTGAAGCCTTGAGTTCCTTAGCCAGCACTATGTCAGATGCAGGCTGTATCTTGGAGCTGAAACACTGGATTTAGCTACCAAAATCTCAGTTGGCTTGGAACCAGAGCTCCATGCAAGACCAAACCATTTACCCTGGTTCTCTTTCGGGAGCCAAAAGTACTCAAAGCCACCTTGGATCCCTTATTTTTTCTTTCAGATCTCTTTGAAGCCTCCAGTCCTAGAGGTTGGGCAGACATGGCCTCTTGAGGGCCTGAAGTATATTTTCTCTCTCCTTACTGGCCCAAGTAGTGAACATGCTAAAAACAGCACAATATGAAGGGGAACGTCCTTTCCCATGGCATTTAAGTCACCTGACACGTGCATTAGATGCCAGTAAGACTGCAGGACATGATGCACATCTTTTAAAATCATGCCTCATTGTCTTTGAATCTGCAATCAATGCCAGTACCATACCGACGAAGTGGGTATTCACCCACGAAAGCTTATGCTCCAATACGTCTGTTAGTCTTTAAGGTGCCACAGGACCCTTTGCCGCTTTTGTAAATATTTTAAGTTAAATACTAATACTATGAACTATAAACCTAGCTAGCTAATCTAATCTAACAACTAATGTAGAGTTAGTAGGCATTCAAAGCTGTGGCTTCAAGAGATCTAGAAAGGTCCACATCCGTCTGACTGCTGTGGGTGAAAGTAACTAAGGTGGCAGCCCTTTTTATAGCCATGCCCTCAGAATATGCTTGAATGCTGAGGGGAGCAATAGGAGGTGTGGGTGAGCACTTTAACAGGTGGTACGATCAGAAGGTTCCACCATCCAAACTGCACTGGTCAGCACATTCCCAGTGTGAGAATATGCAGAGGACACTCAAACAAGAACAGAATTTAAAACAGACATTTTCTGAATGCAAATATACTGTGCTTCTATTGTCATTATACTTCTAAACTGTCAAAATATTAAAGATCATCAGAATATTTTAACAACATTTTAAAAGGCTCTTACTGGTACTGCTTCAACACTATCTCAGCATATTTAATTTTCTCAGCCATAGATTTTCTCTCCTTTTCAGCTTCTTCAGTGACTTGTTTTAAAATCTGCTGGATTCTCAGAACTTCCCGATAAACATCATAATATAATTTTGATGCCTGAAAAAGGAAAACAAATATTCTATACACTGTTTTCATTATGAAATGTATATAATATTCTAAACACAACTGTTCTCATTCAGTAATCTTCTGACTCACTTATTACTATTTGAAAGTTCGAATGTAGTGCTTTGGGATGTCACAATATTTAGCAATAAATAAAGCATAGAATACCAAATCAGCAATCAGAATAGAAGACAATGACAAAGCATGTATAGAATCTGATGATATCAAAAAGCCAGTGTCAGCAAGAGGACTTTCATTTTGTTATAACATTTAGAAGTTATTGTGAAAAGATGGCCACTTGCATAGGAAGACAGAGACCAATGGAGCAGAACACAAAATCTTGGAAGAAGCCACTGAGTCTGTACTCAGCAACCTGACAGAATTATTACTTAAAGGCTCCTGAGGGGCTGTACAAGCCTGACATTCACTTAAGAAACAGAGAGGCCTGAGACAATGATGGAGATTTTCAAAGGCACAAATGAGATTTAAGCACCACATTCTCATTGACTTTCAATAGGAGTTTGGTACATAGCTTCCCCCTCTGTCTTCCAAAATCTCCTCCAACAGTTATAGAAATCAGTGATTCACATAATAGAACAAAAATAGGAGTATATTTTAATCTAAAGCCCTTATTAACTGCTCAGTCTTTTTCTTTGGGAAATAAAAACAACAACTATATACTCAATATTATCTAATTATTTTTAATTAAAGAGAAAATCAAGTGCCTGCTGCAAGTTCCCAAGGCAATGAGGAGGATAAAACCAATAAAATTGGTGGAACCAGTTAATCCAAGCATCTGAATTAGAGCACAATTTAAATGTTGAATATTTTTTGTTTTAATATCTAATAACTTTTTAAAGACGAAATATGTGAATGAGTTACCACAAGAAATTACCTATATTCTTATTATGCAATGTAGTGTTACACTACTTCTATGATGAGATTTTGCATTATTTCATTTAGTAATGGAAAGAAAAAAAATCAGTACTGGAAAAAGTACTAATTGAAAATTGCTTTGGTAAAAGTCTATTTCATGAATTGTATTTCAGATCATTTTGAAATTTTCACTGCATCAAATATATCCCAAGGCAACAAGAAGAATGAAAATAAAAAAATAAGTAGAAGAAAAAGTTAACAGCCTGACCTTTAATTAGCCACTATTTTGAAAATACCCTATCTGCTGATATAACAAAAATGTTAGTCTTTAAAAATAGAACATCTACTAAACTCACAGTCAGATACAACCTATGTACTTATCAACAAATATCACCCAGGCTTTATAAAAGAATTTAGAAATGAGGAGTTTGCAGGAGTACCAGTAGTTATTCAGGTGTATGTGTGTACACACACACACACACACACATAAAGTGATGATATACTTGTTAATGTTGATTTTTATTTTAAAAGAAAGAAAAATGGATCAATAGCAAATTTGTTTAAGATCATCATGATATTTGTAAAGCTCTCTCATATGCATTTTTCCCCTTTTATTATGACACATTTGTGTATTTTGATATGTAATTATTGACTCCTCAATTAAAAATGAGCAGAATTTTAAAAAATATTAACAGGGTTTATTAACAACAACATTGAAGGTTATTCTAAGCCCAATGTTTTATTCTACAACAGAGACAATCTTTAGAAGTTGTTAATAGTGATCACAAAAAAGTTCAATCTCTGGATTTCATATCAAAATTTATAATATGCAAAATAAATATTACTGTAAGTAGATCTGGTAGCTACACCTGCAGTTAAGGTTTCCTAACACTTTTCATCATAAGACCCTATTTTCAGCTGCTCATAATTTTGCCAGACTTTAACTGGACTGAAATTTTTCATGCTGGGCATTAGCTGCTTCAGTGAATGAGACTAGAGAAAAATACATTGCTTTTCCCATGTGTGATTGTGGTCTTCAGGGTCCAATACAAACTACAGTGCAGACTCAGGTAGGGTGCAAAAGTCCAGAGAGTTTACTGAAGCAGTTTCCCACAGCCCACCTTGACAGGGGTTCACTGCAGAAGTCTCATTAGGCCCCACAGGTATGTTCCAGGCAGCACAGACAGCCCAATAATCTATAGGCCCCACAGGTCTATCTATCCCAGACAGCCCAACAGTTCCTTTTGTCGTAAAGCAAAGAAATAGTGCCAAAAACAGACTCAACAGTCCTATGTCGGGCTCACCTTCCTCTGAAGAGCTCTGGCTGTGCAGAGGTTCTGGGCTGGTCCTTTCCTCAGGGAGCAAAGGATAAGAGATTTACTCTCCTCCCTGAGCATCCCACTAGTGAGCTGTCCTCGTCCCCTCTTACCTTCCCTTTCATTACCTGACAGCAAGAGTAGGTGTAGCTGGGCAGGGTTGAGTGTGCCTGCAGCAGCTCATTAACCTTTGCTGGTGCAGTGTGAGATTGGTATACCTCATCAAACCACGTTAAAAAAAAAATCTTACAACCTTTTCTTTGTTTTGGAGCAGGGCCTTGAAATTTGACAGGGAGATATGCCTTTTGCTGTTCCTGTGAAAATCCTCCATATTTGGCCAACTTTATAAGCCTCTGAAAATTAAAATTCACACATGCTCAGTAGAAGTTTATTAGAATTCGACAGCATTATTCTCCAAAGATTCTGTCCACACTGAGCATGCTGCATCCCCATACAGCTCCAATATGATGACTGTGCTTAGCATGCTCCATCTGCAGAGAGCGACAGAGTACTGCCTTGAATAATAGTTAGTCCTGCCTTGAGTGCAGGGGACTGAACTAGATGACCTCTTGAGGTCCCTTCCAGTTCTATGATTCTATGCTCCATTCTGGGGCTGGGAAGGATTATCCCTCTCAACTGCTCTTCCCAGCTGCTGTGGCAGTTGGCATAGGTACTGAAACGAGGGAGACTCTGTCATGTGTTCTTAATGTTTGTGCTGGTGGTGGTGCCCAGGCAGCGAAGAAGAGGAGGAAGAAGCTGTCTGACTCAAATGGTTGAGAAGAAGAGGGAGGATAGGGGAAGGAGCTGAAGGATTATGGAACACAATTGTGAAGCTTCATTAAGTCACAGGCTAACATATCTAAATCCATGTTCAATGGTTATGTTATAACCTAGGATCTCCAGAGATGCTATAAATTACTGTTGTTCCACCTGAATGTCCCATTCTCCACTTCAGTGGTGCTCCTTGCTGACACAGGGGTCCACCTGCATGGGTGTCAATGCTGTAAGGCTTAAGGCAGTAATATGAGTGTTAACTAATTCCTCTCTGAATAATTTCCCTGACATATTCACAACATTTGAAATAGCTAACATAAAGCTAAGGAAACTTTTCCCACCCATATTATAAGATTTTTCATTGACATTAAAAGGTAAAGTTATCTCTTGCAAGTCCAGTGACTTTAGTAATTCAGGAGTTGGGCTTTATGTATCATGAGCTATCTGCAAGCAGCACAAAATAAGTTGTAAAATTCTCTGCAGAAGCTCACTAATATGAGGTCTTCGTAGAATTCTAATGCACAGGCACTTATGGCAGCTATGGAAATAGAAAAGGGCTAAACTTTTTCACATGGATCTTTATGGAGAAAAAATATCAGTACTATTCACACATCCAACAGTGGAACAACAACTAAAATTTGGAAACTGGAAAACACTGAAAGATAATTAACTAGATAAGCTTAATGATTAAAGAGAAAATTAATGAAACACTGACTGAAGACAAACACAGGATGATAATATAAAATGTTTTGTTGAATTTTCCAGGTAAATATGTTTCCACTGTTTCTGGAACTTCATAAATTTGTTTTTAATCATATTAATACTGCAAGTACCATTAAACATTTGAGAAAGAGAGCCACGTCTTTAGATGTAAAATCAGTAGCCTGAATTCCTCTGTATCACATTTAAAAGAAGTAATTACAAAGGTATACTCCAATATGTTGTAATGCTAAAAATAAACAATTTTTATAAACTTTTCTTTTTGGGTTACAAAATGTGAAGAATGAACACTATTAGTTATACATGCATTTTACAAAAACTATTGATAAGGATCACTAAGGCACATTAGAACTAATGTAAGCAGAAAACTCCTGTATTTAGTGCACCTCCAAGGTTCCCATCCTTTGCATGCAGTATATGGAACAGCACTTTGGCATTGGCAACAGATGGCAATTCTAAAAGTGCATGCCCCTAATTAGCAGAAAGATTTTAGTAAAAATATCCCTACATCATTACTATTTACCTTTCCATGTGCCAGCAATACAGCCTTCATAGCGTCACCCTCAAGATTCAGCTTTTCTTCCAGCAGAGGGCTGTATTTCTTCACAAAGTCTATATCCTCCTGAATCCTTCCATTAACTGCCTCTGTCTTAAGTATTTGGACTTTTACCTGTTGTAGCTGACGATTTGCACAGTCAAAATGCCACTGTAGTTCTGAGAAATCTTGAGTACAAATCTCATGTTCTGTTAAAAAAAAATAGTGAGCCAAGTAGTATAAAAACATGAACATTACACATATTTAATGAGCTTATAAAATATGTTGCTAAAATAATTGCAAATATTTTATAAACAGTTTGCTGTAAACCCTACTTTTTAAGGGTCAATAAGGGAACATGCATTACAAAACACATTACTAAAAGTTTTATTAAATGAAGAGCTGTTCAAATATGTTGCTTAATAATACCCAGTACATTACACTAGCAATCCTGTAAACTGAAAAGTGGTTTACAAGGAAGGAAAAGTGAATAAGAGGGCAGGTCTTGTTTGCCTGGAGCTCACTGCCTATTCTAAGAATTTTTGACAGCTTTGAGAGTCTCTCTTATTGTACACTTTGGCTAAGCATTAGTTACATATATCCTTAAATCCAAAATTAGATATATTGGGGAAAGCCATGTGACTGGTTTTCAATGTATCTACTTGTAGTAGGCAAGTGGGAGACACCACAGATTTGGTTTATTTAACATCCTACACATATGCACATCATGTGTCACTTGAAAGCTTATTACGTCTACTTTTAGATAAAGTATGATGTGGAGCTGTCAAGTGATCTCAATACCATAGAAACAGGGATAAACAATGACATCAACAAGTTAAAAATTTAATGACCACTTTGAAATATATGCATTCATTTTGGGTTAATGACTGTTTCAAGACATAAAATTGGATTTATTTGTGACCTCAAAACATCACAACAACAATCTAAAAGGGTAAAACAAAATGTTCTAATAAACTTGTACAGGTATCATTGAAACGTAACAGCACTGGTGATATTTCCAATCATCATCATCATCATCATCTTTTCCATCATTATGATCTCTGTTAAGAACACATGGGTTACCACAGTCTTCATTGCCTTGGCACGTACACCGTTTTGTGCAGGGAAGATCGTTCTGACTACAGACACAGTTGACTGGGCAGTTACCATTACTTATATAGGCAGAAATAAGGTCTTGTAGAAGCTCAGATGCCACTAGGCCATTGAAGAATACAAAAGTAGTTCATCATGCACATTTTTCCATCCAAGTTGCAATGGGTAAACCAGATATTGGCTTACTATGTGCAAAGACATCCACATCTTTGTTTGCCAACCTTCTCTTCTGACAAATCTTAAAAACTGTCCCCACTTCTTGTTAGGCCTCTTCTTTCTCTCATAGCTTTTGCATATTCACTCAGGACATGTCTTGTGAGGGCTCATCTGCCAGATGCTGGCTTCTTTCTTGTCAGTCCTACAATCCCACTGCTGCCCTTTCAGTCTTTGATTATCGTTTTCTCTGTTCCCACACCACCCCAAATTCCAGTGAAAGAACAAGGTGTCTGATGCACAGCAACTTCCCAGCTTCAAAGGCACTGTGTACTTTTTCATGGACATTTTACATATTAAGATTGTAGCTTGGTAGCTACCTGGCATAGCTGGGCCAATTTGCAGTAAAGAAGTATGCAAGCATGGCATGCTGTGTGTGTAGGTGAAGTTTCCAATCACCCTCTTGCTCTGCATGGATATTTAGAATACCTACATAAAGTAGACAAAATGATCCCAGAACTTGAATGTAGGAGACTGGCCACACCCCCATGTCCAAAATTCCACCAATAATGCTGAGTTACAGCATACTCAAACTCTTTAATGATATGTTGTGAGAACACAGCGTTAGCCAACATTTGCCAGACAAATGCTGGATCTACACAACTACCTCCTCCCTGCTCACACCATTTAACAAATGAATAAAGTTTCAGATTATTTAGGGCCTCAGATACTAGAGTCAAGCCACATGGAGCACGGTTGAATTGCATTCCAGTAAGCACTGGATCTGCAGTACAAGCTGCATACGCATCTGAGTCAACAAGTAGGTCTAGCAAGCTAGTATTTCCCCAGATTTCCCAATACATGCAAAAACCAGCATAAGTTGTGAAAGCCACCCAGGTGAATGACACTGGTACCAAGTTCATTTTGGAGCATCCTTTTCACTTGCTGAGCAACAGCACATAGCTGCTGATCCACTGTCTGAACAGCATGCTGCTGTCCAAGAGCTGCTGACATTTCCTTACATTTCAGCATTATAATACAGATGGTGGCCATGGCAGGTGGCTTGGCATCCACAATAGATGCATATGCAACTGCTGTGTAGGTGCTCTTCTTTGTTGCAAGCTTTTGGTTGAAACCAGTCCAAAATGGAATTGCCTGAGTATGAACAATATCAACATCATTTGGTATTGATAGGACATCACAAGCTAGAAGTCTTAAAAGACTCCAGGAGAGATCTCAGATAGTGTTCATTTGTAGGTGACAAGAGTTTATTTTCTCAAGTACTTTCTCATGGCAAGTCGTTTCTGGTTTTCCAAAGGCTGTGCACTGCATAAGAGATTCTGATTGCCCAGGAAGAGTAAGTGACTTTTCTTTCCCACACTTCAGTGATATTTCTTGTGATGCTGGATTATTTGCAGGCTGTTCTCGAAATTCCACTCTAGCCATTGAATGGAAGGTATTCTTTCCATCAATGATCTCTTCGCAGATGTCTATATTATCATCTCCTTCATGGATGAGATTTTCACCAGCATGAAGTGGTACAATTCTATTTGGAATGAACATACCTCCCTGAAGACTGTCTACCTCAGACTTTGCAGCATTAGTGATGAACTGCCACAGCTCATCATAGTTGATTCAGAATCCATGAAGGTGTAGTATGTCAATTAAATTGAGAGACCTAAACTCATGGTGTAGCTGTACAGCAAGGCTTATGTGCAGTGGTGTGATAATATTGGAACTGTTAAATTTCATTCACTCTGTAACTGAGAGGCACCTTCTTTGAATATCTTCTGAAGGATAATACTCATTGCTGGTTGAATTATATGCTTCTTTATCAACCAAAGGACAAACTCCTGCACAAACTGAGGTTCAAAAGTAGCTGACCTGTGTAAAATACAATCACCTAGTTTTGGATAACAATCTGAGGCTTTCATTTTGTCTATTTCAATCCAAAGAATTGAAGTGGCATTATACAAAACCACGAGTTCATTTGAAAGCTGTTCATCAGGCTTACTGGCCAGAAGAACATCCACAGAACATTTGGATGACTTAAATTCCTGCTTCAGATTACTAGCAGCTTAGATAGTATCAGCTAATATGATTATGCTGCTGTCATAAATATAAAGGGAAGGGTAACCACCTTTCTGTATACAGTGCTATAAAATACCTCCTGTCCAGAGACAAAATACTTTCACCTGTAAAGGGTTAAGGTAACCTTGCTGGCACCTGACCCAAAATGACCAATGAGGGGACAAGATACTTTCAAATCTGGAGGGGGGGAAAAAGGTTTTTGTCTGTCTGTGTGATACCTTTGCCAGGAACAGATCAAGGATGCAAGCTCTCCAACTCCTGTAGAGTTAGTAAGTAATCTAGCTAGAAAATGTGTTTGGTTTTCTTTGTTTTTTGGCTTGTAAATTCACTGTGCTGGAGAAAATGTGCATTCCTGGTTTTGTGTCTTTTTGTAACTTAAGGTTTTGCCTAGAGGGATTCTCTATGTTTTGAGTCTCACTGCCTGTAAGATTATCTTCCATTCTGATCTTACAGAGATGTGCTCTTATCTTTTTTGTTCTTCTAATAAAGTTCTGATTTTTAAGAATCTGATTGGGTTTTTGGGTCTTAAAAATCCAAGGGGTTTGTGCTCATCTTGTTTATTCTCAAGCCTCCCCAGGAAAAGGGGTGTAAGAGCTTGGGGGATATTTTGGGGAAATAGGAACTCCAAGTGGTCCTTTTCTCTGGTTCTTTGTTGAAGCACTTGGTGATGGTAGCGTTTTACCTAATCCAAGGGCAAAGACTTTGTGCCTTGGGGAATTTTTAACCTAAGCTGGTAGAAATAAGCTTAGGGGGTCTTTCATGCAGGTCCCCACATCTGTACCCTAGAGTTCAGAGTGGGGAAAGAACCTTGACAGCGGCACAGAACAATGGTAGATTTGCCTTGGCCATGTTGTCCATGCAATGAAATTGCAGAACCATAGCGTTATTCTAATCTTGCCTGTAATTTGCTACTGGAATAGCTTCCCGTTTCTACAACTTAGGGAAATAGGGCTTTATATCTTTGTAGCAGCTTGGACAGGAGAAGAGTCTTCTTGTACAAAAGATCATTGTCTCTTCTCTCCAATAAATGGACACAAATCAGATGTCAAGAATGATAACATTCATAAACCAGTCGGAGAACACTTCAATCTCTCTGGTCACTCGATTACAGACCTAAAAGTCGCAATATTACAACAAAAAGACTTCAAAAACGGACTCCAATGAGAGACTGCTGAATTGGAATTAATTTGCAAACTGGATACAATTAACTTAGGCTTGAATAAAGACTGGGAGTGGGTGGGTCATTACACAAAGTAAAACTATTTCCCCATGTTTATTTCTTCCCCCCCCCCCACCCCACTGTTCCTCAGACATTCTTGTCAGCTGCTGGAAATGGCCCACCTTGATTATCACTACAAAAGTTTTTCTTTCCCCCCGCCCCCCCCCCCCGCTCTCCTGCTGGTATTAGCTCATCTTAAGTGATCACTCTCCTTACAGTGTGTATGATAACACCCATTGTTTCATATTCTCTGTGTATATAAATCTCCCCACTGTATTTTCCACTGAATGCATCCGATGAAGTGAGCTGAGGCTCACGAAAGCTTATGCTCAAATAAATTTGTTAGTCTCTAAGGTGCCACAAGTACTCCTTTTCTCTCCAATCATGATAAAATGCAATGTCATGAGGTAACTGTAATATTGCAGTGTAACTAGATGATTTTGCTTTAAGATTCATTTTACTCAATTAGGAAGAAAAGCACACTGCGGGATAAAATGCATCCTATGCAATCAAGTCTTCCACCAATATTCTGTGCAAAATGTCATCATCTCTTCTTTGAAATGCCGTCTCCCTTTAATCGGTTGCTCTCTCAAATGTTTGTATTTTATGAAGCTTCTTATCCTTTTTGTGTGCTCTCAGGCAAACAGTGCAACAGGACCAACTGCTGGAGAACGTGCTTGCACTAGTGGCTATAGCAGAGGGAGAACATGATGATCTCTGATCAGATTCAAAGTCTGTTTTCTTTCCTGTGTTCAATACAACAGTGACGTGCCAAATTCAACTTTCTTTTGTATTACTGAAAGCAACTCCAGTGATAGAGTACTGGTTGCACATCTTCTAAACTAAAAAACTCATCCAGTAGCTGCCAATACAATTCATCTCTCCTGGCTTTTGCTGCCAGCATCACAGAATTCTGTCCAGCACTGGGGGCTTTTGACAATTTTGCATTCTTTTGATTTTTTTTGACAACACATTTTTCAAAATTTCATGAGAGTCTCTTTCTCTTTGATGTAAGCTTTAACAGGTTTGTATCTTCCATGTCTTCATATACTGTAACTTCCTTGTAGAGGTAAAATTCCCAAAGTATATTGTTAGAATTAACATTATAACCAGTTTTCATCTAGTAAAAGTATAGACTTGTGCTAGATCAGATATAAATTAGATCTATATGTGAGTATCAAAATTGCCATTTTTGTTTAGTGAACACTTTGACTGAAGCCAAATATGCGGCTGTGTATTGTCATCTCTAACACCACTACTGACTTGTGCATAAGTAACACTGAATTAAAAAGATGATTTCTAAAATATTTCAGAGGCTAGTACTGCATGCATAGGCAATTACAAATTAAAACTTTCTCGTAGGCAGACTAGATGTTACATTGTATGTACAAAAAGCTTGCAAATGGAGAAGCATTAGGAATTCACATACATCTACATCTACCCACTATGCTGTACAAACCATGGCCACACAACCTACTGCTACTTGTGCACAATCTTCAGTATGACTGATTTGGTCAGCAAATTGCAGTTGAAAATATAGAAAACTATTATAATCACTTGGAGATACTTTCGCAATTAAGAATATGCAATGTTAAAGTCATTTCATGTTAATATATTGCAAAATGCTGATATCTGTCATTTTTGCCACATACTAAATAGCCTTATCATTTCTGGAAAAAAAATACTTGCCCATGCAAAACAAATAAAAATCTTTTACTACATTCTCATTTGGTAGCTTTGACCAGTAAGCACCTGTCATAAATATAAAGGGAAGGGTAAACACCGTTAAGTCCCTCCTGGCCAGCGGAAAAACCCTTTCACCTGTAAAGAGTTAAGAAGCTAGGATAACCTCGCTGGCACCTGTCCAAAATGACCAATGAGGAGACAAGATATTTTCAAAGCTGGAGGGGGGAGAAACAAAGGGTTCTCTCTGTCTATGTGATGCTTTTGCCAGGAACAGAAAAAGAATGGAGTCTTAGAACTTAGTAAGTAATCTAGCTAGATATGCATTAGATTCTGTTTTGTTTAAATGGCTGAGAAATAAGATGTGCTGAATGGAATGTATATTCCTGTTTTTGTGTCTTTTTGTAACTTAAGGTTTTGCCTAGAGGGATTCTCTATGTTTTGAATCTGATTACCCTGTAAGGTATTTGCCATCCTGATTTTACAGAGGTGATTCTTTTACTTTTTTTCTTCAATTAAAATTCTTCTTTTAAGAACCTGATTGCTTTTTCATTGTTCTTAAGATCCAAGGGTTTGGGTCTGTGTTCACCTATGCAAATTGGTGAGGATTTTTATCAAGCCTTCCCCAGGAAAGGGGGTGTAGGGTTTGGGGAGAATTTTGGGGGGAAAGACGTTTCCAAGCGGGCTCTTTCCCTGTTATATATTTGTTAGACGCTTGGTGGTGGCAGCAATAAAGTCCAAGGACAAAAGGTAAAATAGTTTGCACCTTGGGGAAGTTTTAACCTAAGCTGGTAAAAATAAGCTTAGGGGGTTTTCATGCAGGTCCCCACATCTGTACCCTAGAGTTCAGAGTGGGGAAGGAACCTTGACAGCACCATATTAAAGTGCTGAAATTAACTTACCAGTAAAAACTGATGTCATAGTCATGTTGCAACATTTCTGAAACTGTGCACCATTGTTTCACCTCACCTACAGGCTTATGAAACCACTTGACAGCTCCACATCATACCTCATCTAAACGTACATAAAATTATATAAGATGTGGGTGTGTGTAGAGTGTTTACATTAAACTCCAAAAATATTGCTCTTTTTAGAGATCTGCCACGTGCTTATAGTACACAGAGCAATTCTTTTATGCAGCATACATCAAGCCCACATGACAAGAATAAAATGAGGTTTGCCAGAAGCTGGGATTGGACAACAGGGGATGGATAATTCAATAATAGCCCTATTCTGTTCATTCCCTCTGAAGCATCTGGCACTGGACGCTGTTGGAAGACAGGATACTTGGCTAGATGGACCATTGGTCTGACCTAGTATGGCCATTCACATGTTCTTCTTCTCTGTCTTCCGAGATTCTGTGATAAAATTGATCAGCTCAATCTGTTGGATACTTTTACCATTAGAATCAGCCAAAGCGGAGGAAGGATGATTCACTGGTTATGGTGTGAGGCTGGAATTTGGGAGACCAAGATTCAATTTCCTGCTTTGCCACAGACTTCCTGTGTTACCTTGAGCAAATCACTTAGTCTCTCTGAGCCTCAGAACCCCATTTGTAAAATGAAAATAATAGGTCCCTATCTCACAAAGATATTCCGAAGATAAATACATTAAAAATTATGAGCCACTCACATAATGTGGCCATGGGGGCCACAGGACAATAATACAAATAAAAATAAATAAGTGCATAAAAAAGAGAGGCAGTCAAAGGCAAGTGATACAGATCTCCCTAATTCACACAATTAAAACATCTGATAAAATGTACTAGCCATGAGGACTTTGCCTACAGTTAAGACATGTTGTAAACATTTCCCAGCAATGCAAATGCCAGCTCAGCTGCAACAATATTGGAAACAGTTTTAGTGTTAGGAAACATGTGGATACCTATGTAAGTTAAGCCACGTAAATTAAAGTGAAATGCATTAGTTAAAGTGCATCAAACCCATGTGGATGCTCTCATTTCAGAAATAAAGTGGCATTCATTTCGTTTAGCTTAATTCACTTACTTTACATTCAAATCTTTAGTTAATTTGGCATCATTTCTTGAGTATCCCCAAGTGGAAAAGCTCTTGGTGTGGCCACTGGCTGCTGCAGGTGTTATTAACACCATGTCATTTAACCCTGCTCAGAAAAAGCCTACTCAATATGTTATTACAAAAATACTAGTAGTAACTGGTGCCCTGACTATAACAGAATACCCAAATTCAGTGGTACCAAATTGATGGAAGTGAACACGTTTTATCAACTGGGGAAAAAGTATAGAAATGTTGCTCCTGTAGCAGACCTCGTAGGAAGGCCTTGGGAGAGTCAAACAACATTTGGATTCTGCTGAGCAGGACTCCTGTAAGGAATACTGGCCTGATCAGTGAAGTCAACTGAAAGAGTTAACTCTGCTCTGTGAGACACCATGAGGGAAAAACATATGGAAAAAAACCTAACGTGTCTTTTAAAAAAAAAATCAATCAATTTCATGTCATTATCATCATCACCACTACCACCACCACCACCCCCATAACTGCATTGGTTGCTGGGGCACCATCATTGATGAGCAATCAACCGATTGTCTCCACCCCTGATGACTGTGTGTCAGTGCTTGAGTCTCTGAGAAATACATTCCTGTCCATTCTTATGTTGTCAATCCATCTCTTCTGTCCATCAATCCATCCAAGGAGCATCTTGGATAGGCCAGATGATTTTGTTACATGGCCATACCACTTCAGCTTGCGCTTCTTCATGGTCGTCAGGAGGTCTTCATATGACCCAGCGCATGGGGTGATGATGTTGAGAACCTGTTCATTAGTGACATGGTTGAAGTAGAAGATGCCCAGGACTTTGCAGGTAGCAGAGTTGAGATACTTCCGTATTTTCTGTTCAAGTTCTGCTGTAAGGGTCCATGTCTCGCATGCACACAGAAAAATGGAGATGACCAATGCATGTAGCAGTTTCAGTTTTGATTCCAGGGACACATTCTTATTCCTCCAAATTGGCTTTAGCTTTGCCACTGCTGCTGTTGTTTACGCAGTTTTTACCAGAATTTCTGCCTTGGATCTTTCATCAGTGATGACTGCCCCCAAATTCTTAAACTGTTTCACTGTCTCCAGCTCTTGTCCACTGACAGTGATATGTGAGCTGATCCTGTCACGTTTGTTTTGTCATCAGCTTGGTTTTCTCTGCACTAATTTCCATGCCATATTTTGTGGAGGTTTCATCCAATCATTTCACAAGGTTGGCAAGTTCATCTTCACTGCCTGCCAAGCCGTCAATATAATCAGCGAACCAAAGATTTGAGATTGTTCACCCCCCAGTGCTGACTGTGCATATGTGATCTTCTACGGCATCAGTCATTATGCTCTCCAAGTAGATGTTGAACAGTGTGGGCGAAAGAAGGCAGCCTTGCTGGATTCCAACAGTGGTGCAAAACCACGCTCCTATTGTGTCATTGATGAGAACTCCACTGCTGGCCTTGGCTTACCGTTGTTTAATGGTAAGAATAAGCTTACAACCAACACTGCACTTCTTCATGGCTGCCCAAAGAGCTTCATGCCACACTCTGTCAAAAGCCTCTTGAAGGCAATAAAGACATGGCAGATGTCCTGCTGGTATTGTAAGTACTTCTCACATAGAACACAAAGGTTGAAAATCTGTTCTGTGATACTTCTTCCAGCATGAAAGCCAGCCTGTTCTTCAGCGATAATAGTCTCCGCTTGTAGCTTCAGTCTGTTTGTCAAGGTTCCTTCCCCACTCTGAACTCTAGGGTACAGATGTGGGGACCTGCATGAAAACCCCCTAAGCTTATTTTTACCAGCTTAGGTTAAAACTTCCCCAAGGTACAAACTATTTTACCTTTTGTTCTTGGACTTTATTGCTGCCACCACCAAGGGTCTAACAGATATATAACAGGGAAAGAGCCCGCTTGGAAACGTCTTTCCCCCCAAAATCCTCCCCAAACCCTACACCCCCTTTCCTGGGGAAGGCTTGATAAAAATCCTCACCAATTTGCATAGGTGAACACAGACCCAAACCCTTGGATCTTAAAAACAAATGAAAAAAGCAATCAGGTTCTTAAAAGAAGAATTTTAATAGAAGAAAAAGTAAAAGAATCACCCCTGTAAAATCAGGATGGTAAATACCTTACAGGGTAATCAGATTCAAAACACAGAGAATCCCTCTAGGCAAAACCTTAAGTTACAAAAAGACACAAAAACAGGAATATACATTCCATTCAGCACAGCTTATTTTCTCAGCCATTTAAACAAAACAGAATCTAACGCATATCTAGCTAGATTACTTACTAAGTTCTAAGACTCCATTCCTTTCTGTTCCTGGCAAAAGCATCACACAGACAGAGAGAGCCTTTGTTTCTCCCCCCTCTAGCTTTATCTTGTCTCCTCATTGGTCATTTTGGTCAGGTGCCAGCGAGGTTATCCTAGCTTCTTAACCCTTTACAGGTAAATGGGTTTTTCCTCTGGCCAGGAGAGATGTTAAAGGTGTTTACCCTTCCCGTTATATTTATGACACTGTTCAATATGACTTTCAGTATCACTTTGCTGGGATGGCTAAATAAGCTTATGGTCTAGTAATTTTGACACAATTTCAGATTTCCTTTCTTTGGCAGAATGATGATTAGTGACTGTGTCCAAGTGGAGGGCCACTCATCTAGTCTAGGACAAACACTAAAATGTCTTAATTATACCATTATATCATGGCATCAATAGAGGGCAGAATGAAGGTTGTCTGAGTGCCTAAACTGTGCATTTCTATACCTCAACATGTTTGCATTTCTTATGTGTACACTTATATCACACAGTAAGCTGGCCATTTAAGAGTGTGCAGTTATTCCTGAAAAGGGAGGACAAATGAAGAGTACAGCCCAGAATTCAAAGATTCCAAGGCCAGAAGGAATCATTGCGTTTATCTAGTGTGACCTCCAGCATAACACAGACCACAGAATTTCCCCAAAATTATTTCTTTTGAACTAGACTCTCTTTTGATTTATACCATGAAAGGGGTGGATTTTGGAGGCTTAGACAGTGGGTTAGGTCAACTGCAGTGAACTGACAGTGCTTGGAGCCAGGAGTGCTGGGAATCAGCAAATGACTGAAACAGAAGTGAAACTTAGGAAGATGTAGAGGAAGATGCAGGGTCTGATGCCAGGTTCAGAAAGACCTTGCTACACTTTAACTATGAAATTCCTGGGTTTGTAATGCTTGAGATAGTTACAAAATCCCTGTAATGTTTTTTACCCTGAAATTACAGATATGTACTCTCCTGCTTACCTTCACTTTAGCATAGTTTTTGCATTTGAATAAATAACAACATCCATAATGATGATAATGACAATACAAGTTAATACAAGGAAAGAATCTCATCAGCTGGCTTTGGTGATGTAACTCAAGGGAGTGGAGTTTCAGAGTTTTCTCACATTAGAATCCCATGCTGATTTTTTAAAAACAATATTATATCACTGCATATATTAACAAAACTGAAAATGTGTTAATTATATTCCATGTTCCAAACATTTCATATTTCTAATCAAAGTGCAGATGAGTATGCTGAAATTAATATGTCCATATGGTAATACATGAATATGATTTAAAGTATCATTGTTGAATGAGAAAGTAACCCTTTTAGTAGCTATAATCCTGAATTATTGTATTGAAGAATTAAAAATCCACAGTTATCAGTCTCCCCATTCTTCCTTGACAAACCGGTGTTTCAGTTGTAGCACAAATTTCTCCCTAAAGTAGTTTCAGATCGCTCTGTGAATGTGAACTGTGAGCCTGATGACCTTCTACCCCAATACCTCCTCTTTTCTCAAAATATGTTTGTAAAAATACCATTCTGTTTTGCTTGCCTGACATATTGCCCTTCAGAAGGACAAAGGCACTCATTGGAAGTGGATAAGGCGCGAACACAGAGTCTCCTGTTTCCAAAGCCACTATCAGTCATTGTCTAACGACAATTAAAATTCAGACTGATTATCAATGATAGATTAGGATAGGTAAATTAGCAACATACCACCCTTTTTTTTTTTTTAAAGTTTAATAAGTTACTGCCACACAAAGGCAAAATAAAAAGAGTTAAGCTTAATTGTATTAAAACTAATCCCAAATAAAGATGCAGGAATAATAATCAGTTTCAAATCAGAAAAACAACTTTAAAGAAAAAACTACAGAAAAACTTCTATTATAAAATTAACAGTTTTAGTTTAAGATTAGGCTTCATACATAAATTATTTTCTCTGAAAACAGTGCCTACTTTTAAACTTTTATTCTTATTCTTGGAAAGTTTTCTTTCCAAACTCTTGTTTTTTTTTTTAACTTTTAAACTGCTGTCACGATTAAAAGGAAGTTACAACAAAGGTACTATAATACATAACATGGTTCACTTTAATTCACAAAATAAATGTAAACAGGGAATTTTGAGTATAATTAACAATAAAATATTGCAATACTTTTGATGACTATGGTGGGGTGTTATGTTTTTTTGTTTACAGCAGAGACAAAGAGGAATATTGACAGGCTTCTCAGTACATATCGTTCCTAAACCTATGACCACCTTCTAGATATTTGAGCACCGAAGACCAAAATCATCTAGCTCCTACTAAATATTAATAAGTTCTTTATCCAAGTATTTCTACATTTTACTTATTCCTAAAAACAATTTTTACTTTAGTCTAATTTTATGTTTTGCTCCTAGTTCACATTCCCTGCATCACCCTGAATAATTTCTTCCTCTTCCCAATGTTCATTCCTTTGATATATTTGTAGACCGTTTTGTGCACTCTTATGCTATTTCCTAAATAAATGCTCAATTGTTCCATCGTATGTTCAATTTTTTTCTGCATAATTGTTTAAGTAAACCAAATTCCTAACAGTAAGTCAATAGTTTACTGCAGTGCTAGAAGAGCTAATGGGACTCCAGTCTAACTGTACTTGATTATTCTCTCCCTCATAATAGACAGACTACAACTTAACGAAAACTGTTAGTTTTAATCACAATACCTTTTTGTACAGCTATAGGGAATTGCTGAAGCCTCCAAATTGACATGCAATCAATTTTCATTGCAAGCTTTTTCTTTCGCTGTTTTTCCCGCTTCAAAGCTTCTTCAGCCTCTTTACGTTCAGCTTCTAGTCGCTTAATCAACTCAATGACCTCTGATAACACCGCTTCTGTTTCCTCCTTTAAGGTTAAAGTCCTGCTGTTTTAAAATACATTTTTAAAAGTTACATATAAAACTATATATATATTTCTAAGTTTACACACACACACACACACACACACACACACACCTTCAGCTAAATTCTCAAAATAAAGTTGTCCTATTTACATATACCGGAGTATACACAATTACTTGCAACACAAAACTGGCATTTTCAATAGTATTTTCCCCTCACTTTATTTCAGATACAGAGTACAGTAAATGTGTAGTAAAATGGCTGACAACATAACCTCATTTGCTTATGGGGATACTATCCAGACAAGAGTACAACTGCAAAATTCTTCCAGATCCCTTTAATGTACTTTTCCTGGTAGAGAAAGTACCTTATTAAAACATCTGTAACTCTGATAAAATTCAATGACATCTCAATATCATTATCTTACCATGAGCATTTAGACTTAGTCAAAATTCCACTCTGTGAAAAGCTGCTACAAAAAATGCTTCAAGCACTCAGGATAAATTATTTCCATAAAAGAATCTCTGAGGTCAAGGTCTGCTGTTCTGATTTATACACGTACATAAAATATTAAAATGTTTAAACTACAGTCTTTAGGGTTTCAGCTGGGCCTCCCATTATGCACCTACAATTTAAGGGTTGAAGGGACCACCGGATCATCTAGTTGACCTCCTATACCACACAGGCCACTCCACTAAGCACAACCCAGGCTTTTCCATACAGAGTCCAGCTACCAGAATTAGACAAAAGTATTACAGCCCCCAGGAGACCAAACTATTGTGTGCAGCAGGTTTAAAAAAAATCAAAAAATTGCAAACACAGAAAGGTAGGCCACAGCTTAAAATCTGTGGTGAAATCCTTGCCTTAATGAAGTCAATGGGAGTTTTGCCACTGACTTCAGTGGAGCCAGGATTTCACCTCTGCCGCTTAATATTTATTGACAAGTTATGCAACTGGCTTCCTTTCAATAAATGGAAAGTCAAATTTTTTTTATTTTTAAATCAAAACTTTAAAAGGTATTTGCTGAATATTGTTTTTAATTGCATGAACTGTAAAAGAGCCTCAGCCTTTTTGTCAAGACAACTGTATGAATGCATTGTATTATTATTACTATTATCATTTGTGTCCACAGGTGCCAAGCAAAAAAGGCTTCTAGAATTTCCAGCAGCCACAGAGGCTATTTTTGGCTGGTTCAAACCCTAAATGCCTAAAATAGAGTAGGGGTTTAATCACAGAAATGAAAGATGTCTCAGCATAAACAGAGCAATTTGTGAGACAATAATTTATAGGTACTTAATATGCTATTGTGTTTTAGTTCTCCACCTTGCAATTCAGGAAGATATTTACATTTTTAAAATGTGTATATGTTAGATATATTGCAATCATTGTTACAACTTTAAAAATTATGTTACACAAGGGAAAACAAATTTACTAGTAAAATTCTGTCATTCAGAACGAACACCTTGAAACATCTTTACCTTCATAATAAATCCCAATGTCTTTAACATCCAACTTAGAGGAGTTTGATAACCAGATATCTTCACTATATTCAGTGCTGTCCATATCTGAAATCCTATATGTACAGTCAACTGTCAGTAACAATTTTGTCATTCAAAATTGTTTACTACATATTAAACAGACACTGACAAATAAATATTGCCTTTTAGAACACAAATTAACTTGTTCCATTTTTTAAAAAGGAAGGTGCTGCTCTTCTGGGAAAGAGTGAGCCTTAGGGAAAAACACAGATAAATAGACCGCCTGATTCAGATGAAAGGATAAAAGGTCTTGGATAAAAGCTCTTGTCCTCAGAAAACTGATTGTAAGCTCAGCCATTAGGGCCTGCAACTCTTTTTGCTGAAGTCATGGCTATCAGGAATGTGGTTTTCTGAGACTGGGGGCAGTGGATAGGATGCAAGGGGCTCGAACAGAGGGCCCATCAGAGCCGCCAGAACCGTGTTTAGGTGCCACAAGGGAACCAGTTCTCGGGCCAGAGGATGTAAGCAGAGAATCCCCTTCAGATATCTCATCACCATGGCATTAGAAAAAACAAACAAACTTCCCTTGAATGGGTCGGGGTGGGGTGGAACACGGATATTGCTGCCAAATGCAGTCTCAGCAAACTGAGTGCAAGGTGTATTGTGGATGGCCCAAAGTTCCAACACGCTGATATGGAGTCAGGCTTCCTGTTTTGATCACAGGCCCTGCACCCTCAACGAGTCAAGATGCATCCGCCAACCCAGAAGGGAAGCATCGGTAACCACTAACTTGGTTGGAAAGGGCCAAGTGAAGGGGACTCCTTGTCACACGTTGTGTGGGGGCTCCCAGCAGTGCAAGTAATTTAGGCCTGCTGGAGGAAGGTAAACCAACCTGTCCAGAGAATGCAAGGCAGGGAGGTAAACTATCCTGAGCCTCATCTGAAGAAGGCGAGGATGCAACCTGGTGAACTGGATCACCTGCGTACAAGCAGACACATGGCCCAACAGACTCAGAGACAGACAGACTGTCGTGGAAGGCTGAGATTGCAGACTGAGGCAGAGCTGTTGAATTGCGTGGAAGCAGTTGGTCAGCAGGAACACCCTCAACCTTGTGGAATCTAAAAGGGCTCCAGTGAACTTCATTTCTGAATGGGAGCCAAAGTGGACTTTGCAGTGTTTAAAATTAGTCCCAGACAGTCAAGAAAATGCAATATGGTGTCAACATGGGAAAGAACCTCCTCTCTGGAGCTGCCCTTCAGCAACCAGTCATTGAGGTATGGGAAGATGTGGACTTCCTTCCTCCTGAGATATGCCATGACCACAACCATGCATTTGGTAAAGAAGCAGGGGCCAGAAGAGAGGCCAAAACAAGAGAAGCGTGACATTCTACCACCAGAAAATGCAGAAACTTCCTGTGGCTCAGTAGAATGGCCACATGAAAATAAGCATCCTAAAGGTCCAGTGCAGCAAACCAATCATTCTGAGACAGTGTAGGGAGGATAGCCAACAGAACGACCATGTGGAATCTCATGCACTCAATGGATTTTTTGAGGCCTCAAAGTTCAAGAATTAGGTCTTTTCCAGCCCTTGGATTTTGGTATCGGGAAGTACCGGGAGTAAAAGTCATGGCTGTAGTGTTCCACTGGAACTTCCTCTGACACTCCGAACTTCAACAGCGCTGACCTGCTTGATGAGCAGTGTCTCGTGAAAGAGGACCCTGAAGAGGGACAGGGAAGGGAAGTGGAAAGGGGGGGAGGGGCATAGAATGGAACTGAGTTGCATAGCCTGATCTGACAGTGTCTAGGACTCAGCTGTCTGAGGTGATCAAGTCCCAAGCATTGTAAAAATGGGCCAGCCTATCCCCAAAGGGATAGGGAGATGAAGGGGTTGGAGTAATGATGAACCAGTGCTCCGAACAAAGGAGTCAAAATGGGCATTCAGCCTATGGGGGTCGGGCATGTGAACTGTCCAAAGCCTGAGCCCAAATGCTTCCTCTTGTGGGATCTATACTTCTTCCCGCTGTTTCAGGGAGGGAAAGGTTGTACAAAGGAATGGTCCTGCTGTGCCCTATCGTGGCATCTTTGTGAGGACAGTATGTTCACTCCCAAGGACCTCAAGGCAGCCAACTGTCTTGAAGGAGAGCCAACTGTCATCAGTCTTGTCTGAGAACAAGACTCGGCTGTCAAAGGGTAAGTCCTCAATGGCTTACTGGATGGATGTCCAGAGCAATCCCAGAGTTGTTCAGCCAGGAAGTCCTCCTCATAGTCACTGCCAAGACCATGACCTGGGCTGAAGTGTCCACAATATCAAGGGCAGACTGCTGGGATGTTTTAGCCATCAAGCAGTCTTCCGCAACCAATACCCAGACCTCCTCATGCAAGGCCTCAGGTAACTGGTCCTCGAATTTAGACACGGCTGACCAATTGAGGAAATCATATTTGGATAGCAAAGCTTGCTGATTTTTCTCATTTGTGGGGTGATGGGTTCGGTCACAGAGACCCCCTTGGGACTGTCACCTGATATGCTGAAACTACATCTGAGCCAGTTTTGTTTGCCAGCTTGGGACACCAGAACCCTGTCTTGTTGAGCCAGACACACTAGCCTGCTGCAACACAGACCCAGGGTCTGAACCATGCCCCCAAAGCTACAGACTTAACTGAAAACAGCTCAGCAAGTACTCCTGTTTCCAACACCCAGACACCCAGCTCCCAATGGCATCCAACCCCCAAATAAATTTGTTTTCTTCTGTATAAAGCTTATACAGGGTAAACTCATAAATTGTCCACCCTCTATAACACTGATAGAGAGATATGCACAGCTATTTGCTCCCCCAGGTATTAATCACTTACTCTGGGCTAATTATTAAACAAAAAAGTGATTTTATTAAGTATAAAAAGTAGGATTTAAGTGGTTCCAAGTAACCACAGACAGAACAAAGTAAGTTACCAAGCAAAATAAAACAAAACACACAAGTCTAAGCCTAAATCATTAACAAACTGAATACAGGTAAATCTCACACTCCGAGATGTTCCAATAAGCTTCTTTCACAGACTAGACTTCTTCCTAGTCTGGGCCTAATCCTTTCCCCGGTACAGTCCTTGTTAGTTCCAGCTCAGGTGGTAACTAGGGGCTCTCTCATGACTGGCAGCTCCCTTTTATATCTTTGCCACAAGGTGGGAATCTTTTGTCTCTCTGGGTTCCTACTCCTCCTTCTAAATGGAAAAGCACCAGGTTTAAGATGGATTCCAGTACCAGGTGACATGGTCTCATGTCCTGTGAGACCCCAAGCCTCCATTCTTCCTGGGCTGACTCACAGGGACACAGGAAGACTTGCAAGTAATCAGAACCATTTACAGCCAATTGCCCTAGCCAATGGGAGTCATCAAGATTCCAAGCCACCATTAATGGCCCACACCTTGCATAATTACAATAGGACTTCAAAGTAATACTTCATATTTCCAGGTTCAGATACAAAAATGATACATTCATACAAATAGGATGAACACACTAAGTAGATTATAAGCTTTGTAATGATACCTTACAAGAGACCTTTTGCATAAAGCATATTTCTGTGATGTTGCACTCTATATGTTTATGGAAATATGCTTATGAGTGTGAATATAATGTAACAGAAATATGTATAGATCTTCCTTCCCAGAAGATCCAACCTCTTGGAGTCTCTGCCCTTGGGGGTAGACTTGAACTTACCCTGATGAGCCCTGTCGTTTACTGCTGTTATGACCAGGGAATTCAGGGCCAGGTGAGAAGAGAACCCCTCAAATCCTTGCATGAGAACAAAGTAGTGCTTTTTAATGCACTCAGCCACCAGTATACCGCAGCCGGTATACTCCACAGGGCTCTCACTGGCTCAAGTAGCACATCACTGATCAGGAGGGTCACTATCCGAGGGATGGAGGGCTGTAAAATGTCCACCAGTCGGTACATGTTCTCTTGAAGAAACTCCACCTGGATGCCTAGGAATGTGGCTACGCTGCATAAAAAGCCCTCCGGAATAGAGGGGGAGGAGAAACCAGGGAGCACAGCATCGTCCAGCAATGAGGAAGAAGGTCTCGCCTGAGCCAAACTGACTCTCACCCATGGGAAGACATCCCAAGAGGGAGGACTCCAGCAGCTCTGCAGGGAGGAAGTCCACCCATACCTGGGCTTGCAGTTGAGCTGAAACCACTGCCATTGACCTGGCGGGTGACTTCAGCATCGAATGGGATGAAGAGCGGGATCGCTGAGAATTTATCAGGGGATGAGGAGCGGGAAGATCATCAGACCCTTGGAACTCATCAGATGATACAGAGCAGGAAGATAATGGTCCCAACTCGGAATCAAAAGTGTCCCAGGATCTCAGCAACATGGGTGGAGCAATGCCTGAGGGAGCCAATAGGCAGTCTGATTCATCCGTCGCCCAGAACAAGGCAGGAATCGGTGTCCCCAGTGAAGGCAGAAGGCTCAGTGCAGAGCGTGCCATTTCTGCAGGCAGTGTCAGTCATGCGTAAACAGCGGTACCAGAGCACCGAAATACATCAACATCAAGGATGGCAAAAGCTGCCATGGAAGCATCTACAGTGTTTAATGCAGTGAGGCTGAAAAGGGTCCTGGTGCCGAGGTCTCCACCCCCGGAACCGATTCTGGTATTGGCTCCATCTTCACCACAGGAAGGGGAGCATCTGGACGCAATGCTTTCAGACACAAGGGTTCAGCGGCTCACTCCATCAGAGGGGCTATAGGTGCCGTAGCCCTGGGAAAGTCCTGGACCAAGAGTGACGTTGGGACCAGAAGGCAGAGTAGGTCTGCAGCTGCCTGGTACACCAGCAACATGGATGCAGTCAGTACCGGCATCTCCCTTATCAGTACTGGACTCAATGGATGCCCGGAGGCCTGAAGTGGAGTAGATGGTACAGGATTTCTGACTTTCCCGTTCAGTACCAGGGAAGGGTCAGTGGTACCAGTGCCATCCCATGTGCTGGAACCAGTCCCATGCCAATCTGCACTTTTCCTGGGGGAGGCAGAGGAGTTGTCCCACAACCTGGAGTGGTACCAACTGATCTTATGAAACCTCTTCCTCGGATCCTCTGTCTCTTCAGCAAGGCACCTACCCCAGAACAAAAGGTGGCAGTGCTCTCCGAGCTCAAGGGTGATCTTCAACCCAAGAAAGGCCTCAGTACCAGATCAGACCACATGGTCTGTTCAAGCAGATGCTGCTTGTGGTGAAGGTCCTGCACCACCTGAGTCCTCTTTTTAAACAATTTACAGATCAATCAATGCTCCTTAAGGTGGGCCTTGCTAAAACAAAGCAAGCACCTTGTATGGGGGGGTCGCTGTTGGAGATCACCCCTCCACACAATGGACAATGTTTAAACCCTGGTGAGAGCATCACTGGGGAACACTATCTACTGACTACTAACTAATACTAACCACCTAACTGTATACAAGAAACTAGACTAAGACTGAATGCAAGGTTGTAAGACTACAACCACACAGAGCTCCTACTCCAGCCACAGGCAGTGAGAAGGAACTGAGAGGAGTAAGGGCGCCGCCGCCTCATAAAGCCAGGGGAGGGACCACACCTATGAGGTGCTAGCGATGCCCCTCTACAAGTACTACTAGGCATAAGTCTCCAGCTCCAGCGAGCTTGGTGCTCACACGCCTACGTGGAATACACATTGGCACCCACTTGAAGATGAACTTAGTACTATTTCCAATACAGCACTTCCAATTATGAAGTAGAGGAGGCTGGATAAATACAGATGTGAGTAGGATACTTACTGGAGTGAACTTTGCTTATGTGAAGAAGTTAAATTTAACTGCTTTTGTACTAAGCCACAACAAACCAAACATGGTGAATACTTACGTTTAAAAGCAAACAATATATTCCAAAATAAAAGAACGTAACAGCAAAGCTATAGAGAGCATTGCTATTATACAAGAAAATAAATATGAAAAAGAAAATTAAGACCATGTATCATTCTAGTCTTGCAAGATTTTGAAAATGATATACTTCTATCTTGTACTTTCTAATAATATATGATACACTTCAGACGTATAGGTAGGATGAATAACTGAGCAGGGTAAGGTTTAAGTACCGCATTAATTGGCTTATGATCGGTTTTAAAAGAGAGTAACTGTTTGCTGGGATGTCTTTTGACACCTATAAAGCCAGCAGTTATAAGTCCCTTGACTTTTACGGGTCCTGTTGTATTGATTTCAACAGTCACAACAGTTCCCAGCCAATTATCTGCTACCAAAGGCTTGAGCAAGACACGGTGGCTCAACTTCCACTTGGAGAGGTGGTGGCGGGATCCCCCACCCAGAGAGGCAAATGCAGGGGCCCCTTTTCCTGCCCAAGAGCAGCAGCAGAGATCCCACTTCCCACAGGGAAGCAGAAGATTCCCCCTTTCCCTACCTGAAAAGCAAGGGTGGCAGCAGAGGGACCCGACAATATTTACCCCATCACCCAGTATGTATCCATTTGGTGGACTGGGAGGGGACTAGTGCATTCTTCTCTTGACGCCAGAGTCCTCTGCTTGGATGCTGTTGGTGGGCACCCCAGAGAACTGAGTCTCGGCATTAACTCCCTGTTGAGTTGCATGGGCCAGCTCTTTCATCTCAGAGCTATTGTTTCAAGCTGTCTGCTGACTCAGGCAGACATCACTGCATCAGTTACTCTTAATACACATTTTTAAGGGTTTCTTTACAACCATGAGGGCTAGAAACTTATTTATTAAATGAAAGCTGGAATTCTGGTTTAATCACATGATTCCAGGAGCTAGGGCCTTATGCACAGGCATTTAGTGCTTATGCCCAGTTGCTGCAGCCATGTGTGTTCTACACATACAGCACTGCAGCCATCAGCTCTCCAACATGTGTCAGTACATCTTTCCATCTGCCCTATACAGCTTGCATAGACAGTGGGAAGTGGGGCCAACACCAAGGAAATGAGGAGGGAAGGGAAAGCTGGAGACAGAATCTGGGTAATGAAGAATGTGGGAGGCCAGCCGTTGACCTCCACTATTGGGTGAATGGACGGTCAACAGTAGAATTTTCTCTTCCCCACTCCCTGCCTGAGCCCATCTCAGCTCCCACTCCTCTTATCTAACTGCAGTGCAAAAGGGAAGTATTAAAGAGACCCAGAGAGAGAGAACACAGAGCTGACAATGAAGTGGGAGGAAGGACACAGTTGATTCAAAAACAGCTGCAGCCACAGCACCAGACAGCTACACCTTCAGATAATTAAGACCCCAGATATGGAGAGAAGATAACTGAGGGGATAACTGAGAAGATAACTTGGAGGGGGGAAGAGGGGGAGATGAAGACAGAGAGCTGAGGTCCTTAAGGAAGAAAGGACAAAGAAGGAGTGATAGGAAGGGAACGAAAGAGACTGGAAGTTTGGGAAGAGGAAGGAAAGACTAATGAGTGGAAAGGAAACACTGGGAGGACCAGAGACTGTAAGAATTTTTGGAGAGGCTAGAGCGTGTGTAGAGTCTTCTGAAACTGGAAGGAGGCACCAGAATCTGAAAAGAGTGGTATAGAAAAATAGGATTTGGAACATCAGCCACGGACTGCTACTGGAGACACCTGGAAAATGTCAGAAGGGGAGAAGTTCAAAGATGGTTAAGAATACCAGAAGAAGCCCAAGCAGAACATTCAGACTTAATGGAAGGAGGAGGGAAATCAATGCACAGCTTGGGAGCCTGTTAGTTTCCCAT
This sequence comes from Chelonia mydas, assembly GCF_015237465.2. Taxonomy (NCBI): domain Eukaryota; kingdom Metazoa; phylum Chordata; order Testudines; family Cheloniidae; genus Chelonia; species Chelonia mydas. The sequence continues at coordinate 73,730,793 of NC_057850.1, read as the reverse complement.
CCATGCTTCCCCAGCCATATGGAGCATTCCTGGATCTCAGGAAACTGAAAACAAGGACTTTCTCTCTTGGATAGATCTTAAAAAGCCTCTTGGGGCAGCAAATCAGCAGCTGACCAGAAACAGTCATCTACGCACCCAGTGGCTTGATATCAATAGAACTTTTCCTCATTTTCACTCTCTTTCATTGGGAAGGAGTAGGGGAAAGGGCACCTAAGAGTTAGTTGATGGCTCTCTCAAAATACTAGAGAGGGTAGGAGGTGCTATTTTTCAATTGTTAAAATAAATGATAAATATTTGAAAACAGACTATGGATAAAAAAGTATTAAAGCATTTGAAAGTCAAGGGTTACAATAAATTAGGCAAGCGTTAAAAAGAATTTATAAAAACAGGCAACATTTAAATACCAATACTAATAACACCACAATTACAGTGCTAAAAGCAATTTTTTAATACACATAAGGGTTAAGTATACAAAATATTCAAAAATAGAAAATAAAATTAATAAGAATTATATTTAAAAACAAGATTAGGTATGTATAAAGCCAAAAGACATGGGTTAAATATAATTAAAACTACAAAACAGAGCAAACAAAAGTTAAATATAGTTTTTAAAAGAAAAAAGGAAAGAGTTATTCAAAACACTATAATGGCAAAGGTTAGATACAATTATTTTTAAAAACAGTACAATCAAAATTCAGAAAAAGGAAGGGTTAAAATACTCTACATAGCGACAATAAGCTATGATGAATAACATCAAAGCAACAGACACTAGGCTGGGGTTAAGTAAGGAAAAGTGGAATTCAGCTTTAGTCAAGAGATAATGAGGGGGAATTTTTGTGTCTCTTTACTTGTGTCTGTACCTGGTTGGTCTGTCAGACCCCAGTCCTGCAAAGCAGCTCCACGCAGACAGACCCCTGACCTGCATGGCGCATATCTAACTACACTGATGTCTGCACAGTAGAGCAGTTTGCAGGACTGGGGCCTAAATTAATGTTACTAGATTACAAACTCTTCAGGGCAGGTCCCATGCTTTTTTATTTGGCTGTATGATGTCTAGAACATTTTGGGGACTCAACAAATAAAAAATATGTTCAATGGCCAATAACAGTTAGTACTGATTTCAAATAAGTCAATGAAAAATTCATATATGCACACCTGAGAAGATACTGGATATTGACCAATGAGCACAAACAGGATCTGTTCTCATTTACACTAGTGTAAACCTGGAGTAAAATCACTGAAGACAATGAAGTTACTTTGGATTTACACTGTCGTACAGAGATCAGAATCCAGCCTCCATCCATTCTTTCATCAGTTATTGCTGTTATAAAAGATTGGACTAAGTGAAAAAAGGCAGTTCTAAAAAAAGATGTATAGATAGGGTTGGTATTATTAAGGTTGCCTGACCCTTAAAAGCATCCCTGCCAACCACAAATGAAAGATTTTGAAATTCACACAACCAGGTCACAAATAATACTGAAAGTACAAAAGGTATTTATTTAGTGTAAAGTTTAAAACTATGTAGGATGAGAAATTTGAGGGAGAGGATTAAAAATGTCTACTTCCTCTCAGTATGATTGGTCACCAAGCAGTGTCAATTTCAAAAGGACTTTTTCCTCTACCCAGGGTTTGGAATTGTCTGTCCTCTTTTGGGGGACCTCTTGCATAGTTAAACAGCATCTGAGGTAACTGATCTCTTATACAAATTCAATAAATGTTACATATAAATAAAAGAAAGTTTAAGAAAATTTACACAGAACAATATGAGTTTACAAATATCACAGAGCACTGCAACGAAGTATGGTTTATCATAACTAGTCTGGCCTTCACACTTAATACTTCAAGGCCAAGATTTTAAAAATGGGACTCTACAGTAGAGCTACAACTTCTATATTTTAGCACCTAACTAAGCAGCCTGATTTTCAGACGTGATGAGCACCTAACAAATCCCACTGACATCATCAACTAGTCATTTAGGTCAAATGCTCCATATACCATTATCGATCCCAGGAGCCATCCAGTTCCCCAAAACGCTATATAAAAAAAGTATGGTAATTATAGTTCCATTCAAAGCATGGCGGAAAATGTGTAAAGTGCTGAAGTTCATGTAGTGTGTTTTTTAGGCAGACTAACTTATCAAACAATGATCTGGCATTAAAACAAAAATCATGTATAATTCTTACCATGGCATTTTCTCCTTCTCAAGTGTACGATCATGCTGCAAACATAAAAGCTAAATTTCACTAAGGCATCTTGATCAAATACATGTTTTCTAATGTAAATGTAACACGTCACTAAACTTCCATTGCAAGGGGGACACATCAATGTACATAAACATGAATTTGTTTTTATCTGCTTTAAAAATAATTATAGCTAACATGTCTTTGGAATTGTGTATATCCCAAATATATATGAGCTCTTTAATATCTTTTCAGATAAATAAGATAAATGATAACCAACTCTAAATAAGAGTCGTTTTTTAAAAAATTTCTAATAATACCTGCTCCATACCATGCCAGAAATTATGAATAAATAATACTCAAAAACAGTCTTTGTCAATACAAAAGAAAACAAAAAAAGATGCCATTTTATAAACATTATCTATTACCCAATTTTGCAAGGTATCTTTACATACAGTTTCTCCACTTTCTTCATAAACATGAAGGAGGCAGGGTAGGTTCTCCCTTTAACTTTACTAATTGCTATTTGGAAAAAGCTCCTCATATAAGAGTATATTCTCTCAATGACCCTGATCATGTTCCCAGAGAAGTGTGTGGCAAATTTCCTGTTACTGTAGTATACACACACATATACATTTTATCTTTCTTCTACCTATCTGCCAGTATGTATCACTTCCCTCATGTCTTCTTTTCTCCCCTCAACTTAGCTTCCCTACTCATATTCTTTTTAAAAATGTATATGCCAGCTGCAAGCCACCTTCCAATCCTCCTGCAAAGTTTTCCAAAGTTTGGGAAATCCTACATAACAAGTTCTAGTAAAAGAAGATGCATCAGTCTCAATTCTACCAACATATAACCAGGTAAGAGAAAATTAGATGCAGTGTTATCAACCCATGCTTTTTAGTGGACATTAGAATAAAGAAACACTGCCTTTTATTTTTAAATCAAAGAACTATTAAATGTTGCTAGAAAACAAAATCACTTATTAAAAATGACACAGTGGTGCACAGATCAAATTTATCTATCTAGTTGGTTTAGTGTCAAAAAAAGTTTTTTGAATACCATTGAATATACTGGAACAATTTGGCTTAGGAAAATCAAGATGTCCTCTATGTGCCTTTGGATGATGATGTGTGAAACAGACAGAAGACAGCTTAATTTTAATGAGGTAGTTTGACCAGGACTGTACATAGCTAAAAAAATGTCTTGACTAGTAAATGAACTAGCCTGACATTGGTTTAGAGAGAGTATACTACTTTCCATTATTATAAAATGGAAATCCTTTTCAAAGATACAATCTGGTTATCTATACAGACCCAAGATTCTGTTAACATTTGACAATTTTTAGTCATACAGTACCTGTTGAAAGGAGCTTTCTATCTTTATTTCCAGCTCTTGAATGTGATTAATAGCTTTGTTAACACATGGAGATGGAGTATTTACAAAAGCACAACTACGACGCCTGGTGGGGTAACCTAGGAGCATCTCTTTATTCTTACCTGAAAACAAAAATGCACACCAAAAGTCACATATAAATGTCAGCATTTTTTTCCATTCATTTTCAAGTAATAAATCTTGGTTTTATGATTAAGAAAACATAGCAACTAGCTCTAACAGTGTGAATGTATTTTGCACAAAGTTCTAGCTCACTGTCATTTACAACAGCAAACATCAAATTTCAGATTTTAAGAAAATGCAAGAAGTTAGCAGAGGATTAAAAATACAATCTAAAAGGTGAAAGGAGAAACTCAAGAAAGTATAGAAAAATGCAAAGAGGAAGAAACTAAAAAATAAAGAGACAAGACAAAGGAATCTGAGGCCAAAAAGCAATTTAATGCATTCCTCCATCTAAGGCTCATCACAAGTGAAATGAGTTTGATGGTTTATTTCTAGCCCTTAGTGGATAATTGTCCAAATCAGGAAAATGACAACGACAAGTAACAGGAACCAACTGCCAGCTTCTGCTCTAGAAAGGCCCAGAGTGGAACAGAAATGGTGAAAGAATATCTCTGGTGGACCCGCTTGGCAGCTCTGCATATACTACACCTAGCTCTAGCCAGTGTACTCTTTTACTTTTTGGAGGAATGAAAGTATAGAACAATCCTTTTCATTTTGGGGCAGTGAAACTATCCCAGGAATAAACCATTTTAAGCAAACACTTACATTAAAAAACTATAAGGTTTCCCTGAGTCCCCTACTCAATTCTGTTACCTGATAAAAAAACAGATTGTGCCACCTGACTCACATGCAGCAGTATCTTAATGACTTGCTGAATAAGATACTGTACAACTTAAGTAAGGGTATCAGAGTCTGACCCAAAATATCATCTATTGAAGAAACAAGGATGCTGAATCCAAACGAGAGTTTTGAAGAAAATATAGCGAATGCCATGTGGCTGTCCTGCAGAACTCCTGGATATAAACTGATGTAAGGCTAGCTACTATTACTGATGTACCTGAGACTACATATTCCTTTATATGCTCTGAAGATTCAGATATAACAATAAATCAGATTAAGATGTAACAATGAATATGATACGATACAGCCATTTATATATAATTCCCTTGGAGAAAGTTTCACCTAATCTCTTGGTGTCAAATGAGACAAAAATTTGGATGGACTTTTCTATTGACTTTAACCCATTCCAGATAAAAACCAAGGACCTTTTAACCAAAATTTATGGTGAAGGGCATTATCAGGATAGGAATGACACCCTGCAGAAAATGTTGGCATGATAACTGACTACAATAAACATCCAGCACTGCCTCTGGAAGGAAACATGGATGACTGTATCTGGAGCTAGCTATACCCCTGTAATGCAGTATTTGCTCTTCCCCCTATGCCCTGAGGTACTACAGTTCTGCTTCATGCATAATGTGGGCCAGTACCTATAAGGCATTATCTGGTTCAAAGGCTGCACAGTTACAATGAAAAAATATCAGGAAATGCAAGAGTTAAGAGTCCCAGAGCAACTTTATTTCAAATTTATTGTAAATATGTAGAATCTTCTATTCCCAATGGATTTGTTAAATCTGTATTAGATTAATATTTTTGAAATATATTTCCAAAGGCGTGAAGGATATGGCCAGATTAATATTGCTGTGAGTGTTGCAGTTCCTGATTTTCTTTAAATCACTAGTTGAACTGAGCAAGCTCACTTTTCCTTCTTATTTTTTAAAAATCAGATTCTTAAATTCTTTAATTTTATTAGATAAAAAAAATTACCCTCTAACTGCTCGATTTTCTCCTCAATAGATTATAACCATGGGTTACAAGCAGGACTTCACGAATCTACTCACTGGTGGCAAGTAGGAAATGTACCTTGGTGAAAAGGGTCTCACTCATCATTTTTTGCAGAATTTAAGATTTAATTTAAAAGGACACGTAATTTCAAATCTAATCAATTTCAGTTTTTCCAGACAGAAGAACTGAACTCTAACTTCAGGGGAAGAAGAGCCAAGAGTAGGTAGGGGCTTGAGTTTACACGTTCTATAGCACTCTCTCCACAATAGGATTGTGATGCAGTACTGTGGGCACAAGGAGAGCCAAACAAGCAAAAAACGTTTTAAGTACAGTTAAAAAACATAAAAATAAAGCAATTACTTAAATCTTGTTTGACGGCTTTAAAAGTCTGAACAACTGAAAACTGTACAATACAAAGTCTTTATAGGAAACTTACCAGGTGATGGCTGACTACCATCCTTAGAAGAGCAGGAAAGTGATTGCATTTCAAGCACAAATGCCAATATTAGCTTGCAGCCTAATTTAAAAATGAATTATATATTATTGATTAAAAACAAATACATCTATTTCATCAGTACAAAATTTATTTAATCCATGTTAACTAGCCATAAAATTGGTCAAAACCACCAAGAGATTTTTATTATGGGTTCAAATCTTCTACCAATAGAAAAGCATGTGTGAGACAGCTGATGATATTACAAAGCATCAAATTAAATCACTTTAATTAACAAACTTGATTAAAAATAGTTATAAAAAATGTGGATAAGACCAAACCATTAACTCTTCATTTATATGACCTGACTTTCTAAGCTGTGCATGTTATTTTGCATCCTGTCATGATAACAAAAATTATCAAGGACTGTAAAACTTTAGGAAACCAGAGGGATGACCTATAATATAAATTCAATCTAAAGAACAGACAGTGATGACAGTCCCTAAATGTGTAAAGTGAGAAACAACTGAAGAATTGTTCTCTGGATGGATAAAAGACACACAGGGAAAAAACTACTTACTTAATCCCATACAAGCTTACAGTTAAAGGTTATGACAATAAATAACATATACCTTTTAAAAATAGTAAGAATTGAAAATAACTCCAATGATCAGTTAAAGTAATTTATTTCAATATTTTGTTACCCTTACAATTAATATATTCAGTTGAATAATATCAACATGTGAATATTCACCTTATCTATTCCAAGAACAACCCATTAAAAAAAAAATCTAAGGAACTCCATTATACGTACACGTAAAATGGATATATATTATTGTACTATATAAAAGTAGGGGGAGTCTCCAGAACGTAAGAGAAAGAAGGATCAGTCTACCATGGGCTAAAAACTGGACAACACTATGCAACTGAGTTCCAGGCTCAAACCTCTTTAGTTGCTGTCCTGCAGACTTTCGGCACACACAGAGCACAGTGATATAAATAATGGAATGGATATGTAGATCCATGTGGTACTCCAGATTCTTCCAAAAAGTTATTGGAAATTACAGCAATTAGAGAATATCTCCAGTGCTATAATGATAAATATCCCCACACCACATCTTTCAAGATTGATGGTGTGATTCTATGTATAAGAAAAATGACCATTTGTATCATTGTTACCACTGTTATACAATTGCAACGATTTTTATACAAAGTGTACCATGTAAAGTGTCAATGGAAAAGTTATAATCTATCACATAGGATTATCCTCTTTATATGCATGTATCATCTTTATATCTAAAGCTATGAATATTGGCTATGTATTTGTATCTCCAACATATGTTTTGTTTCTGGGAAACACCCTCCAGATAGATTATACTTTTCTATCAGGGCTAAACAGCCATGTGTTGATGGCCAATTAAGAACATGCCATGCTCTTAATGGGCCATTGAAAAAATTCATCCCACCCAGTAAGCATTTCCTGTGGATGTCTCAGAAAGAATATGGGCAATTGCTGCCCCTGTGAGACAACAAAGTATGTAAGGGTATGTAAGGACATGTGACCCTGGACTCCATCTTGGGCCAGTTACTTTCCATGTATGCAGGCTACTGGCTTTGGTTGGGACAGTAAACCTCCATGTACATGGCAAAGGATATAAAAGATCCTGAGACACCTCCATTTTGCCTCTTTCCTGGTCTAATTCTCTGCACTGTGGATTTACAACAAAAAGCAGCATCTTGAACTATGGAGGACCTTCCAATCTTTTGGAGGTTACCAGAGAGACTTTGCAAACCAGCGGTCTATTCCATCACTGCCAGAAACCTGATATAAGGACTTTGTAATCATTTGTATGTGTGTGTTCTATTAATCATTTATAACTCTCTTCTTTTCTTTTATTGATAAATCTTCAGTTAGTTTACTAAGGATTGGCTGACCGTGATATTTGGGTAAGATCTAAGATATATATTGATCTGGGGTAAGTGTCTGATACTTTGGGATCAGTAAGAACCTCACATATGGTGAAATGAGGTTTCAGTAACCTCTCAATATATTAGACTTGATTGTCTGGATGGGAGTCAAGGGCTGAAATGCTTAAAGCAGACTGTGTTTGGCTTCTGGTTAACCAGTGTGGTAGTGCGGAAGCTCTTTTGTTACTGGCTTGGTGAATCTAATTATAGAACAAATCACAGTTTTGGGGGATTGTCTGCCCTATTTTTTGCTTCATGCCCTCAGTGTGGCATTCTCAGTGTGATCTATCCCAGGCACCCAGTCACACATGGCTCCTACATGCATATCACAAAATGTGGGGTACCTCATTCCATGCACTAAATGCCCCAATATCAACTATGTGGCTGAAACAAGACAATCATTACACTCTCAGATGAACTCACACAGAAAAACGATATAAGACAAGAGCACCATATCACCCACAGGTGAAATTTTTCACAAAGCAATCACTCCATATTTGACTTCTCAGTCCTAATCCTCAAAGGAAATCTGCACAACACTTTCTGAAGATGAGCTACGAGCTTAAAAGTCATAACTTAGCTACCCATTGAAAATCATGGACTTAATAAAGATATTCGATCTATGGATTACTACAAGAACCTGTAACCTACTAACTCTTTTTTTTTGTCCTATGACTGTCGAGGTGTTAACTGGCCACTTTACCTTGAATGGTCCCTTACAGTGTGTATTAACTACTTATGCTAAATGATCTATTCCACATTGTATTTAGCTGTAAAACTCGGAATATATTTCCCAGATCTGAAGAAGAGCCCTGAGTAGGCTCAAAAGCTTGTCTTTCACCAAGAGAAGTTGGTCCAATAAAAGATATTACCTCACCCAAGTTGGCTTGGTCTACACTACAGAGTTAGGTCAACGTAAGGCAGTTTACGTCGACCTAACTCTGTAAGTGTCTACACTGCTGATACAAGGAGCGTAGTGTGGACATGTAAAAGTGATTTAATTACTGTGGTGGCTGTACGTTGATGTAACTTCGGTCGACTTAATTTTGTAGCGCAGACTTGCCCGTTGTCTAATATCCTGGTACCAACACTGTAATCACAATGCTACAAAAAGGAATTTTAAAAGTGAAATAAAAATATCAAGGTGGATAAAAATAAATGATTTTTAATTTAAATTAAATATATTTTTAAACATAAACCTATTTAAAAGTAGTTGAAATTATGACAATTTACATTAACACAAAGTTGCTATAATCTATTAAAGTCACTTAAATAAAAGTATATGTTTGCTGCTGAAGTTTTAAAGAAAAATCCAACCACTGAATTGATGGAAGTCACTGGGTAAGCACCTGGAATCAGAGCTTGTTGAAGAGTTAAACCAGCTTTTGACAGCAGTAACCACTTATTCAGGTACAAAGAGAATATTTTCTCCATTTCAGTTTATTCAACCAACTCATTTCATTGACTAGCTCACTCAAAATTGAGAAAATAAGTGGGAATTGAAAAAACCTCTTCTCCCCATTTATTAATAAAAATAATGTGTGCAGAGGATGAAACCTACTAATTCTAAAAATTCAAAGGGCATGGTGACCAAAAACAATCAGTTTCATTCACTAACTACAGATAAAACTTCCTGTGATTAATAAATCAGTTCCTTTTTAATTCAAAACATGTTTTGATACACTTAATTGTTTCCCTTATGTATCCAGCACATTTAAGGTACCGTAATTATATTTAACAAATAAAAACAACTTTAAAATACTAGTTTTGCTCATTTTAGTTGAATCTTAAGGTCCATTCAAATGGACCTTGACACTAATTATGAGTAAAAAATTAATCATCTGATAACTAAAAATGCATTATTCACCATTTTCTAACATAATAAAAATGTAAAAAACTAAGAATCTGAAAAAAAAAATGTATGTTAAGCAATGTAATTGCTTAAATAAACATATACATATACAGTGTATCCTCCTGGTTATCAAAAAGAAGTTAGTGTAAATGCTATATTGGTTGCAAATCAACATGTTTTAATAATTACCAACCAATGAAAATCAACCTTTATTTAGGAAAATAACTAAAAACTACAAATGCAGAACAAGATTAAAATCAATTCTTTAAGTCAAATTTCCTACTTGCTAATTTAACTATTAAAATTGGTGCTTTGAATCAACCCATCCTGAAAAATATGAACAAATGAGTTTAGAAATACTGTTGATCAAATGGACACATTTGTACAACTAGTACAATGGGACCCCACTCCTAACTGAGCTTTTGATTACTAACTCAATACAACAGTGATTAATAATAAAAAGAATAATAAAAGATATTAGAAAGAAATGTCACATCAGTACAAAATATTGACATAATCCTTAGCATACCATACTTTTGGAAATCAATGTATAAAAGAGGAAAAAATGTTTTTTTTCACATCCACTAAGCAAGATCTATCTACATCAGTGAACAATTGGGCATATGTAAACAAAGAGCCCAAGATATAGTCTTTTGGACCTGTGTCTCAATATGTTCATCAACTGGTGTCAAAGCATCAAATCTGTTATGAAACATGGCAGAAAAAACACAAATGAACCAAGTGCCAAATGAAATGCCATAAAGATCATGGCAGACCACTAGAATGGATTTGTTTATGAAGAAAAATGCAGAAAGCATTATTGTTTTGTATTATTATATAGACTCTTTTATTTAGAAAACCTGAACAATATTAGAAGCAGCACAACAATTCACAGACTGAAGGCTTTGAACTAGATTTTTAAATCAGGTTCACAATGCATGCAAAAATGCAGTTACAGTGCACAATTCGCTAACTGTGTGTAAACTGCATGGTAACTTTAGATACAAACACACCTAATTAGCCATTTGTGCAGGTACCTCATTTGCCCTTTCACAGATTTGCTCACCTAATATTTTTGAAATCCCCGAAAGGATTATCTCCAACAATGGGCCTCAGTGTTTCTCAAAGGAATTTGCCAATTTGGCTAAAACACAGAATTTTAAATATATTTCTGTCAGGACCTGAACAGCAGCTCCATGAGTATGTCTACACAGCAAAGAAAAACCAGTGGCTGGCTCCTGCCAGCTGACTAGGGCTAGAGAGAGCTCTCCCGTCAGCATAAAAAAAACACCTCCACAAGCGGCATAAGCTTTGTTGGCAGGAAAAGCTCTCCTGCCAACATAACACTGCCGTGTAACTTATGTGGCTCAGCGGGAATGGGGGGAGGTGGAATATAGTGTAGTGTAGACAGCCTGAGTGTCTCTCTGAGTCAAAAGACAATTAGGAGTGGGGCAGAGGGGATCACTCAGGGTAAAGCAAACCTAGGAATAGCTAAATTCAGGAGACAGTTTAGATTGCAGCTGGTGTTTGTTGCTATTTAAGATAACATTAAAGGTAAAACACAGAAAAGGGGTACTATCAGGCCATTATCGGGTGTGGGGGGTGAGACACTGGATGTACTGTGGATGTACTATCCACTATGGATGTAGAAGCTCTCTACACCAACATTCCGCACAAAGATGGTCTACAAGCCATCAGAAACAGTATCCCCAATGTCACGGCAAACTTGGTGGCTGAACTTTGTCCTTACCCACAACTATTTCACATTTGGTGACAATGTATACCTTCAAATCAGCGGCACTGCTATGGGTATCCACATGGCCCCACAGTATGCCAACATTTTTATGGCTGATTTAGAACAATGCTTCCTCAGCTTTCGTCCCCTAGCACTCCTACTCTACTTGCGCTATATTGATGACATCTTCATCATCTGGACCCATGGAAAAGAAGCCCTTGAGGAATTCCACCATGATTTCAACAATTTCCATCCCACCATCAACCTCAGCCTGGACCAGTCAACACAAGAGATCCACTTCCTGGACACTACAGTGCAAATAAGCGATGGTCGCATAACCACCACTTTTTACCGGAAACCAACTGACCGCTATACTTACCTACATGCTTCCAGCTTTCATCCAGACCACATCACACGATCCATTGTCTTCAGCCAAGCTCTAAAATACAATCGCATTTGCTCCAATCCCTCAGATAGAGACAGGATCTCTATCAAGCGTTCTTAAAACTACAATACCCACCTGGTGAAGTGAAGAAACAGAATGACAGAGCCAGAAGGGTACCCAGAAGCCACCTACTACAGGACAGACCCAACAAAGAAAATAACAGAACGCCACTAACCATAACCTACAGCCCCCAACTAAAACCTCTCCAGCACATCATCAAGGATCTACAACCTATCCTGAAGGACGATCCCTCACTCTCACAGACCTTGGGAAACAGGCCAGCCCTCGCTTATAGACAGCCCCCCAACCTGAAGCAAATACTCACCAGCAACTACACACCACATAACAAAATCACTAACCGAGGAACCAATCCCTGCAGCAAACCCTATTGCCAACTTTGTTCGCATATCTATTCAAGGGACACCATCATAGGACCTAACCACATCCGCCACACCATCAGGGGCTCGTTCATCTGCACATCTACCAATGTGATATATGCCATCATGTGCCAGCAATGCCCCTCTGTTAATATTCACCCCTTTTTGTTTTATTGAGAATAGGCCACTTCCACCTTAATTGAATTGGCTCGTTAGCACTGACCCCCCGACTTGGGAAGGCAACTCCCATCTTTTCATGTGCTGTGTGTATATTATATATATATATATATATTTGTAAATATTTGTAAAAATACAGTAAGCTATATATATAGCTTACTGTATTTTTCACTCCATGCATTTGATGAAGTGTGTTTTAGCCCACGAAAGCTTATGCCCAAATAAATTTGTTAGTCTCCAAGGTGCCACAAGGATTCCTCATTGTTTTTGTATGTACACTATGTTAAGAGCAGGGTTTGAATTTTTGAATTCCAGCTACTAACAGTGTCACCGTCTATGTTATTCACAAAACAATGGCCTTATTGAAACAATTGTAAAAGTACCCCAACTGTAAAATTCATAGCTGATAAACCCCAGGCAGGAGACAAAAAACTATTATCTCACTCTGAGATTTTCAAAGGAGCCTAAGGAAGTTGGCCACCTAACTCTTTTAGGCACCTCTGAAAATCCCAACCTCAGTCTATTCAAGTACTGGAATACGCATATTCACAAGTGTAACTGACCAGCTATTTCTGAGCTGCCTTCTCTTAATACTACCATGCACAAAGAAATAACTAAAACCTGAAGCAGCAAATCTCAGCCAGATATAAGCTAGTATGAGAGGCAAATCAGCAACAACAGAAGTATTACTATGACAAATCTGTTAAATCGCTCAATACTTAACAGTGCTACTTCTGTATGAGACAACACTACATGATTTGCAGAGACTCAAGGCAATTTGCGTTAAAATATTTATTGAAGTGACATATGAAGACAAACACCACATTGTCGCTATTACCACAATATACCTTTCTGAAGTCACTGTACATTACTCCACACAAAAAAGTAAAAATAATGGAAAACCATTGTGGATGCTTAGCTTCATCAGGTATACAATGTGTAAATGCTTCTACATTCTATTTCACACCTCATTAAATATATCTGAAGCTGCAGTGCACATATTCAACTTTTTTTAATTACTTTGTTGGTATTTTAAACTACGGTAACAGAAATAATCATTTGTCAGGATAGCTATTAAAGATATCAAATTTATTACAGCAACATCTCAAATGAAAGGACCAGAAATTCCTCATTAAGAACAAGGACATCATTTTACACACTTGAGCAAAATTTAAAGTAAAAAATTTTTAAAAAGTTTAAAATTAAAGAAATTTGAACTCTAGTAATTATAATTACTATCCACATAATGCAAATAATGATTAACACTTTTCATTATAAATCCCACCCACATCAAAGCTCTAGGATACTCTACAGTTCATTTGATATATATATATATATATATATATATATATATATAAAAAGCACATATGTTAAAAGAATAGTGAAGTTGCAAAATCAAAATTCAAGAAATGCTTCTTTGTTCACTACATTCCCTTTCTGTATTACGCTATATACCAGACCACTGTCCTCTGGTCCATTGGAGGCCTAAACATGTCCCCTAGTTAAATCAGGTGTAAACAGAATTTGGCCAAAATTAAGGAAAACATCAGCAAAGCTATCTTCTCATTCACAACATATTCCCGCCTCATTCATTGTGCACCATCCAACCAGCACTGTGAATGAAACAGAGACCTTAACCAAAAACAAATATGTGGTCATGTAATTAAAGACTCTCTAGTAATGCATATAGAAAAGGATGTAGAGTTAAAACAACCATCATTTGTTAATGTGGGTATTTCCTGACTTTTGAGTACTTCATTTTTCAATTTCAGCATTTAACATAGGTTTTAGTAAAGTCTAGGATTTATTGAAGGAAAAAATGTGCACTCAACTGAGGCAGAAATGCCTTTTATGCATTGAATGAAGCAAGGCTCCAGCTCATTTAAAAAATATTAACAGATCATATAGCATGAGACAAGGATCCTCTGGGGTTATTTCCATAAACTACAAATAAACTAGCTGTTATGAAGAATTACTTAGTCCTGTTTAGACAGTAACTCATGGCCTTCTTAATATGTGAACAGGGTAGCCAAACTTCCACTGACAGAGAATGAGGCATGGGGGAAATGATACAGGTATGGCTTGGCTGAAGAGAAAAATAGGGATCATCTTTGACAAATATCTGAGCTGTTAGCAAGAAGACCATCTTGCACTTATGGAATGCTGTATACAGTGAGCCTGCTATTAATACCTGAATCTCAACATTATGTGATCCAAATGAGACACGTTGCACCAAACATGCTGACAGTGGTTCAAACAGTGGTTCCATTAATTTGCTAAGTACTACATTTAAAGTCCAAGGACAGAGGCTGCTTCCTAGCAGGAGGCCATAAGTGAAATAGGCCTTTTAAAATCATTGTCACTGTAGGTTGAAGGAACATAGAGTCAAACTGATGGGTGAAAAGCCAAAACTGTAGCCAGATGCGCTCTTATGGAACTGAAGGAGAGACTACACTGTTTGAGATACAGTTGGTAGTCCAGAACAAAGAAAATGGAAAAGTGTTGAGAATCAGATCCTTTCTGTCATCTAGATGGAAAACCATTTCCATTTTACAGAGAAGTTTTCTTGCTTTTCCATCAGAATCTTCTAGACTTCTACAGAGCAATCATGATCTAAACAGATCAAACACGCAGCATTCAGATGATCAGAATAATGAACTTAGAATCAGCAAGGAGAATCTGACTGTGCCTAAGGGACAAGAGATCCAGAAAATGGAGAATCTACTGCCAGGTTCAGCAGGCCAATTGGCCTTCTCTCCAGTTCTCCACAGAATCCTGGGAATAAGGGGACCTGGAGGAAACACACAAGAACATTTGGCTCAACTCCAAGACAAATGGATCTTTCTATCAGCTGTTCTGTACACAGATTCTGAAGAGAGGGGTCTTTAATCAAGGAATGCCTTGCAGAATGAAATGAAGGGGACACCTCTACCACTACATTCTGGTTTTGTCCACCACAGACAAATGAACAACCACAGGAGGCAGACACATCTGAATATCCATATTGTTTAGAGTGGGTCAATGCACTGTTCTTCAGCTTTGAGTCTGAGGATGGGAATGACATATGAAAGGATAAAAATTGACCTAGCAGTCAGAGACAAAATCTGACAGCTTGTCATCTTCCTCTATAGCATGGGGCACAGAGTAATTTGCTGGTTTGAACTAGAGTAAATGCTGGTTTCTCTGTAACTTTAAAATCAAGATTTAAAATCAGTAACTCAGCCAGAGGTTATGGGCCTATAACAGGAGTGGGAGGGTAAGGTTCTGTGGATTGCAATGTGCAGGAGTTCAGACTAGATGACCCTGATGCTCCCTTCTGGTCTTAGAATATATGAGCTGTCTAAGGGTTTGATTGAAGCTTACGAAACATACTTAACATAGGCAAAAATCTGTCTTCAGGAAGATACAGTGTTGAAGATCTGGAGTCTAAAGACTGGAACAAGTGGCAAACTATTTTGAGCGCCTCCTGGATTAGTGGTCTCTTATCAGCCAATCATCAAGAGACAAGTACGCATGTTATAGTCTGCTCTGAGATCCTGCCACGAATGCCAAGCATTTAATGAAAACTCCTGGGAACAAGGAGAGTCTAAACAACAGGCCTAAATACTGGAAGCATTGGTGTCACACAGAATTTGAGGTATTTCTGAAGAGTATAGTGTAAATACATATCCTTTAGTTCGAGACTTGCAAACCAATATTCTGGATATAGGGAAGAAATTAACAATATTACTGCACCATACAAAACTTCAGCCGCTTCATGTATTTGTTTAGACTTCTGTGATCTATTATGGGATATAAACCCACTGTTCTTTGGAGTATTAGGAAGAAATAGAAGAATGCCTTTCCATTGTATTACTAAGGGATCTCTCTTTATTTCTCTTATTTGAAGGAGGGATAAAAAGTTTTCCGTTAGAATTTTATCATGAGCGAGTAACATGAAAAGTGACAAAGAAGAAAGCAAGAAAGGTGAAGTGGTGGCTTAAAGTGGAATTTGCAAGAAATGACCCACGGATCTGAAATAGTTCTACTGCATACCAAAACAATTCGGTGACTGCCAAAAGGACAAAAGTTAATAAAAAAAGTTTGGTTCACATTTGAGATATGCAAATAATGTGATTTTAGGACTCTCCCCCTAAGAATAAAATATTTATTGGAATAAGTTTAGAAGTATAATTGTCAAACTTAATTATGTTAATTATATTGTATCCTTAAATAGATGCCCATACCACCAGTATCATTTGTTCTTGTTTAGGTGTGCAATATGCTTTTTCTCTCAACTAATATATGATGGAAGCGTGTAAATGCAATTTCACCCCAAGTGGCAATGCAAGTGCCCATTTAGTTTGCAAAACTCAAGCACATCCTTATCAAAATTTTGCCTGTGGTACATCATTACCATAGATATGTAATAATATGTCGGCATGGCTGAGCGTTTTCTTAGGAAACACAAATGTTAATTCTTTGCATGGAAGGATTTGTTAGTTTTCTGTAATTTGTGAGGATAGTGCTATTGAAAGTGGGGAGGTCACAGGACTGGCTTGAGCCAAATATAATGCCAGTAGTCACTGTATGTGCTCTCCAAAACAGCTACGGCCACTGACCTGAAACACCCCAATCAGTCCACGTCTAGACCTAAATGCTCTGTAAGCTGTGTGGCCCCTATCCCGGACCGGACCGGGCCTGCTGGAACTGCCGGGGAGAGGCCCCCTCCCCTAGCCCGGCCCAGCCAGGCCGGAGCTGCCGTGGCTGGGGAGAGGCACCTCTCACCTGGCACCAAGCAGCTGCAGCAAGAAAGGGGTAGGGGGAGTCCTCTCTCCCCGCCACAGCCCCGGGGCAGCCTGCACCCCAAATCCCTCATCCCTGACCCCACCCCAGAGCCCGCACCCCACCACATCCCAACTGTCTGCCCCAGCCCTGAGCCCCCTCTCACAGTCTGAACCCCATGGCCCCACCCCCAGCACACATCACCCCCATATTGGTGAACATAACAAAATTCATTCCGCACATGGATGTAAAAAATTAGAGGGAACACTTTCTCTAGAGGACAGATCACCCATTTCTGTGATGATTTTCCAATGTATACATTAGTGGAATGGAGTAAAAAACTAACTTCTCAACAAGTGGTGCGCTATCGTCTCTTACACACTATGAAGCTATCAAGTACCAACTCCATTCTACCCATGATAGCAGCCTACATCACTTTCTCTCACGCCACCTCCCCATACATAGAAGGAGACCCCCTGTAGACATCCACAAGCCTACCCCACTGACCTCTTTCAAATCCTTCCTTAAAACTCTTCTCTGCCATGATGCCTACAGAAAACTAGACAACAATTAAGCAGTTGTTGTGTTGTGACCACTGCCTACCATGTTGACCAGTACTATCTCAGTTTCCTTGTGTTCTCCCCATTCATTTGGCATATCCACTATTGCCTCTGATCTTCTGCTTAAGACTGTAAGTGTTCTGGGGTTGGGACTGTCTTTTTACTTTGTGTTTGTGTAGTGCCTAGTACCAAAAGGCCCTGTTCATATCTAGGGCCCTAGGCAGAACATTACTACTGTACCATTAACCCTTCTGAAGATTGAGTAACAACATCCCTCCAGCACTTTGTCTTTAAAATGGAAATATATCTTTACTTATATGTGAAAGGGTGTTGCTAAACAACATTTGTAGGATTCTGTTTTCTCATGGGTGCACACAGCTATCAATCAGATCCATCCATGGGCTAAATGCAGTGTGAGGCAATACACTTCCTCTTCTATGACTGGAAATGTAGGTTCCTTTTAAAATTACTTGGCCATTAAAACAATAGAAACAGCTTATAAGAAGCTATAATGTCAGCCAAAAATGGATGTCCAAGTCTACGCAGCCAAATTATTACTACCTAAAAGAACAAAAATTTAGAACATCCAACCTGTTCATCCAAATTAAGGTTACACACATCTAAGATAGAAGATTTTTTTTTACCATCAATAATCTAGCCCTTTGTTAAAACATGTTCAAGAAAAGATCAGATAAGGCTGTATAATTTGTTTATTTGCTTGTTTTATAACACACCACAAAAGTGAAATTAAAGACAGAAAAAACATATTGTCAGCTGCTATATTTCATTACCTTGACAAAGGCAAGACAGTTCCCTCCAGAATATGCGCCATTAAAATTGCACATTCTAGCTTCAAATGCCTTATACTATGGGGCTTCCATCTTTTTCTTTGAAAGAATACTCTGGGTGTGAAAGAGTAGAATTTTTAATCAACTTCCCCAGTGAACAATTTCACAAACAGATGGAACACCAATGCTCTCTAACAGATCTTTTGCAGACTAGGGTAAAGGATCTCTAGGTATGTAACCTGACAACAAAAGGGCAAAAACTTCATTGAACATTTTATATTTCTTGAGACTCAAAACAAGTCCAGCATTGATCTTTAGACAGCTCAACATGAAGGAAGCCAACATCTAGAATATAAGATTTCAAAGTACATGCTGAAATCATTTACTGAAATATATTAATGTAAACCTGTGTAATGTAAAAGGATTTTAAATTAAACTAAGATGATGTTGGGGTGAATCCTAAATTAACTTGGATTCTCCAGAGAAAAGGTTTGAGGGAAAGAAATGGGAAAGGACTGGGCCTGAAGAGACAGAAAATTGAAAACAAAATGGAGGCCACACAGTTCCTCTTAATCTCTTACATGGGGTGAGCAGGCCAGCCGGCTCCCATAAACAAAGATTTGGCAGATTCAGTATAAAGCTTTTTGTAAAAAAAATCAGCACAGAACAGAGGAATAAAGCAATAAAGAAGTTTAAGTAAGGCTATGATTTAGTCACCGAGGTTGCGGAAGTCGTGGAATCTGTGACTTCCAGAGACCTCTGTGACTTCAGCCAGCAGTGGTAGGGAGCTGTAGGGTCCCCTGCCGCCCATGAGGGCAGGGAGCTGCGAGGTACCCCCACCACCTCTAGCAGCCTCTGGAGCTCCAAGCTGCCGCAGGCAGTGGGGGGACCCCAGAGCTCCCGGCCCCTGCAGGTGGCGAAGAACCACACAGCTCCTGGCTGCCACGAGCCGCCACGGGCCCCCGGAGCTGCAAGCAGCGGGGGAACCCTGCAGCTCCCGGTGGCAGTAGCTGGCAGGGAACTCCTGGAGCTGTGGGCCACAGGGGTACACCGCAGCACCCAGATGCTGCAAGCAACAGGGACCCTGCAGCTCCCAGCCCTGGGTGGCGGGGGCCCCTGGAGCTCTGAAACCCAACTCGCAGTGGGGGCCCCTGGAGCTCCTAGTCGCCGCGCAGCTGTCCCACTGCAGGCAATGTGCAGACCTGCAGATTCCCATTTTGTCTCAGATATTTTTTATTAAAAGTCAGATACAGGTCACGGCTTCTGTGAAATTTTTCTTTATTGCCTGTGACCTGGCTGTGGCTTTTACTAAAAATATCTGTGACAAAATCTTAGCCTTAATGATAAGTGATAGCTGGAGAAATGAGTTTAAGTATTTTGTTTTCTCCCCATTTTCTTTGACTGTTTTCTATTTAAGATTGTAAATTCTCAGATAATGTGCTTCAGGCATGTTTCCTAAGACAGAATCACCACCTTACAGTGTAACGCTGGCAGAACAGGTGCCATCTCATGTTAAGGCCCATAAGCCTCACTGAACACTGACAAATGCATAGCTGGAAATCAGTCTGACTCACCTGTGTGTTAGTATTGTTAAAACAGGTATTAGATTTATAGGGAAGTGTTTAATGTTTGGAATTTATGAAATGCTTGTGAGTTGCTGCATGCATTAATCTTACTTATAATATCAGTATCCCATGTCATAAGGTAATATGTAACTTTGCTTTGTAACTATAAAAGTGTTTGCTATGAAACTGGAAACTTCCAGAGTCAGGAAAGAAGCATTAATGGTAAATTACTATTTCAGTCTTGGTAGAGATATCATCTTCTGTCCAACAAAAGAAGGCCTATAGACACCAGATGAACCATTGTGGAACATCAATTGACAAAAGACTATTAATTGCTCTCCCATACCCATGAAGAAGGGACGTGCACAAACCCTCATCCCATCACTGTTTGAACTCTGGAGGAAGCGAATAAAAATCCCTGACCAGAAGATCTGTATCACTATACTGCTTGGAATTTGGAGAGGGTAGTATTTCTAAGCATAAGAAAGGGATCCCCAAGCTGCTTAGCTTGGGTTAGCCCTCAAGGACATAAAGAGTTTGAACATTACAGCAGCTTCTATTACTTTTGGAAACCTATGACTGTAACTCATTTGTGTGTGTATGTTTACATGCTTTAACCTTGTAAATAACTTTTCTTTTTCCTAATAAACCTTTAGTTAGTTTAGTATAGGATTGGCTACAAACATTGTCTTTGGTGAGAGATCTAAGGTATAATTGACCTGGAGTAAGTGACTGGTCCTTTGGTCTGGTAATAACCTGAATATTGTCATGATTTTTGGTGCGGCCATCTATCGCAAAAGCAGGCTTGCCTGGGTGGCAGGATAAACTGAAGTGCCCAAGGGGACTGTCTGTGATTCTATATTAAG
This sequence comes from Chelonia mydas, assembly GCF_015237465.2. Taxonomy (NCBI): domain Eukaryota; kingdom Metazoa; phylum Chordata; order Testudines; family Cheloniidae; genus Chelonia; species Chelonia mydas. The sequence goes on along the minus strand of NC_057850.1, from coordinate 73,709,840 downwards.
GCTGTTATAGTGCTTGAGGAGTTCACACTTAATACTTGGCTGATGAAATCTAATTATAGAACACAAAACCAGTTTCAGGTTTGTAAAATTCTGCCCTGAAATTGGCACCCACATTGGTGAGTCACTCCAGACAGAGCTATTTTGACACCATTTGTTAGGAAGACAGGAAAGCCTATGAATCACAAACCCTAGAACACAGCAAAGCCTTGTATTATCCAGAGACAAGCATGGAGTTATGTACCACATGGGTGTACTTCTGTGTATCCCTTAGAGTTTCACATTGTGTCACACAGCAAACACTAAATCCAAATCCCATTAAGATGTTTGGGACAGTAATCTGTGACAGTTTACTAGCATAATCTAGAGAGGAAGAACAGCCAAATGATTAGGGTGTTAGCCTGGAACTTCAGTGACCCCAGTTTAATTCCCTTCTTTTGTCACAGGCTTCCTGTGTGACCTTAGATAAGGTACTTAATCTCATTGTGGCTCAATTCCCCACCCCTAAAACAAGGATAATAGTACTTCTCTAGCACACAGGGATATTATGAGGGTACAACAACACATTAAAGATTGTGAGGTGCTCGGATATTGTGGTAATGAGGGCCATTTAAGTACCTAAGATATATAAATAACATTGGGGTAAAGACGCTTCCCATGAGTCCTGAGGCCAGAACAATAGCACCAGGTTTATTATTCTCTTCCCTATTCCTTTGAGGTTAGAAAGTCTTGGCTGGTGAAAGAGCACTGGAGCTACCTCAATTCCATTGCTGATGTTGGGTAGTCAAATATCCTTGTACTCTAAGACTCAACCAAAAATATTTAAAAGGATGAGTACTGCTGATGTTCATTCTATTAGGCACATTGATTATTTGATCTGCTTCCTTACATGTGATTAAAAATAAACACCATGTAATATTAGAGAGACTAGGTGGGTTTGGTGATATCTTTCATTTGACCAACTTCTGTTGGTGAGAGATACACGCTTGTCTCTCTAACATCCTGCAATCAACATAGCTACAGCACCACTACATATCATGTAATGTAACATTTCTACTGAGTAGAACAGCAAATCTTAAACTGACTCTTTCCATTCTGTTTTATATATTTAAATGAAATACAGTGAATACTGGTTACCATGGTAACAACAGAATTGAGGAAACTTAGTTTCAGTATAATTGCTCCATATGTTCGTACAAATCACATCTCTTACTCTGAGCATTAAAACTGAAGACCACTTTTGAACTCAATTTTTTTTAAAGAAATAATGGTGAAACACAAAGAAAAAACACATTGCAATAGTTTATATACCTGGCAGATGATACACTTCTGTTATCATTCATTGATGTATTTTTTTATATTATGTATAATTCTTGTAACATTCCCCATTCAATTATTTTCTATTTGTTTATTGTAAGCAAGCCAAAGTCTGATAATATTACAATTTCAACATAATAAATTATGAGAGCGAGGCCTATTTGCATTTGGATGAGGTTTATTTTGGATGCTGGATAATTTGTTTATTTAGATTTAAGTAATAGTGAAAAAGACGACAAGAGCTCCTGACATTCACCTAATCTTACAACAGCATAATTTACCCAGCAGCATAAAAAACAAGCATCCAGAGGGAACAAATTAACTCAACCAGCCAGTGAATAGGCTACACGAAAGCTCTTTTCCACCCTCAACATTATTTCCTGGAACATGCCATAAATCTTCTCCAAAAACCCAATATTAAATGAATGGCAGAATATTGAGATTTTTATAGTTGTGGTCCAACGCTGGACTTCATTATACTGCTTTATTTGCGAAACATTTTTATGTCATTTTTGTTACTGCAGAGATCCTAGTGGCCTTTTGGCATGAACTCCAATCAATTACAAGTTATGTTATAATAACAATGGCAATGATAGCAAAACAAAACAAAAAAGCAATTCACTGCTATGTCTAAACATTAAAGCAACTTTGGTCCTGTATAAAAAGGACCCCAACTCAATGAATAGTGTTCTATACCTTTGGTGGTTCTATCAATGTTGATTACATGAAAATACATAGTGCTCAACTTCTCACCATCTAAGCAAGTATAACAATTTCCTAATGGTTTTGGGAATAGGGTAGTAGCAGGCTGGCATCCCTATAGAGAATTACGGTTCTGGTGCATTACCCAATTCTACTGACACTGTTTTGTCACATTTAACCATAAGTAGGGTGACGAGATAGCAACTGTGAAAAAATGGGACAGGGGGTGAGGGGTAATACGCGCCTATATAACAAAAAGTCACAAAAAACAGGACTGTCCCTATAAAAACGGGACATCCGGTCACCCTAACCATAAGTAAGGCTAAGATTTTGCCAGGGATATTTTTAGTAAAAGTCATGGACAGGTCAAGTGCAAATCAGAAAAATTCACAGAAGCCATGACCTGTCCCTAAGTTTTACTAAAAATATCCCTGGCAAAATGAAGATCTGCGGATCCCCACACTACTTCAAGCGGGGCAGCTGCAGCTCCAGGAATCCCCTGCTGCCCGCAAATCAGCCCTTCCCTGTGAAATCTGATCTTCCCTGCTGCTGGGAGCCTGGGGCTCCAAGCTGCTAGTCCAGCCACACTGGGGACAGACAGGAGTTGTCCTTCCCCTGCATGGCTACTCTTGGTGGGGAGATCAGACCCACCTCCAGAACTTGGTGGTACACACTTACTTCTGCACTGCAGGTGTCCGGGAGCTGGGCTCCGGGCTTCTGTGCCCTCCCCCGCATTTCCTGCCACAGCTCAGGGTGCCGAACTCGTGGCTTCCTCCCCCAGCAGCTCCTGCCAGGGCATCCCAGGCTCTGGGCTTCTTCTCCCTGTTGCTCCAGCTAGAGCTCGGGGCACACCCAGCAGCTCCAGCCTGGGCACAGGACTTCTGCTCCCCCCACCCCACCCTTACCTTAGCTCTGGACTTCCTCCCCCAGTGACTCTGGCCAGGCGCTTCTGCTCCAGCTGGTGTAGTGTGAGAAACTGAAACTGCTATATCTGTAGTAGGAATTTGCTACATCAGATAGCAGTTTCTTACAATCACTTACATTCGAGTAATTGTTACAGGTAGCAAATTCCTGTGGGTAGCAGTTTCTCACACTTCATCAGGGCAGTCCTGGCTCAAGGCTGCCCGGGCTCAAGGCTTCAGCCCCACGGCTGCACCTGAGGCTCAGGGTGCCCAGGGCTTCTTCCCCAATGGCTCCTGCTGACGCTCAGGGTGACCTAGTTGGGACTTCCACCCTGGGGCTTCTTCTGGGGCTGGGGCACCCATTTTTCCAGGCGGCCCCCAGATTGGCCAGGGGGTGGGGGCCCCTGCCTTAATCTGTCACTGGCCTGGACTAGCAGCTAGGAGTCCCTGGCTGGGGCGCTCCTAGCAGCATGGGGGCAGTGTTTTCCTCAGGAATTGAAATGGGGGGGGGGGCGGGGCGTTTCGCATTTACAGGGGGGGAGTCAGGGCTGATGAGGGGTGAGACCATGAGGGTGAAGGTGGGCTATATGGCACCATAGTAAAAACTGAAAAATGTTTCATGACCATTTTATTAAATTTAACTCATGTTTTAAAATCACCACACAAATTGAAGTTGGCTACTCAAGGCTTCTATGAAGCACTACATCTACATCCTTCTTGGTTTCTTGTTAAAATTTTGCACAGCTCTGTTAATGAACTTCGTGAATGCAATGCGTTCATCTTTGATGGCTTCTCGTTTGCCCGGTACTTCCATTCCTTCAATTGATATGCTCATTAGTTTATTCACATGATCAAGCAGAAGGCGACTTCTTTCAGAACACAAAATTCTATTCAATGATGAAAAAGAACAGTCAGCTGTAGCTGTTGTGACTGGGAGTAACAAGAGATGAATTCCTACTTCTTTCATACCAGGAAACATAGCACAAGGATCGGGTCGAGCCACTAGTGGTGATAAAAAAGAAGCTGAAGTCAAATCTTCATTCATTCGCCATATGATATTCCACTCTGTGTTCAAATTCTCTATTCTGTCCGGAGCACATGGCAGCCCCATTGCTGGTAGCGCCTCACTCCACTCAACTATCAGTGTTTTATAGGACAGGGATCTGTAAAAGCTACGTAGAGGTTGAGCAGAATCAAGAAGTCGCTGTTGTAGATTTTTAAGAATCAAGTCTGTGTACTTTTTCAGTTGTCTTAAAACTTTTTGTCCTCTTCACTTCAGGATTCAATATAAATGCCTTCATTAGTCAACTTCCGAACTGAAAACTTTGCTTCTTCCAGTACTCTGATTGATCCAAATGTAGCTTCTATTGCTGGACAAAGTTCTACTACTGCTGTAGCAGATGCCTGAATGGCATTGTTTAATGACCCAAGTGGTTTCAACAATAGACTTACAAAAGAGAGAATGGCAATAGTCTTTTCTGAATGTAGTAGCAAAAATAATACACCAGCCTCACTACTTAGATCCATCCCATCTTAGTAGATACTTTCCAAAGCCAGTAAGAATGGCTGGCGTAATTTTAAGGCAACAGCCAAGGATCACTCATGAGAAAGCCAGCGGGTTTTCAGTTTGGACTAATTTGAACTTCAGTCCCAGTGTATCTTCTATATTTTCCAAGATATTCAGGGTTGTTGTTTTTTTTTTTTACTCTTGCTGAAAAAAGAATATAATGAAGACATTAAATGTATAGCTTTTTTAATGTCTTTTGAAGAGTCTGCGGCTCGTACTAGCGCTAGTTGGAGTAGATGGCCTCTGCAGTGTGTATAGGAGAGATTAGGGTTACACTTTTCTCTGAGCAAAGCTTGTACTCCACCATGTCTTACAGAGAAGTTTGCAGCTCCATCAAATGCACAAGCAGCCATCTGTTTGGAGTCCAATTGACAAGCATTTAACTCTTCGAAGGTGTGGGTTGTCACAGATGCAGCTTGTGTCTTCTGTAACTTGGACATCTAGAAATGCATCTACTGCCCTACCACTGACATCAAGATAATGTACACAATGACTTAACACTTGATGCCCATTTGAATCGGTGCATTCATCAGCCATGTATGCAAATTTTTTGAATGTGGTGAGAGAGTTCTTCACTTTTTCAACTGGTGAGTCTTTCACTGTTGCACCACATGCTTCTAGCCAGTCAGCTGAGTTTCTTGCAGAAAGATAGTGAGAGTTTGCTGGTCTTGTTCGGAACCAGTGTTCAACTTCAGGATGAACAAATGACAATGCACTTAACATTGGCCTCCAGTTTGTAGTGTGTGGTATCTCTTGCTTAAACAGAAAGTATGATGCCACAGCCATGTTTGTTTACAAGAACTATGTTGTGTCTCCAGCATTCTTAACAGCCTCATTAAGTACTTCTAAAACTGGCTTTTGAAAGTGGGCTTATAAGGCTTTCTGCATGTTGATGCACTCCAGAGCATCGTGTTTTGCAGCCTTTTCACGTAGTTTGTCAGCACTGGCTTTGCTGATCAGTCTGACAAACCAAGCTCCTCCACTTTTACCAATTATAGCATTGGAAAGCTTTCCTTCTTTGTCAGCGTTTTTTGCAAGATGTACACCAGTAGCCATCTTTTGTAACTCTGACCGACAAACATCAGGAACTGCCTTTAGGTTTTGGAGATACTGTTTCTTCAGTAGGTAGCTGTATTTGTACGTCGGGCTGGTCAGATGTCAATACACCACTTGAACCTTCAAATGACATTTTGATATATTCTCGGTTCTTGATGCGTTCGTCACCTTGGTTGGTTTTTGAGGCCTTTGAGTGGAAAAATTGTTGCATTGTTTTTTGGCTTTTCATTTTCACTTTGATCTGCAACATATAAAAGAGATATGAATAAATTAAATTTTTTGTTAGGATAATGCAAATTTAACATACGGATAATGCAAATTACACCAAAACACATAACAGTACTAGACTTCTAAAACAAATATAATTTTTTTTAAATTATTTAATTTAAATTGACTTTTGAAAAGTAAGCCACCATGATATGAGAGGGAAGTCCTCTCATGGATCAGTAACTGGTTAAAAGATGGGAAACAAAGGGTAGGAATAAATTATCAGTTTTCAGAATGGAGAGAGATAAATAGTGGTACCCCTGAGAGGTCGGTACTGGGACCATTACTGTTCAACATATTCATAAATGATCTGGAAAAATGGGTAAACAGTGAGGTAGTAAAATTTGCAGATAATACAAAACTATTAAAGATAGTTAAGTCCAAAGCAGACTGCAAAGAGTTACAAAGGGATTTCACAAAACTGTGTGACTGGGCAACAAAATTGCGGATGAAATTCAATGTTGATAAATGCAAAGTAATGCACATTGGAAAACAATCTCAACTATACATATAAAATGATGGGGTCTAAATTAGCTGTGAACATTCAAGAAAGATGTTGGAGTCATTGTGGATGGTTCTCTGAAAATATCCACTCAATGTGCAACGGCAGTCAAAAAAGAAAACAGAATGTTGGAAATCATTAAGAAAGGGATAGATAATAAGATAGAAAATATCATATTGCCTCTATATAAATCCATGGTATGTGCACACCTTGAATACTGTGTGCAGATCTGGTCACCCCATCCCAAAACAGATATACTGGAATTGGAAAAGGTACAGAGATGGGCAACTAAAATTATTAGGGGTATGAAACAGGAGGAGAGATTAAAATGACTGGGAATTTTCATCTTAGTAAAGAGACGACTACGGGAGGATATAATAAAGGTCTATAAAATCTTGATTGGTGTGAAGAAAGTGAATAAGGAAATGTTATTTAATCCTTCACAAACACAAGAACTAGCAGTCACCCAATGAAATTAATAGGCAACAGGTTTAAAAAAAACAAAAAGTACTTCTTCACACAACATAAAGTCAACCTGTGGAACTCTTTGCAAGGGGATGCTGTGAAGACCAAAACTATAACAGGATTGAAAAAAAAAAAAAAAAGGTAAATTCCTGAAGAACAGGTCCATCAGTGGCTATTAGCCAGGACGGGGAGGGGACACCATGCTCTGACTGTCTCTAGCCTGTTTGCTAGAAGCTGGGAATGGGCAACAGGGGATAGATCACTAGATAATTACCTGTTCTGTTCATTCCCTCTGAAGCACCTGGCCTTCACCACTGTCGGAAGACAGGATACTGGGCTATATGGACCATTGGTCAGATCCAGTATGGTCATTCTTATGTAAAAATTAATTACAATAATAAAAATGTTTAGTACAGAAACTCCCCAACATAATGACCTCTCAAGATAGCAACGATGTGAGATAACAACCTTGGCAAATAAAGCATTTTAAAAATCTTGGCCTACTAGGAAACATATTTATATAAAATTTCCATTCCCAGTCACAAATCTAGCATTCTGGAGCATAGTCACTAAAATATAGTCCAAACAAACAAACGTTTATTTAACGTGCCCCACACTTTTCCCTCCACCTCACCTCACCAGTGTTTTCCTTGGTCAGTGGAGAGTCAGAGTTCAGAGGTGCTTTCACGTGAGGTCACCTCCCAGGTGGGGTGCAAGAAGGCACCTTGCTTGTTCCTCCAGTTGCTCACTGTTCGCTCTGGCCACTGTTGTTCATTGTGCCACCGTTCACTCCATCACTCTGTTGCCAATGGCCCTGTGTCATCACCTTCTGCTGCCACCTGCCACTGTGACCTCTGTGAGTTGGTCTCTTGAGGTTCCACCCAGCTCTCAGTGATTTCAGCTGAGCTCTCAGTGGGGGAACCTCACTGCTAGTGCAGGCTAGGCCTCCTCTTCCACAGAAACACTGTCCCACAGCAGATCTAAGCACTTAGATCTGATCATCAGTGATTTCAGCTGTAGTGGTCACTTAACAAAACAAAGGCTATCTATGGAGCCTAATCAGCTCTGTCTTTAAACAGTGGAGCGGGGCAGGTCAAATAGTACTTGTGACTCAGGCAGACCATCAAGCAAAACACCTGTCCCCCACCCTCTCTCTTGATGCCCTCAATCAACACATGCTAAGTACAGTTCTACTGCCCTTTACTCATACAATAAGAACAATAACATTTCATTACCCCCGTCGCCGGCATTCAAGTGATTTGTAACCCAACCCCAGCCAAAATCTATCACTTGGGCAACACAGCTCTATTTGCTGAATACCTAGGTAGATTAGGTGTGAATGTTAATACAATCTGGTCCTGAAGCCTTTTCCCCCCAGCCCCTAGCTCATCACTAGCTGTCAGGGAGAGCTCATTTAGACTTTGCTTACAAATCATAATTTGAAATGATTAGGTTGGCCAACATCACCAAAATGAATGCACTGACATTGTCATAAAAAAACAACAGCTGTATAAGGAAGCTAGTCTATGTTTATACTTTTCAAATCTAGTATACTTTTTCAGATACACATTTTATCATACACTGTATATGCTTTTAAAGTGGGTATTAATGTTTCAATTACAATTCAAATTTCCAAACAATCACTAAATTGGCAACATTGCATGTAACTAGTTCACAAAACTGGGGGGAGGGGAGGGAAATCCCTACAAGGGGCAGAGCCTACCCACCTTCACCTCCCAGAACCTCCTCTAACTACAGGAAGCTCAGAGGCTGCTGCCTAGGCAGCACAAAAGTGAAGGTGGCAATCTTGGGATCCGCCCCTACAACAACTTTGCAATCCGCTCCCCCCACAATCCCATTTTGGGTCAGGAACCCCAGGGTTACATCACCAGGAAATTTCAGATGTAAACATCTGAAAGCATGAAATTTGACCAATTTTAAAATCCTCTGGCCGTGAAATTGACGAGAATGGACCTTGAATTTGATAGGGCCCTAGTGATTTCCTGACTCCACTGAAGTCAATGGCCAAACTCCCACTGACTACAATGGAGCCAGGATTTCATTCAGTGTGACTTACAAAATACATATACTTTACATTTTATCACTCTAGATCAGAGGTGGGCAAACTACGGCCTGCGGGACCCTCCTGCCCAGCCCCTGAGCTTCTGGCCGGGAGGCTAGCCTCCGGCCCCTCCCCTACTGTTCCCCCTCCGCCAGAGCCTCAGCTCAGTGCGCCGCCAGGCACAATGCTCTGGGTGGCAGCGCAGCTGCTAAGCCGCGGCCTGACCCGGTGCTCTGTGCTGCATGGCTGGCTCCAGCCGGGCAGCACGGCTACCTGTCCTGGTGCTCTGGGTGGTGCGGCTGTAACACTGCCAGCCACCAGTGCTCCAGGCAGCGCGGTAAGGGGGCAGGGAGCAGGAGGGGTCGGATAGAGGGAAGGGAAGTTCAGGGTGGTGGTCAGGGGACAAGGGTGTGGATAGGGGTCGGGGTGGTCAGAGGGCAGGGAACAGGGGGGTTGAATGGGGGCAGAGGTCCCAGGGGCGTGCAGTCAGGAAGGAGGAGGGGTTGGAAGGGGTAGCAGGGGGCAGTCAGGGGCAGGAGGTCCGGGGAGCTGTCAGAGGACTTTAGATGGGGCAGTAGTCCCCGGGGGGGGGGGGGGGGGGGGGGGGGGGGGGACATCAGGGGGAGAGAAGTGGGGGGGGGGGCTCGGATGGGGCCAGGAGCCACACCACGCCACGCCTGGCTGTTTGGGGAGACACAGCCTCCCCTAACCGGCCTTCCATACAATTTCAGAAACCCAACGTAGCCCTCAGGCCAAAAAGTTTGCCCACCCCTACTCTAGGTCAATCAACATCACCCCAGAAAACCCAATACATCAGCAATAAACTGTGTACCACAAGACTGAAAACAACTAATTTTAATCTTCTAATTTTTTCATATTAAACGTCAATGTTTTCACCTGGTGCTTTAGGTGTTATTTAAAGAGTATGTGTAGTGTTATACTTGGCTAAAAGTAGTTCCTAGCCACAACTGGCCTTGTTGTGGTATGTTGAAAGGCTAAAATCCTCCTAATATGATTGTCCCTCAAAAAGTGGATGAAGGACAATATTTACAGACCTATTTATTCTATAAAGCAAGATTTCACTTTGAGGCACTGATCTTGCAAGCACTTAGTAACTTGCTTAACTTTAAATATAGGAGTAGTCCCATTAAATAAATAAGTCATCCCATTGAACTTTAAGTTAAGCACCTGCACAAATCTTTGCAGGATTTAGGTCTAAAAAAATATGTTTGTTGTTAAGACAAAAATAGCTCTTTTCAAGAATATTATAAGTCCATGTTTCCCTTTTATGAAGATACCAGTATTGTTTTCTAGTTCTGAATGAAGCATGATCATTGCAGAATATGTACAATATAATACTGTTTTAAATAAACAAATCAATAATACAGAGCCATCTCTACTTTAATTTCCCATTTTAATTTTATTTTGTATTTTAAAACTTCTATATGGTTTGAAAGAATAGGCACAACTTGTTAGAGAACCATATCTTATTTTTACATGTGTTATAGTTACTTAAATTGAGTTTAGCTGCAAAAATTACAAAAATTAAATGAGATAAAAGTTTGGCAGGAACACAAGTTATTTTAAAAACAAAAAAGGAAAAGATCACACTACTAAACAGTATGAAGTTGCATCTCTGTGTGTTATACTTTAATTGAATATCCGTTGCCAAAGACCACATCTGTGTTGGATAACTATAAACATATTTCTGACTCCAGCTGAACATGAATATTTTGTAGCAGTGTTCAGATCTCGGAAGCTAATTATTTCCTGATGCTCTGTGAAATTGTTACATTAGAAAATAATTAATAGAAGAATCAAATTTTAAAAAAAAAAAACTAAATTATGAGACTGGCTTTTGCTTCATGATCCAGAGTAGGGTAGAGAGTAACTCACACTGTTCAGTACAACTAATGTAGGAGCACAGTATTATTTGACTGCCATTAAATTATATTCTTAGAGCAGGGGTGGGCAAACTACAGCCCACAGGCCGGAACAGGGAACCATGGCCAATGGGAGCTTCAGGGGAGGTACCCAGAGGCAAGTACGGAGCCCTCTGCTGCCCCGGATGTGGTGCCAGCCACTTCCAGGAGCGATGCAGGGCCAGGGCAGGCAGGGAGCCTGCCTTAGCCCCGCTGCCACCCTGGAGCCGCTCAAGGTAAGCAGCGCCAGGCCAGAGCCTGCACCCCGAACCCCTCCTGCACCCCACACCCCAACCCCCTGCCCTGAGGCCCCTCCCACACTCCACACCCCCTCCTGCACCTGAACCCCCTGCCCTGAGCCCCCTCCTGCACCCCACTCCCCCTCCCAGACCCCTGCCCCAGCCCTACATTCATGGCCCTGCATGTAACTTTCCTACCGAGATGTGGCCCTCGGGCCAAAAAGTTTGCCCACCCCTGTCTTAGAGGATAGGGGAGCAAGGTGGATGAGATATTTTTTACTGAACCAACTTCTGTTGTAAGAGAGACAAGCTTTCAAGCCACACAGGGCTCTTCTTCAGGTCTAGGGGGAAAAAAACAAGAAGTCCTTGGGGTACCTTAGAAACTACCCAATTTATTTGGGCATAAGCTTTCATGGGCTAGATCCCACTTCATCAGATGTATGAAGTAAAAGATATAGGAGCAGGTATGAATACATGAAAGGATGTGGGTTGCTTTACCAAGTGTTAAGCAGTCTAACGATATAAATCAACTAACAGCAGGATACCAAGGGAGGAGAAATAACTTTTGAAGTGGTAAGAGAGTGGCACATTACAGACAGTTGACAAGAAGGTGTGTGTAACAGTAGGGAGAAATTAGTATTGGGGAAACCACTTCAAAAGTTATTTCTCTTCCCTTGGTATCCTGCTGTTAATTGATTTATCTTATTAGACTGACCTAACACTTGGAAAAGCAAACCACATCCTTTCATGTATTCATACCTGCTCCTGTATCTTTTACTTCATACATCTGATGAAGTGGGTTCTAGCCCACGAAAGCTTATGCCCAAATAAATTGGTTAGTCTCTAAGGTGCCACAAGGTCTCCTCGTTTTTTCTGCTGATACAAACTAACACGGCTACCATTGAAACCTGTCACCATGCAAGGTCTAGGAAAGGTACTCCAAGCCTCACAGCTCAATGCAGAGTGGAACAGACTGTTTAGCATAAGTAGTTAGCACATATTTTAAGGGACCATTCAAGGCAACTACACTGCATTACCTTTCAGCGGGGGTTCTCAAACTGAGGGTCGGGACCCCTCATAGGGTCGCGAGGTTATTACATGGGGGGGGTCACAAGCTATCAGCCTCCACCCCAAACCCCGCTTTATGTCTAGCTTTTAAAATGGTGTTAAATATATTAAAAAGTGTTTGGGTTGCACTCAGGGGCTTGCTATTTGAAAGGGGCCTTGAAGGAGGGCTTGGGGGAAGGATTAAAACAGAGAAAATAGTAGAGGAAATCATCAGTATCTCAATAATGACTGGAGCAGCTGAAGGCAACAAGCTAACACTTCCTTCTCTTTCCCACATAAAAGAACAAAAAACAACATAGGCAAGCATGCACACCCACACACCTAGTTACAGCATAAAAATGCAGCAAGAATAAAACTAACATTTAAATGTTTCTCAGTTTGTGCTCCACAGCTCAATAACTCAAATTAAATAACTATTTTCAATTGTATTCAAATAAAAGCACTTTGGATAGTTTGAAAACATCCCAAAAGTTTTACTTGATTAATTTAAAACATACCATTCTGAGTGCAGGAAAAGGGGATTGTTTTTAAATTGTTAGGTTTACAGGATTCTACATAACTGTACTTATACTGCAAAAAGAAAAGGAGTACTTGTGGCACCTTAGAGACTAACCAATTTATTTGAGCATAAGCTTTCGTGAGCTACAGCTCACTTCATCGGATGCATACTGTGGAAAATACAGTATTTTCCACAGTATGCATCCGATGAAGTGAGCTGTAGCTCACGAAAGCTTATGCTCAAATAAATTGGTTAGTATTTTCCATAGTATGCATCCGATGAAGTGAGCTGTAGCTCACGAAAGCTTATGCTCAAATAAATTGGTTAGTCTCTAAGGTGCCACAAGTACTCCTTTTCTTTTTGCAAATACAGACTAACATGGCTGTTACTCTGAAACCTGTACTTATACCGAGCACTAATGGATTCGTGGTACTATACAAAAAAAGTCAATGCCAAAAGGAGCCTATATACTAAATCAAAGACAACACAATTCAGACACATAATAAAAAGAGTTCAATACTTAGGCCTGCTGTACACACCGTTTTCGTACTGGTACAACTATGTTGGTTAGGGGGTTAGTTTTTTTTTTTTTTTTAAAACAATATAGTTATCCTGGTATAATACTCAATCTCCCTCCCGTGAGTCAATAGCTATAACAGTAAAAAGAACCTTCATATACTGGTATAACTACCAGTATAATAATAATGCTTTAATTATATCACTATAGTTAAAGTGGGAGACAAGCCACTTTGGAAGTAACATTTTGTGTAGACAAGCCCTTAGGAAGTAAAGAATGGTGAGCTTAAAAGAGGCATAATGTTATCAATATTCAATATTGTTTCTTGCTCATACTGTTAAGGCAGAAGGTCTAGAAATCTAGAAATGTTATGTAAAATTATGCAATACCCTAACTTGGTGCGTATGCTTTTTTTCCAAAGAAAAAAACTGTTTCTATTTTCTATTCCTACCCCTAAGCCCTACATGATAGGCAAATTATAAAAGTCAATAAAAATAATTTACTATGACATTTAAGTCACTTTAAATACTAGTACAATTGGATATTAAGTACAAAGGGAAATTAAATGTTTGGGTTTAGGATTGTCAAAAATATACTTTTACAAATTTTATCTACTATGAAAGACCCCAAACTCCAGCAACTACTTAAGGCAGTTGAATCCAGATACCAAAATAAGGGAGGGAAGTGCTCTGTCCCACCCAAACCAAGAAAAATGTTACACAGTCTACTACAGGACCCCCAGGCAACAGGAGCCCTGGGACTTCCAATTCCTTCAAGGGGAGACATTCACACTCTGACTCTTTTCTTGGGGGCTTGTTTCAGAACTGCCTACCCAGGTCTGTGATGAGAGACTGAGATCAAAGTCCATCCCCAAGCAGTGGTCTGCCATTGCTGCCAGTCATGCCCTGTTCTTCCTCTCCCACTTAACTCCACTTTGAAAGCCCCTTCTGTGTACAAGGTGAGAGAGACACTTTACTTCAAACCTAACTATAGTCTCTACACTCATTTTTTCCTGACCAGAAATGGGGATCATAGAATCATAGGACTGGACAGGACCTCCAGCCCAGGTGAATGAAGGGCTGCAGAGCCGGGATAGAGCAGTGGGGTGGGTGCAGAGCCTGATTCAAAGGATAGGTTTCAGAGTAACAGCCGTGTTAGTCTGTATTCGCAAAAAGAAAAGGAGTACTTGTGGCACCTTAGAGACTAACCAATTTATTTGAGCATAAGCTTTCGTGAGCTACAGCTCACTTCATCGGATGCATACTGTGGAAACTGCAGAAGACATTATATACACAGAGACCATGAAACAATACCTCCTCCCACCCCACTCTCCTGCTGATAATAGCTTATCTAAAGTGATCACTCTCCTTGCAATGTGTATGATAATAAAGTTGGGCCATTTCCAGCACAAATCCAGGTTTTCTCACCCTCTGCCCTCCCCCCCCCACAAACTCACTCTCCTGCTGGTAATAGCCCATCCAAAGTGACCACTCTCTTTACAATGTGTATGATAATCAAGGTGGGCCATTTCCAGCACAAATCCAGGTTTTCTCACCCCCCCCCTCCAAAAACCATACACACAAACTCACTCTCCTGCTGGTAATAGCTTATCCAAAGTGACCACTCTTCTTACAATGTGTATGATAAGCAAGGTGGGCCATTTCCAGCATAAATCCAAGTTTAACCAGAACGTCGGGGGGGGGGAAACAAGGGGGAATACGCTACCTTGCATAATGCAAATTGTAGGGAGAGTGGTCACTTTGGATAAGCTATTAGCAGCAGGAGAGTGAGTTTGTGTGTATGGTTTTTGGAAGGGGGGGGTGAGAAAACCTGGATTTGTGCTGGAAATGGCCCACCTTGATTATCATACACATTGTAAAGAGAGTGGTCGCTTTGGATGGGATATTACCAGCAGGAGAGTGAGGTTGGGGGGGGGGGGGGGGGGGGGGTGAGAAAACCTGGATTTATGCTGGAAATGGCCCAACTTGATTATCATACACATTGCAAGGAGAGTGGTCACTTTAGATAAGCTATTACCAGCAGGAGAGCGGGGTGGGAGGAGGTATTGTTTCATGGTTTCTGTGTATATAATGTCTTCTGCAGTTTCCACAGTATGCATCGGATAAAGTGAGCTGTAGCTCACGAAAGCTTATGCTCAAATAAATTGGTTAGTCTCTAAGGTGCCACAAGTACTCCTTTTCTTTTTGATTCAAAGGAGGGGTTCAGGTGTGACAAAGCAGGGTAGAAACAGTAGGGCAGGAGCAGTGCTGGGGGATGGGAGCAGAGGTTATCCAGCAGAGGGGGAGGATGGGGAGTACAAGCCTGGCAGGAGAAGCAGTGGGGTGGGTGCAGCGCTGCGGGAGGGGAGGAGCAGCAGAGCCTGGCTAGGGGAAGGGAAGGGGCGTTGCATGCAGAGCTAGGGGGTAGAAGCAACAGGCCAGGTACAGCACTGAGGGGCAGGAGGGAGGCGGGGCAGAGCGAGGACACAGCAATGGGGCGGGGGCAGTGCTGGCCTGGCGGGGAAGGAGAGGAGACTGTCTAGGAGAGAGGGACGCGGCGCGGGAGACCGAGGAGCGGAGCCTGCCTGCGGCCACGCTTGGGGAGCTCCACGGGGAGTCACCCCCCAGCCCAGACAAGTCCCCCACGCGGAGGCCAGAGGGCTGGTCACACGGTGCTGCCTCGTCCGCAGCCGCTTGAGGCCCGCGGCCGCGGTGTCTGCTCAGGAATCCACCCGCCCCGCGGCACCGGGCCCCGCCCAGTCCCCGCTACTCACGTGCTGCGTCCCCCAGCGGCCAGGCAGAGCAGGGCAGGACCCCGCCCGCTCCCGGGCTGCGGACGATTGCCGCCGCCCCCGTGGCGGTTGGGGGCGTTGGATTCTCCTCTCGGAGTTCGTTAGTCCCGTCTCCAGGCAACGGCAGCCACCTCCCGCGCGAGGGCGGGCAGCTAGGGAGCGTCGGCAAATCCCCCTCTCCTTGCCAGGAGGCGACGCCCCCGCGCCCGGGGCGGCCCAGCCCCATGTCCCTGAGCGCTGACCCGCGGGGAGCGGGGTCATTGGCTGCACAGCGCCGGGCCGCCCTTCCTTCGGCCGAGCCGGACAGTTGTTGTCACCCCACTCCTGCGGGGCCCGGGAGGGGCCCAGGGTGCGAGCGGGAGGGGGCTCCCGTCCCTGCCCGTCCAGCTTGCCGCGCTACCTCTTGTCCTGGCGGGCTGGGGGGCGGCTGTGGGATGTAGCCAGCCAAGGCGGGGGGCCAACATGAGGTACTAGGGCCCCAAACTCCTCGCCACCAACCTGCCCCAGCTAGGGTTGCCAACTTTCTAGTCGCACAAAACCAAACACCCCTGCCTCGCGCCTTCCCCTTGGCCCTGGGGTGCAGAAGGGGGCTCCGGGCTGGGGCAAGGGGTTGGGGTGGGGAGGGGTGAGGGCTCCAGCTGGAGGTGCAGGCTCTGGGGTGGGGCTGGGATGGGGGGGTTGGGATGCAGAAGGGGGCTCAGGGCTGGGGCAGGAGGTTGGGGTGCGGGCTCCTGCTGCCCCTGCAGCTCCCATTGGTTGCGGGTCCTGGCCAAGGGGAGCTGCGGAGCCAGCACGGGGGGCAGGGGCGGCGCACGGCGCTTCCCTGGCCACCCATGCCCCTACGGACCACAGGGACTTGGCGGCTGCTTCCGGGACCCACACAGAGCCAGGGCAGGCCAGGAGCCTGCCTTAGCCCTGGGCCCCCACTGCTCCGCCAACCAGACTTTTAATGGCCCGGTGGGCGGTGCCAGCTGGAGCTGCCAATGGCCCTTTTCAACCAGGCATTCTGATCGAAAACTGGACGCCTGGCAACCCTAGCACCAGCCAAGGCATCAGGACTCCTGGGTTCTCTTCTTAGTTCTGCCACTGATCTCTGGGGCTGTCAGGTTTTTCATCTGGGGATAATGATACTGACCCATCTTTGTAAGGCACGTAGAATTCCAGGGCTGTAAAGCACTATACTGCGCAAGTACTAAATACTGTTATTTTACATCTCTCTGTCCAGCATTTTGCACACATGCTTTGTATCACCCGCTTGTCACTGTGCATGTTTGTTTCCCTCCCTTGCCTTCTGTGCTGCCAATGCACAGCCTTTCCAAAGAGCAGAGTGTGTGTAAAACTTGGTGCTCCAGGAAAAGAAAGAGATTAATGTTATCTTTACGATACTGAAACAGAATTGATTTTAAACATGCACAGTAATACTGCCTCCACTAATGATCAAAAAATCATGAGCCCCCGCAATTCAACAGATTGATTTAAAAATCATGAGATTTAAAAAATAATATATTTTGAGTCCTTTTTATTTGCCCCTTGGTTCTTCAGCTTTTAGGGTTTGTGGTTTCAAGCTTTTTTGCCACAACTATGAGGCTAGAAATCTGCTTTAAAAAAAAAAAAGAGTGTTTTGTGTACTCACATGACTCCTGAAGCTTCAACTTTTAAGAAAATATCAAATATTGTGAGACTTAGAATAAAATTGTGAGAGTTGGTAACACTGGCAAATTAATTTACAAATAATGTAGGCAACTTTGTTTCCTTGCCTATGTTGTTTATAACACTTTATATTGTTAAACATGATCTATTCTGGTTTGTAGAGGTAGTGAAGGGGATTTCTAAAAGTGCTAAATTCTGGTTTAACTCTGCTCCCATTAAAGTCTTTTTTGATGAACTTAAAAGTTTGGGTTAAGAACTTAAGAGTGGGGATGTAGTATCCTTAACCTTGCAGAGCATCAGGCAGGCGGGTGTAATGCACTCCCCAGCTCTGGAGCACTAGATAGGCAGTGAGTGCTCCAGCCCCAGAGCACCGGGTGGTGCAGCCCCAGCATCTCCAGCCCTGGAGCGCTGGGCGGCATGGCCCCAGCCACCCCAAGTTCCAGCCGCCCTAGCTCCAGAGTCTAGCCCCAGCAGGCTTCCTGGAACTTGGAGCAGCCTGCCTGGGCTGGGGCCAACTAGCTGTAAGCAGGAGAGGGTCTCGGGGGCGGGGCCATGCAGAGCTGTTTGGGGAGGCACAGCCTTCCCCAGCCTATTATACGTGCCACCATGGAGAGGTCACTGATACAGAGCAATATGGATGGCCTGGTAAACTGGGCACAAGCAAACAATATGCATTTAAATATAATCAGATGTAAAATTATACATCTATGAACAAAGAATACAGACCATACTTAAAGGTGGGGGACTACATCTTGGGAAACAGTGACTCTGGAAAGGACTTGGGGGTTGTGATGCTACTCCCCATATTCTTCATAAAATATTATGATATAAATATGGCATATCTAAGATGTAGTTTATGCAAGATGGGTCATGTGAGGTATCATTGGAAAGGCTATGATATACTGAATATGATTATCCTATTTATATGCATGTATCATTTCTGTATCTGAAGTTAGGAATATGGACTATGCATCAATTACAGAAGAGTTTGCACCTGGGGAATGCCCACCAGACAAAATGCAATCAGTCTGGCTGGTTAGTCAATGAGCCAGTAGGCGGAACAATAGGACTTTGAAGATGCTAATCTCCCACCTTCCCGAGAAGCTTCCTGGGATGCTGCCTTGACACTGCAGGGTCATGTGATCATGTCACCTGGTACCGGACCCTATCTTGGCCTACTAGTATTTTCCCACTAATAAGGAGTGGGAACCAAACTGGGAAACAAAGGATTCCCACCATATGTAAATCCAATTTAAGGCAGGGAAGTGAGTTAATCTAGGTCAGTTCTTCACTGAATCCCCACTCAAGATGACTGCTGAAAACATCTAAGACTGATCTGGGGAAGAAAGGACTGGACCCAGGCTAGAAGGTGTCTGGCCTGTGAAAGGAATACCTGGAGATCTAAGCTGCACACAAGAGCAGTTTATCTTCAAGAAACTCTGCAACCAGCTTAAAACAACATTTAGGGTGAGAAATTATTACTTGTATCCAGTTTCTTTAGTGTATTAAGTTTAGTTTGTGTGTTTGCTTTATTTGCTCAGTAATCTGCTTTGATCTGTTTGCTATCCCTTATAATCACTGAAAATCTATCCTTTGTAGTTAATAAACTTGTTTTGTTTTCTCTTAACCAGTTTGTGCAATTCATAAGCGGGTGGGGGGCAAAAAGCTGTGCATATCTTCCTCCACGTTGAGGGAGGGAGCGAATTTCATAAACTTATGCTGTACAATATTCTGTGCAGTGCAAGACAATTTTGGGTTTACACTCCAGAGGGGGTGTGCTATTGAGTGCTGGGCAATTCCCACACAGAGCTGATCTCAGTGTCTGGGTGTTTCTGCAGCTGGGTGTGGTCCTACTTGCGTGTGTGCTGGAGGAGGCTTGAGGGCCTGGCTCAGCAGGGCACTGTAAGGTAACCCAGACTGGTGGGCTCAGTGGTACCCCAGTACATCAGATGGCACCCTGAAGGAGGGGGAGGCAACCTGTCACAGGGGTCATGATGGATAATCAGCTGAACATGAGCTCTCAGTGAGGCACTGCAGTCAAAAGAACTAATGTGATGCTTGGATATATAAATGGGAATATTGAGAGTATGAATAGAGATGTTATACTGCAAGGGGTATCACACACTTGATATCTTGTGTAGGTGAGCTTATTGCACACACCTGGGGCTCCTTGCATCCCTCCATTTTTCCCACTTCCCTTATAAGCTTCCTTTGTGCCACCCTTCTGTTCTCTTCCCCCACCCCCATTTCAGGTACTCCCTTGAGGTCCCCCCATTCTCATCCTGCCAGGGGTTCAGAATGTCCCCCATTCTTCCTCCCCATACCAAGGCTTCCTATTCCCCACCCCACCACTTGCCAGGGGCTTTGTGCCCATCCTTCTCCCAATCCCCCCATTTACCCCCCATGACAGGACCTCTTTGTGTGCCTCTTTTGCCCTCCATGCCCACCCCTTCTTGAATTGTGGACACCAGAACTGAACACAGTATTCCAGTAGCAGTCACACCAGTGCCAAATAAAGAGATAAAATAACCTCTCTATTCCTGCTTGAGATTCCCCTGTTTATGCAGCTAAGGATCACATTAGCCCTTTTGGCCAGTGTTGCACTGGGAGTTTATGTTCAGTTGATTATCCATCACGACCCCCAAATCTTTTTCTGAGTCACTGCTTCCCAGAATAGAGTAAGCAATAGAGCAAGTATGGTCTACAGTCTTTGTTCCTAGATGTGAACATTTACATTTAACCATATTAAAATGTAAAGTATTTGCTTTCACCCAGTTTACCAACCAATCCAGATCGCTCTGTATCAGTGACGTGTCCTCTTCATTATTTACCGCTCCCCCAATTTTTGTGTCATCTGCAAACTTTATCAGTGATTATTTTATGTATTTATTATTTCAGGTCATAGAAAAAAATGTTAAACAGCATAGGGCAAGCACCAATCCCCATGGGACCCCACCAGAAACAAATCTTTGGTTTTGTGGAACCTTATTTTTTCAACATTTAAACTTTGTCTACATTAGAATTGACGTTAGCCTTTGACTTCCGAGGTGCTATGCTCAAAACATGGGGGCCCTGGTCCTGCAATCAGATCCACATGGTGGATCTTTGCAGTCTTACAGAGATTGAAGTCAATGGAGCTCTGAACAGTTGCAGAAGTCCACTTACACATGTCCAGTTGCAGGATCATGCCCATAGTTATATGATCCCTGCATCAAATTGTGATGAATTTAAAAGTGGCTATGCCTACATTATTTAGTTTTCAGAGCATTGAGTTTCTATATTTCTTAAATTCTACATGCACCTCCTAAGTTAGGCCAAAGATACAGAGCCCCAGTTGCATGACACTCTTTGCAGTAACTGCGATATCTTATATTCAATTGCCTGTAAAACTTGCTGCTAATAGAATGTAAAATATTACTATAAATTATAGTCTGAATTACAATTAAAAACACGACTAAGTGTAATCTACCTATTTAGCTGTCAATTTTCAAATTTAATTATCTTCAAAACAAAGTCAAACATATGGTATTAGGGTTGCTGGGCGTCTGTTTTTCAACCAGAATGCCCAGCCAAAAAGGACCCTGGTGGCTCCAGTCAGTACTGCTGACCAGCCTGCTTAAAGTCCGGTCAGTGGCGCAGCAGGGCTAAGGCAGGCTCCCTGCCTGCCCTGGCTCCGTGTGGCTCCCAGAAGCAGCCGGCATGTCTGGCTCCTAGGCGCAGGGGTCAAGGGGCTCCGTACGCTGCCCCCACCCTGAACACTGGCTCCGCAGCTCCCATTGGCCGGGAACCGTCTGCGGTAAGCACCACCCGCCCAGAGCCCATACCCCAACCACCCCCTCCCCCGCACCCCAATACCCTGCCCCAGCCCTGAGCCCCCTCCTGCACTCCGAAACCCTCAGCCCCATCCCAGAGCCCCCTCCTGAGCCCCCCCAGCCCCACCCCAGAGCCCACATCCCCAGCTGCAGCCCTCACCCCTTCCCATACCACAACCCCTTGCCCCAAACCTGTGAAAGTGCATGAGGGTGGGGGTTGGGGGAAAGCAAGCTACAGAGGGAGGGGGGATGGAGTGAAAAGGGGTGGGAAGAGGTGTGGCTTTGGGGAAGGGGCAGGGCAAGGGTGTTTGGTTTTTATACAATTAGAAAGTTGGCAACCCTATATGGGATAAATGCCTAAAATGTCCAAGTTTTAAAATTAGCCATTTTCCTTCTGGAGTTTAGCAGATCAAACATGAACACATTTGTTTGCCTAGTCTAAGAAGCTAAAACAAATCCAATTAAATACTGCAAAAAAATTAAACTTTAAACATTTACTCCTACACTGACAGTTTATATGCCATGTTTCACCCCAGAGTTAAATTGTTATGAGCAAGTTGCAAACCCCCAAAAGGAGAATTTATAGTAGAAGTCATGTCATTGTTTCAAGATGTTGGACAGCAGCTGTCAAGGCTTTTTCCACATTATTTTCATTTATAATCTGGAGGCTGGAAATAAGTGTCACTTGATTGTTAATATGCCATGTCATTTGTCTTACTTTTTTATTCTGCTATCTCAGTACACTTTGCTTACTTGCCCTTTAACCTAACTGCAAGATTTAGACAGAAATATTAATTGACAGAAGCAGTGCCTTGGAGACTAAGTGGCACAGTAGGTTATTGCCCAAGCCTTTCACATGTGGAAACCTACAGTACGTTAAAATTCTGCTGGGGTCACAAGTGACAATAAACTTGACTGAATATTTGTCACATCACACACTCAACAGACCAGAATAGGACTGGAATACTAAATTGCATGCCAACCTGTTTTGAAAAGAAGTGGGAATAGCACCTGCCTGCACCTTTCTTGACACTTTTATTCAGTCAGATTAAGTAGGATTTAATAATAATCACAGTGCACATCAAAAATGTATATATGAAGAAAAGGGTAATAATTAAATTCTAGTCCAAGCACTTGTCATCTTGAGTATGTTCCCGCAATGCTCCCAAAATCATCTCTTCACACTTCATTCAAGTCCAAAATCATGTAGCTTATTCTTCTAGCTTTGCCTTATTTGCAGTGTCTTTCACAGCATTTTGCACCAAAGTTGCTAAATATAAATTGGGGTGCGGGGGGTGGGGGGGAATCTTGTGCCAATTTCTAAGCAGTCAAGAAGGGTTTGGACTCCTGGAGTGGGCTAATTCTTCATTCGATAGGAAATGGCACTGACTCAGGTCTTTCCTAATGTCCTTGCAATACATAAATAGGTTTTATTAGTACCTTAAGCAAAAATGGAAAAGCCACGTATCTCACTCCTTTTTCTCATACAGAAGTTGAAACTGAGCAAACACATACAAATATCATCTTCAACATTCTAAAAGAAATTATTAGTCAGCATGTCAGAGGAAGGTTTACAACATTTCTCACCTGTTCTTTGCTGCTTTTGGCAGGAGTTTATGGAGGAGATGGTATGATGGGATAACATGATTTTGGCAATTAATTGATCTTTAACTATTCATGGTAAATAGGCCCAATGGCGAGTGATGGGATGTAAATTGGGGTGGAATCTGAGTTACTACAGAGAATTCTCTCCTGTGTATCTGGCTGGTGAATCTTGCCCACGTGCTCAGGGTTCAGCTGATTGCCATATTTGAGGTCAGGAAGGAATTTTCCTCCAGGGCAAATTGGAAGAGGCCCTGGGGGGTTTTCGCCTTCCTCTGCAGCATGGTGCACAGGTCACTTGCTGGAGGATTCTCTGCATCTTGAAGTCTTTAAACCACGATTAGAGGACTTCAATAGCTCAGACATAGGTGAGAGGTTTATTGCAGGAGTGGGTGGGTGAGATTCTGTGGCCTGCATTGTGCAGGAGGTCAGACTAGATGATCATAATGGTCCCTTCTGACCTTAATGTCTATGAGGTCAGGGTAATTAATTACTACAGCTTTTCACATACAGTAAAAACTGTGTTCTGTCCCTTTACCAATCGGAAAGCTGTAGAAACTGGCATTTCTGATATCTATCAATACAAACCTTCAATCTAGTAGCCAGGACTGATGCCAAAGCTATTTGGGACCTGAGTATTTCCAAGAGCAGTCAGACTAGGCTTGAGTTAGCCAAGAAGAGCTGAATGCTAGTCTTTCTGTTTGTATCTGCCATTGTGATTGGTCAGTTTATTACTCAGTGTATTGTCCTGTGTTTATGATAAAGTATCAACATCACCATACCATTATGGCATCCAAAATACCAATGAAAAGCAAAGGTGAGAAGCATAAGAGAATTGTGTTGACATTAAAACAGAAAATAGATATTTGTACACATCTTGAAAACGGCGAGAATAGGAATGTTTATTCATTTTATTGTATTCTAATTCTTTGAAATTTGGTAATCCATTGGTAAGTATAACTCTACCCTGGTCTACACTATGGGGTTAGGTTGAATTTAGCTGCATGAGGTCGATTTTTTAAAATGAATGCGTCTACACAACCAACCCCGTTCCATCGACCTAAAGGACTCTTAAAATCGACTTCTGTACTCCTCCCCAGTGAGGGGAGTAGCGCTAAAATCGACCTTGCTGGGTTGAATTTGGGGTAGTGCAGACGCAATTCGGCGGTGTTGGCCTCCAAGAGCTAACCCAGAGTGCTCCAAAGTGACCACTCTGGACAGCACTTTGAACTCTGATGCACTAGCCAGGTACACAGGAAAACCCTAGGAACTTTTGAATTTAATTTCCTGTTTGGTCAGCGTGGCGAGCTCAGCAGCACAGGTGACCATGCAGTCCCCCCAGAATCACAAATGGGCTCCAGGATGAACCTAAAGGGAGACACTGGATCTGATTGCTATATGGGGAGAAGAATCTGTGCAGCCAAACTCCGAACAAAAAGAAATGCTAATATGTATGCCAAAATCGCACAGGGCATGGTGGAGAGAGGCTACAACAGGGACACACAGCAGTGCCACGTGAACGTTAAGGAGCTCAGGCAAGCCTACCAAAAGACAAAGGAGGCAAACGGTCACTCCAGGTCACAGCCCCATACATGCCGCTTCTATGATCAGCTGTATGCCATTCTAGGAGGGGACCCTAACACCACCCCACCACTGTCCATGGACACCTGCAATGGGGAAGTCTCACACAACAGGGAGGAGGATTTTGTGATTATGGAGGAGGAGGAGAATGCGCAGCAGGCAAGCGGTGAATCCATTCTCCCTGGCAGCCAGGACCTTTACATCACCCTGGAGCCAATACCCTCCCAAGGCGGGATCCCCGACCCTGAAGCCGGAGAAGGCAGCTCTGGTGAGTGCACATTTGTAACTACAGTACACGGTTTAAAAGCAATAGTGTTTAATGTTTGATTTGCCCTGAAGAATTGAGATGCATTCGCGACCAGTACAGCTACTGGAAAAGTCTGCTCAAATGTCTGGGGATGGAGAGGGAATCCTCCAGGGACATCTCCATGAAGCTGTCCTGGAGGTACTCTGAAAGTATTCTGGAATCATTACAGCACAAAGCATGGCAGCGAATGGTCCTGGGTTTTGGTCTCATTCAAGCAACATTCGGTCTATATCTTTCTGTGTTAGCCTCAGGAGAGTGATATCATTCATGGTCACCTGGTTGAAATAGGGGAATTTTTGTAAGGGAACAGTAAAAGGATCTCATTCATGCTTGGTTGTTGTCCTTGGCTAAAAGGGATCATCCCGGAGAACAGCCACACGGCGGGGGAGGGGTGAAGGGATCATCTCAGAAAATAGCCATGCAAAGGGGTGAGGGTGGGGGAGGGGTGTGCTGCACATTCACCCAAAAACCACAGCCCCTCCTTTTAAATGTGAAACCCAGCCGGCATTGCTTGCTATGGGAAAGGATGGCACTGCAGTTTGAAACCATTCCCACATGTTATAAAGGTGTAAGAAGCCAACCCCGCGTACTAAAAGGCTTACCATGGCTGCCTGGAAACCAAATTCTGTTGCCCAGCCGTGTGTGATGTGTCACCATACTGGCAGGCGCTCAATATAAAAGGCAAAATGCAACCTTGTACCTAAAGCACCTGTACTGTGAGTTGCTTGATTCACTGTGAAAGAGTCTCCCTTTTATTCTCAGAAATGTATCTTCTTAAATTTTACTCTCCCTTTTTATCCTCCCGCAGGTGCAAATGTTTCTATCCTCCCCTTATCATCTCCGTCCCTGAAGTTATCGCAGATTAGAAGGTGGGGGGGGGGGGGAAAAGCACTCACAATGACATGTTTTCCAAGCTCATGCAGTCCTCCCACACTGATAGGGCACAGCTTAATATATGGAGGCATTCAGTGGCAGAGGCCAGGAAAGCATTAAGTGAACACGAAGAGCAGAGGCAGGAGGTGATGCTGAGGCTAATGGGGGAGCAAACAGACATGATGAAGCGTCTGTTGGAGCTGCAGGAAAGTCAACAAGAGCACAGACCCCCGCTGCATCCATTGTACAACTGCTTCACCTCCTCCCCAAGTTCTATATCTTCCTCACCCAGACAACCAAGAACGTGGCGGAAGGCTCCGGGCACCCAGCCACTCTACTCCAGAGGGTGGCCCAAGCAATAGAAGGCTTTCATTCAAACAGTTTTGATTTGTAGTGGGGTCACAATAAGCAATGTGGCCTTGTCCTTCCCTCCTCCCACACCCCACCCCACCCAGGCTACCTTGTCAGTTATCTCAGTTTTTTTAAATTAATAAAGGGAGAATGCATGGTTTCAAAACAATCGTTACTTTATTTCCTTTGCCAGCTGTGATCGAAGGGGGGAGAGTGGTTGGCTTACAGGGAATTAAAATCAACAAAGGGGGTGGATTTGCATCAAGGAGAAACACACACAGTTTTCACGCCGTGGCCTGGCCAGTCATGAAACTGGTTTTCAAAGCCTCTCTGATGCGCAGCATGCCTAGCTGTGCTCTTCTAATAGCCCTGGTGTCTGGCCACTCAAAATCGGCTGCCAGGTGATTTTTGCCTCAACCTCCCACCCCGCAATAATCATCTCCCCCTTACTCTCAAAGGTATTATGGAGCACACAACAAGCAGCAATAACAATGAGAATGCTGGTTGCGCCGAGGTCTAACCTAGTCAGCAAACAGCTCCAGTGAGCTTTTAAACGTCCAAAAGCACATTCTACCACCATTCTGCACTTGCTCAGCATAAAGTTGAACTGCTCCTTACTACTGTCCAGGCTGCCTGTGTATGGCTTCATGAGCTATGGGAGCAAGGAGTAGGCTGGGTCCCCAAGGATAACTATTGGCATTTCAACATCCCCAATGGTAATTTTCTGGTCTGGGAAGTAAGTCCCTTCTTGCAACTGCTTGAACAACCCTGAGTTCCTAAAGATGCGAGCGTCATGCACCTTTCCCGGCCATCCCATGTTGATGTTGGTGAAACGTCCCTTGTGATCCACCAGTGCTTGCAGCACCATCGAGAAGTACCCCTTGCAGTTTATATATTGGTTGGCAAGGTGGTCCGGTGCCAAGATAGGGATATGCGTTCCATCTATCGCCCCACCACAGTTAGGGAACCCCACTGCAGCAAAGCCATCCAGTATGACCTGCACATTTCTCAGAGTCACTACCCTTGATAGCAGAATGCCAGTGATTGCATTGGCTACCTGGATCACAGCTAGGGCTGGCCTTACCATGAGGTGAACTGAGGTGGCCGCCTCAGGTGCCAGACTGTGTGGGGGAGGGCATCCACTAGGACCCAGAGTGTAGAAAATTGTGTCTGCTGCTGGTGCATATGTATTCTCCCTGCTCTAGATGCACAGAGATGGCAGAGTGCTGTGCTGGAGGAAGGAGGGCACAAGAGACATAATTTGCAGGCAGGAGAAAAGGAGAGAGGGATTAATAGAAAGCAGCAGGAGCTGCAGGGAGAGAGAGGAGGGGGAGCTTCTTATGTACCTTTCTAGCACCCCAGAAGCCTGGACTGATTTAACATCAGCTTCTCAGGGAGCTTCCTGTTTCCTGCTGCTTCCCTGAACCCACTTGAGGAGAACAGGCAGTCAACTGAAGTAGTAGGAGCCAGTTAGGCCCTTAAGACACTGATATCTTCCCTCACTCAGGCCCTGCTACCAGCCTGCTTATTTGTCCCCTTCAACTGAGTGTTGAGAGCCACTATAGCTGGCACAGAACAGCAGTCATGAGTGAAAGAAGAAAAAGAAAGAAAGCAAAGGAAGCTTTTCTATCTAAGCAGGAAGGAGCTCTCCTGAGATACATAGACACAAATGTTCACGGTGAGCCTTCCGGCCCCAATGAGGATGTGAGTGGTGACGATGCCTGATCTTCCAGATAGTCAGAGTGCAGGTGACCTGGCAGCTACTGCAGCATCCATATCTCCATCTCAAATGGATGTAACCATGCACATTCCTGAAGAAAAGTGTAGATCAGAGAAGAGTGTGGTGGAGGCACAAGAAACAGCTGCTGCTGAGTTTAGTTCCTTAAGTCTAGATGATCCAGGACTGTGGACCACTTGAGCAGTAGCCTGAGGGACTTCCTTGTACTGCATGGGCCACAGCAAGTGAAAAACTTCATGTCCCCAAAGACAATGAAAATAGAAGTTTCCATCCAACACATTACTGGCGTGAAATCCCCAATGGTGACAAAGTGAAGAGGCCACGGTTTATGTACTCAAAACCCCAGAATGTTGCATATTGTTTTTGTTGCAAACTCTTCCAGTCTAATGTTCCAGCCACACTGGGTTCTACAGGAACAAAGGACTGGAAAAATCTGGCTCGAAATCTGGTAAGTCACAAGAAGGCAGCAAATCACCAGAAAGCATTCCATAGGTGGAAAGAGCTTGATATGAGACTAAGGTTAAAAGCCACCATAGATGATCAGCATCAAAAGAAGATTCCATTAGAGTCTCTTTCCTGGCAAAATGTTCTGAAAAGGCTCATTGCCATTGTGAGAATGCTTGCTACCCAAAACCTAGCACTGCGTGGCACTTCAGATCAGCTGTATGTGCCGAACAATGGAAACTTCCTTAAAATTGTGGAGCTGATGGCTGAGTTTGATGCTGTACTCCAGGAGCATCTAAGAAAAGTCACCACTCAGGAAATGTACACACACCACCTACCTTGGAAAAACAATTTAAAATGAGATCATACAGTTACTGGCAACAAAAGCCAAACAGAAGATTGTGGCAGATCTGAAGTCAGCAAGATATTACTCTGTTATTCTGGACTGCACACCTGACATCAGCCATTCAGAACAAATGACTTTAATGGTGCGTTTGTAACAACAACAGAACCTAGTGAAAATGTCCCTGCAATGGTGACTGTCAGAGAGCATCTTCTCGAATTTATTGACATTGATGATACTACAGGAGCTGGTATGACAAATGTGCTTCTTAAAAAGCTGGAAGATACGGGAATTGTGATAGCTGACATGAGAGTTCAAGGCTATGATAATGGTGCCAACATGAGAGGAAAGAACAGAGGAGTGCAGACACGGATCCGAGAGTTAAACCCTCAAGCTTTTTTTGTCCCATGCAGTTCTCATTCATTGAACTTGGTGGTCAGTGATGCAGCCTCAGTTTCTAGTAAGGCTGCTGAATTTTTTAATAATTCAAAGCATCTATGTATTTTTCTCTGCATCAACTCATTGATGGCAAATTTTGAAGTAACATCTGCGAATATCCTCTCTGAAACCAAAACCACTGAGTGCCACATGATGGGAAAGTCAAGTGGAGGCGATAAAGCCTATCAAACGCCAAACTGGGAAGATAGATGATGCCATAGTTTCCATTATGGAGGATAATGCTATGACAGGAGCTGTTCATGGGAGAACACTGGCAGAGAGAAATGGAATCACCAGAAACTTACATAACTTCAAATTTCTGTGTGGCTTAGTTTTGTGGCATGACATACCATTTGAAATAAATGTTGTAAGCAAGAGACTCCAAGGTGTTGAACTTGATATATCTGGAGCAATGGAATAACTGGACAAAGCAAAGTCAGACCTACAGTCTTACCGGTTAGATGAGGGATTTCAAAACGTTCTGAAGAGTTCACAGAAGTTGGCAGAGGAACTTCGCACTGAAGCTATTTTCTCACCCATTCAAGAATACAAGAGTCACCGAAGAAGACAACATTTTGATTACGAGGCAAGGGATAATCCCATAAGAGACCCCAAACAACAATTCAAAGTTGAATTCTTTAACTAGGTGCTAGATTGTGCAATACAGTCAGTTGAAGAACGTTTCATGCAGCTCAAGGAACACAGCAGTATATTTGGGATGTTGTAGGATATTCCAAAACTCCTCACTATACCTGAAGAAGACCTACACCAGCAATGCAGGGCACTAGAGACAGTGTTGACACATGATGACATATGCCATATTGATGTGAGTGATTTAGGTGATGAACTGAAAGCCCTTTCAAGACACATTTCAGCAGGATCAACTCCAAAGGCTGTTCTGGAATATATGTGCACAAATAAGATGACCACCCTCTTTCCAAATGCTTTTGTTGCTCTGCGCATACTTCTAACACTTCCTGTGACAGTTGCCAGTGGAGAATGCAGCTTCTCCAAGCTGAAGTTAATAAAAACACATCCACGCTCCACAATGACACAGGAGAGGCTGGTCAGCCTTGCAACCATCTCAGTAGAGCATGAGCTGGCCCAGACTGTGGACCTTCAGCAGGAAGCAGTTCAAATCTTTGCAGCCAAGAAGGCACGGAAAGCACCACTTTGATTATTCAAACAGATAAAAATGCCAGTGTTTATTATGCAGACAAGAAAAGTTACGTTTGCTGTTCAGGCGTTTGAAAGTTAAGTGTTCCTTAAAATTTTTGAACAAGGAATTTTAAGTTGTTAGTTCTCCTTTATTGGGGTAGGTAGCAGAGCAGTACCATGAGAGGAGTAGAACAAGAAGAAGGCAGAATTGAGACCTTTCAAAGTTTTGGCTCAAGCGAGAGGGCATGGGGGCGTCATTTGAGCTCCCCACCTCAGGTGTCAAAATGTTGTGGGCCGGCCCTGATCACAACAGTCCCCACAGTAGACTTGCCCACTCCAAATTGTTTCCTGACTGACCGGTAGCAGTCAGGCATTGTAAGCTTCCAGAGGGCTATCACCACTTGCTTCTCAACTCAGGGCAGCTCTCCTCTTGGTATTCCTGTGCTTCAGGGTGGGGGAATGCAACTCAGAGTTCCAGGAAAGTGGCCTTATGCATACGAAAGTTTCGCAGCCACTGTGAATCATCCCATTCCTGCAAAACTATGCGGTCCCACCAGTCTGTGCTTGTTTGCCGGGCCCAGAATCGGCGTTCCAATGTATCAACCAGCCCCACTGCTGCCCTGATGTCCCAATTGCCACAGCCCGTGCTTTCAGGAACGTCTGTGTCCATGTCCTCAACACAATCGTCCTCGTGCTGGCGTCTCTTAGCTCGGTTCTGCACATATTGCAGGATAATGCGCGAGGTGTTTACAATGCTCACAACAGCAGCGGTGAGCTGAGCGGGCTCCATGCTTGCCGTGGTATGGTGTCTGCACAGGAAACCCAGGAAAAAAGGCACAAAATGATTGTCCACTGTTGCTTTCACAGAGGGAGGGAGGGGCGACTGACGACATGTCCCCAAAACCACCCTTGACAATGTTTTTGCCCCATCAGGCATTGGGAGCTTAACCCAGAATTCCAATGGGCAGTGGAGACTGAGGGAACTGTGGGATAGCTACCCACAGTGCACCACTCTGTAAGTTGATGCTAGCCACAGTATTGAGGACACACTCCGCAGACTTAATGCGCTTAGTGGGGACATACACAATCGACTGTATAAAATCGATTTGTAAAAATCGACTTCTATAAAATCAACCTAATTTTGTAGTGTAGACATGCCCTTAGTTAACTGGAACTTTTGACTAACTGGCACTCCCTATACCCCCAACATGCCGGATAAAAAAGCATTTACTGTATTGGTTTACAAAAACTTGGATTATTTTATAGCTATGGTAAAACTATGAACATCATCGTGTCCAGTGGTAAATAACGCCTACTCTGGTCTTTGATCAACTATTCCATTCGCTAGTTACCTTTCAATGTACTCTGTATTACCTGCTTCTGAGAGTGTATTTTGGGAGTTAAACTAGAAGATTTTGTGAAAGTGATCAGTGTAAAGTTATTTTGTTTCACCATCTTAAGTTAAATGTTTTAATGTTTTTCAAAATTTGACATAAAAAAGACCAGTTTTAACCAACTTTATTAAATACTCCCAAATGGTTTATATCAACCAAGTGGCTACTTTACCAGTACAGTAATCTCTATCCCTAATGAGGGAGGAAAGCCCTGTATTTAAAGATTTCAGTTCCCGTCTGCCTCCAAGGAGACTATTTCCCAGAGCAGTTATGAGCCAGCCCCTGGCTTCTCCCCTGCTCTGTATCCCCAACATGCTATAAAAACTCCATGACCTGCCTGTGCCACAACAACTGTTCCTCTGCATAGCCAGTAGATTAAAAGCTATGACTGGCATTAGCGGGTAGCAAACAGGGGAATGGCCCCACAAAACTGAGTTGCTCAGGCTTTGGCTTCAGACCCATGTGGCAGGATTCAGGCTTCAGCCCTGTGCAGCGGGGCTCAGGCTTTGGCTTCCTACCCTGAGCCCCAGTGACTGGTTTATTTTGGCAGACCCCCTGAAATTTGCTTGCAGCCCCTCAGAGGGCCTCAGCCTCCTGGTTGAGAATTGCTGTTTTAGGGGTCAAGTCCAATCCTTCCCATCTTACTTCATTAGAAGGGACCTAATTTTATACAGCTAACTTCCTATTCACTAAGCTGGGCTCCAGCGCCCTCAAAGTTTGCTGTTAACTCAGATTATTAAGATCTTCATCCTACAAGTTCTTGTACAAAGCATATAATGGTGTGCAAGGTTGTTGTGCTCAAGTGTAAGTAGGACTACTTGTGGACTCAAGTAAGGTTAAATGTAGCCTCAGTCCTCCATGCTGAGAGGTAGTAAGCATCCTGTATGCCCGCTCCCCTACTTTCAAGTACATACAGTAAAAATGGATTGCATATGCAGAGAACAGGTGACTCAGAAGAGACCTGGGTGTATATGTAACCATCAGTTATCCCTTATTTTCCCCTCTTAGGTCTTATGCCTGCTACTATTTTTGCAGCTAAGTCGTAGCTCATTTACTAATGAAGAATCAATTTCTTCTGTGCTCCTTGTCCTCCTCATTATTTACTTTTTGTTTACATGCACAGCACTCTATATTTATACTGTGCAGGTTCAGACCCTTAGGCTATGTCTTCACTGCAAAAGAAAAAAGTTTTTTACATCAGGATAGCTAATTTGAGATGGCTATCTTGATGTAAAACCTTGGTGGAGAAAAGGCACAAGTGGAGGGCATAGAGTTGACCTTTACTACCCAATTCAAGGGAATCATAGAATCATAGAATCATAGAATATCAGGGTTGGAAGGGACCCCAGAAGGTCATCTAGTCCAACCCCCTGCTCGAAGCAGGACCAATTCCCAGTTAAATCATCCCAGCCAGGGCTTTGTCAAGCCTGACCTTAAAAACCTCTAAGGAAGGAGATTCTACCACCTCCCTAGGTAACGCATTCCAGTGTTTCACCACCCTCTTAGTGAGAAAGTTTTTCCTAATATCCAATCTAAACCTCCCCCATTGCAACTTGAGACCATTACTCCTCGTTCTGTCATCTGCTGCCATTGAAAACAGTCTAGAGCCATCCTCTTTGGAACCCCCTTTCAGGTAGTTGAAAGCAGCTATCAAATCCCCCCTCATTCTTCTCTTCTGCAGACTAAACAATTCCAGCTCCCTCAGCCTCTCCTCATAAGTCATGTGCTCTAGACCCCTAATCATTTTTGTTGCCCTTCGCTGGACTCTCTCCAATTTATCCACATCCTTCTTGTAGTGTGGGGCCCAAAACTGGACACAGTACTCCAGATGAGGCCTCACCAGTGTCGAATAGAGGGGAACGATCACGTCCCTCGATCTGCTCGCTATGCCCCTACTTATACATCCCAAAATGCCATTGGCCTTCTTGGCAACAAGGGCACACTGCTGACTCATATCCAGCTTCTCGTCCACTGTCACCCCTAGGTCCTTTTCCGCAGAACTGCTACCTAGCCATTCGGTCCCTAGTCTGTAGCGGTGCATTGGATTCTTCCATCCTAAGTGTAGGACCCTGCACTTATCCTTATTGAACCTCATCAGATTTCTTTTGGCCCAAACCTCCAATTTGTCTAGGTCCTTCTGTATCCTATCCCTCCCCTCCAGCGTATCTACCACTCCTCCCAGTTTAGTATCATCCGCAAATTTGCTGAGAGTGCAATCCACACCATCCTCCAGATCATTTATGAAGATATTGAACAAAACCGGCCCCAGGACCGACCCCTGGGGCACTCCACTTGACACCGGCTGCCAACTAGACATGGAGCCATTGATCACTACCCGTTGAGCCCGACAATCTAGCCAGCTTTCTACCCACCTTATAGTGCATTCATCCAGCCCATACTTCCTTAACTTGCTGACAAGAATACTGTGGGAGACCGTGTCAAAAGCTTTGCTAAAGTCAAGAAACAATACATCCACTGCTTTCCCTTCATCCACAGAACCAGTAATCTCATCATAAAAACTACTGTGCCTTCTTTTCACTCAGACTTTGCATCAAGAGAGCTATCTCACTGTAAAAAAAACACACCTTTTTAGCAGTGAGGATAAAGCCTGAGTGATTGAAAGGTTCCTAAGCAACAATTGACAGAAGATGCAATGCCACATTCTTAGCGGTATAGTAGGCACAGGCGCTGACTCCATGGGTGCTCCAGGGCTGGAGCACCCACAGGGAAAAATTAGTGAGTGCTCTGCACCCATCGGCAGCCAAGCTCCCCACCCCACCCTACCTCACCTCCGCTCCACCTCTACCTCCTCCCCTGAGCGTGCCGTGTCCCCACTCCTGTGCCTACCTCCCAGCGCTTGCCACCGCCAAACAGCTGTAGCAAGGTCCAGGAGGGAGCGGGGAGGAGCGGGGACGTGGCACGCTCAGGGGAGGGGGCAGGGAAGAGGCGGGGCTGGGGCGGGGATTTAGGGAAGGAGTTGGAATGGGGGCACAAGGGGGTGGAGTTGGGGTGGGGACTTTGGGGAAGGGGTTGGAATGGGAATGGGAGCAGGAGGAGGCAGAGTTGGGGCAGGGACTTTGGGGAAGGGGTTGGAATGGGGGCAGGAGGGGACGGGGCAACGGTCGAGTTGGGGCGGGGCCGGAGGCAGAGGGGGATCGAGCACCCACTGGCCCCAGTAGAATTCGGTGCCTATGATTTTAGGCTTATAATTCACAATCTAATGCTGACTTTACAAATTACACATGACTGAAGAGCAGATATAGCTTTGTAAAAGACATTCCTTCCTTACTCTTATTGACAACTTTCAGGTCCTGAAGTGCCCACCTATATGATATCTTTTCACGCCTTTGGATTTGCCAATACTTTTTGGCAATATATGAGCTTCAAGTTCTTCCTGGCACCTAAGTAGAAGTAGAGATCAAGAGCTGAGGCAGTGAAGAGGACTCTTGTCCGTCACAATCTTGATATTTTAGGTGTTTCAAAATGTGTTTATATGTTGGTCTTGGCAACTATTGTGAGGCAAAGAGGAGGGTGGCAAGTGCAATCTTTTAACTACCATCATGGAAATTCCATGTTTCCCACTAAGATCATAACATTTCTTTAAACAAGTTGTTACAAATGCATTTAGCTTCACGTATACTGGTAGATTTGCCATTCTTATAGGGGTGACAGTAAAAATTACTTACCAAAAGGTTGAGTATCTGTTGTAGTTAACGTTACAATTTATTCATGAGTCTGAATAAAACTTGAATGTTTTATTAAAATATTCATTAATCCATTTTATTCTATTTTAGTAGAAAGTGGCTGAAGTCTGAAATAAGTGTTTTTAGGATATCATTTAGATTATTCTTATTGTTAAATACTTGCAAACATAGGATCCAACTCTGCACCCATTAAATCAATTGGAATTCAGTGGGATTTTGTGTGATTTTCACAATACATGTATATAGATAGATAGATAATTTCAATTTTTAATCCAATTTATAGAATTATATCTTATATGACCAAGCAGGTAGTTGTGTCGATTCTCCGATGTCCATGTTTTCTGCAGATCACCAGCTCCTACTCAGTATGCTACCCCACAAACTTCTCTGGTGAAAACATTACAGCCACCACAGAATTCTAAGAGACAGGCGCTTATAAGCGTAAAATAATTCTTGGAAGTTTTATTCCATATTTCAGATTTGATTAGTTTTTACATATTTATTTTTATATCTGTGGGATATAAAATGAGACTATTTTAGAAAATGTTGCAAAGTGCACTGTACTCTAAAATGGGAATTTTTATTGCCCTGTAGGCTGGATCCAGTGTCCAAATGTGCTCTGTGTTTTCTCCTAGAAAGCATGCTAGGTCATCACATACAATACAACCCCTATTTTATGAACTAATTGGGATGGAGGAGTTCATAAAATTGAACATCTGAGAATTATAGTAGGTACAGTGCACAATTTAATTTATTAATCATTCAATGTGTACATAATGATTGGTAACAAGTGTATACAGTGAGCTAGTACAATCTTGCCAATGGACTGCATTACATCCTACAGTGCTATACGTGTGTAATATGCTACACTGTTGCAGTAGTCACTGTGAAATAAATAACTGATTTTCTTTTGTTTGAGACAACTGCATCAATTATTCTGATACTTTTCTTGTCGGATACTGAGGCATTTTCACCAGAGCATGGAATGGTTGATACACCCATGCACTGAGTTTGTGTGGCCTCTGCTCACTGATTAAATACATACACATGTATGTTATTGACTGAGAGATAAAAATGGTTCATATAACTGGTTATTCATAAGATCAGTGTTCATAAAATCAGAATTCTACTGTAGAGCAAGAACAGATGGCCTGCAACAGGTGTACATATTGCAGAAGCTTCAAAACCAGAAAATAGTGGGAACATTTCTTCTCTCTGCTCCAGCCTCTATACACTGCTCCATTGGGTTCAAGAAATGTAAATGAGCTGCAAGAGGCCAGGGGAGAATTCCCCCAATCCAGAAGCAGCTTAAGACTGACGTAAGCAATAGTGTAAAGCATGGCAGTAGGAACAGACAAAGTGCTCAGCACTACAGAGATTCTGGGCTGCAGTTGAGTGCTCTGAGGGAATAGCACATTTATTTGACTTTGCATTCTGTAACATAAACATATAGCAAAATGTCTGTTGTGTTGGGGTGTTTACCTCACATATGCCATGAAAGGGTTAATATGGGCCTGATGGGCCAATTAACCTGCCTGCTCACACCTGAAGGGTGGGCCAGACCTACCTAGAAATAAAGCCCAGCTGGGGGAGAGCCGGGCTTGTTTCCATAAAGAGTTGAGTAGGCACAGTTATGAGAGAAGAAATTCAGAGAGTAGGAGGTGCTCCCTCTTGGAGGAGCTGCATGTCGGAAGGTGAAGAAGGGGAAAAAAACCAAACAGCTCCTCCAGAGGTGAGCTGGAGGCCTAGCTGGAGCTTTCCTGGAGTTAAAGGGTGAAGTAGGCTGGAACCTACAAGGTAGGGTTGATTAAGATACAGGATAGTGTAAAGCAGTAAAGGCATGCTTGCAGTGAGGTGGCTGCTAGCTACCCTAGCTGGGCTGAAGGTTTGGTTTTTAGTACATGTTACTTAAGACTTTTTGGTGTAGGACTCTGTACAGTATTCTGGCTAGAGGGCCAAGATACACCTTTGACTGCAATGCCCCAAAAGAATGTGGGGATGAAGTGAGCCAAAGTATTGCAGTGCCCCCTGCAACCAGGAAGGGGTTACTGAGATTTCTATGTATGCAAAACTTAAATTCCAGAACAAAACTCTAATGCACACAATTCTTCTCCTAGGTAGAGGATGAGAGAACACCTGTGGCTGTCGATCACATTGGTTGAGGCGCTAGTCAAAGGCACACTGATGGATACAGTACCACATGCTGAAATAATAGGCAGCAGGGGAAAGACTGCTACAAGTTAGAGCAGCCATGAGAAATGTTGTAACTTACACTGAAGACCATTTCGGGTTTCAGCCCCTTCTGACGGCTGGGTGGCACAAAGGTTGAATAAAGCCCCCTTCCTGGGACTACAGCTCTGTGCTGTAGCTCTCGGGCAATGGAGCACAGATTCTGACCCACTGTGCTTTACATACAAGGCTGGGGTGCCCTATGTCAAAGATGTTAGTAACTAATGACACCCTTTATTTTGTTCTTTCTTTCATATCCTCACCAATAATAGAGGCAGGCCAAATTATGTCCTTAATTAAACTTGTGCACAAGTTTAAACTGATTGGAATTTATAAACACTTCTTCAAGATGTACTAGGAAAAATAGGATCTTTCCCTCTCTGCAATAATAACATGAAAGAAAAGCAGAAAAATTTAGTGTTGAGGCATCCCATATGTTTTTTGAAACAGGGGTGCTGGAACAATTTTTATAGGGGGGGTGATGAGAGTCATTGAATTGTAAATCCTGTGTATAATGAAACCACTTCAAGCCAGGGGGTGCAGCAGAACCCCCAGCACCCTTAGTTCCAGCACTTATGTTTTGATATACCTTTTTCAGAATACAATAGTCCTGTCTTAGCAACTACACAGAAAAATAAACAATGAGCAAGATTCACCTTCCCAAGTCTGCTTTCCACCATTCAAGTAGTGCAAAACAGACTCAAATCTAGCTTAAGCAGCTATCTAAGAATTCCTCTGCCAGGGATATAGGACTATTGAAATGGCTTCTATACCACGCCTAGCTTACAGCAGCCAATTAGGGGGATGGTTTGAGGAAAAGTAAGCATATCCTAGCAGTTGTTACAGTTGCCATAATGACTTATTGGGGCATTAGGCAGCCTGAGTAAATTGGAATATCTTTGGATCCTCAAGAGCCCTATATAGTAAAAGTTTTTAATAAAAGCTCATAGAAGGCTGCAAAATAAGATTTTTTTTTCCCATTGAAACCTAATCAGCAAATTAATCTATGCTACAAAGTGGTTTTGCCAGTTCTGTAGTGCAATTCTGTACTGATTCAAAAAATCATTAAATCTGATTAAACACAATTAAAACTACATTTTACAGTGTTGTAGAAGCCTTTCTTAAATTTTCATGCAAGCCAGTAGTAGTGTGGAAGAACTTACAAAAGGCAGCAGTTATGATATATCTGGCTAGTATTCCTTGTCTCAACACAAGGAAATTTGATCTTCAGACATGGTGTCTTGGCTGCCTACACTCTCATCCATGCATTAGGATGGCAGTATATTCTGTCAGAAAGTGCAATTGACAGTTTCTGGGGTACAATTGTCCAGCAGAGACATGTTTAGACAAACTGCATAATACTGCAAATGATATCTCTTCTGCAATATCTGTCTCTAATAGCCATTCTGTATGGTTGCCATATGCCCCTTTACTCCTAATCAATTGTTGATTCCTGTAAGCCTAAAAGAAATGAATTGTCAATAAAGAAAAATAGTACTTATAACAGCCAAGTCAGATTGTACTGCAGTGAGCATTTGAGAAACACATTAAGACCATATGATCGATATAATGACAGATGCTGTTTTCCTTCTATTGTGAGTTAACAGAAGTAAATTATTGCGATGAGGTTGTAAATAACACAAAAGCTGTTTTGAATTTTTTTTTAAAAAAACTTCCAAGCCAGAAAAACAAGGTGAGGTATGTGAAGACAATGCACACACATATATCAGAGGTATACTGTATACAAGTGGTTTTCAACCTCTTTACCAAGGAGGGCCGCATATACAGCTCTTTATGTGTTATGTGGCCCTGAGGAGGTCACATGCGCTGCAGCTGTGTTTTGATTGGTCCACAAGCAGCCTACAGGCCAGAGGTTGAGAACCACTGCTGTTTGCAAAGTAACTTAAAATAGACAACAGCAACCAGGGTATCAATAAT
Source organism: Chelonia mydas (assembly GCF_015237465.2). Taxonomy (NCBI): domain Eukaryota; kingdom Metazoa; phylum Chordata; order Testudines; family Cheloniidae; genus Chelonia; species Chelonia mydas. The sequence continues at coordinate 73,670,405 of NC_057850.1, read as the reverse complement.
AGATATTAAGTTTATCCACATGTGCCAAGGGAAAGATTATTTACAAAACCATGGGTAATCCTCCACCCATCTAAGGTATGTTGCCTGGATTTTGGCAAACTCTGTCTGCGCCTTTAATGTGAAGCAAAAGTCAAAATAAGTCTATGCATGTAAATTAAGTCAATGGAGCTACACCAGCTTACATGAGTTGAGGATCTGACCCATTGTTTCTGCCTGAGAAACATTTGTGTGGAGAATAAGAAATATTCAAAATACATGTGTCCCAGCTACATAATTTAGAAATAAGTAGATCAACATATGATTAACACCAGGAGCTAGAAATTGTTCATTAGTAATTGACCGAGTGTCATCTAATTACCTTTTTAAGAATGTCTATTCCCCTGCTATATAATACCAATTTTCTATATGAGCAATAGCAAAGTTTCCATTGATTCAATTAGCTTTGGATCAGGCCTTATGAATGTATATACGCACACGAGGGCAAATAGAAAGTCTCTTTGAATTTTATCTGTTAAGTGATTCTGTACAACTTAATATAGGACAACGTAAATGTTCTGGCCTATTTCCTTTCACTGTAAGAAATAGCACATGTACAGGAAAAGACACTGTACTGAACATGACATCTAACCTGTTTTCCTCTAAACAGCAGCTGACTTTGCTAGCCATCAATAAACCTCAGTGCTGAAAGAGCCCCTCTGCCTGCCTGCCATTAAATACTAGTGCTCTCAATGTCACATCACCTACCCACTACAAATGGTGAAAGTTATTTGAGTAAAAATGTTTGTCCAATAACAGCCTTTTAGCTAAATCAAAAATGCTTTTAATATTCAATTTTTTTTAACAAAAGGAGAAACAAAAGTAAAATCAGCCTGCTTGATTTTGGGGGGGGGGGGGGGGGTTAGTTTTTCATATGGGAGGCATTTGATTTTCTTTTTTCTGGCTTCTCCTTTAAAAAATGGCTGAAAATCCTATTTCCCGCTCCCCCACAATAAAAAAATTTTTTTTTCCAAAAATCAAAAATTTTAAAATAATTTTAAATAGTTCCTGAAAAAAAATTGAAAATAACAAAATTAGTCCATTTAAAATCTGTCAAATGAAAATAGTTTCAAAATTTGACTTATTTTTGCTCTTTCAACCAGCTTTACTACTCACTATCTGATTTGCCTGCCACTATTGTATGAAATTCTGCCCTTCCCTCCACCCCAGTTCAACAGTATCAGTATATGAAGCAGCCTAAGGTGCAGTAGAGAGAGGGCACAGTGGAATTGTCCCAGCCACTGAAGCAAGGGGTGGTGGACGAACACAAAAACATATGCCTCATCACTTCCCAAATACCGAGTATGACATTTTAGCATTAAAGTATTTCCAAAATACACAAAGTACTATTCAGTCAATCAAAACTAGTGTAAACAAAATACATATTGGAACACACAAGAAACCAGTCTCCTTACCTGTTGTCTTCAGACATGGACTCCCAGAATGCTCCACCTTCCAGTGTCTTCTGGGAGTATCTCCTTTTTCTTTCTCTTCCCCTCAGGGGTCCTGAGTGCAGAGGATTCTGCCTGCACTCCCTTCCCAGTGGTAATGAAGAGGGTCCTGTTGGGGTGAAAGAGAAGAGGCCTCATACTCACCCTTATTTCCCAACAGGGTTACCGGAACCGCATTGTATGAACTTGGCCACCTGGAGGGATTACATTTCCCAGCAACCTGCTTTCTTGGCTAGAGCCCAGTTGGGGACTACCACAAACCAGCCTTTTCCATTCCAGCTCAATGTGCTAATGCAACTCTAGTCTTGAGCTCTGAAGTCAGTCAAGAACATAGGCCCTCTCACTAACCTCAGAATGCTCCTTCATTGCTGCTACTTCTCATCAGTGACCCTGTCCCAGGAAAACTTGGAACAAAGTAGTACTGGACCGGAGTTGTTCCCTCACACACCCTGCCTAAAGAGCTGGTATCATAGGCGCCAAACTCCGTGGGTGCTCCGAGGCTGGAGCACCCACAGGACAAAATAGTGGGTGCTCAGAACCCACCGGCAGCTCTGTGGTTCAGCTTCTCCCCCTCCCCCCAGCACCTTCCACCCACTGGGATCAACTGTTCAGCAGCATGCAGGAGGTGCTGGGGGAGAGAGGGGGGAATGGGGGCAGGAAAAGGCAGGGGGAGAGAGCAAGAAGGGGTGGAGTGCGGGGGTTGGTGGAAGAAGTGGAGTGGGAGCAGGGTCTGGGGCATAGCGGAGGTTTGAGCACCCCCCAGGAAATCAGGAAGTCAGCACTTCTGGCTGGTATAGTCAATCACAGTCCATGATATGGTAAATGGTTGTAAGAAAAGCAAGGGAAAAGACAGCCTCCGCAAAAAACTATAAGAAAAACCCGAAGACCCTGTCTGTACTAGTCTTCAAGTTTAAATCAAACATGACAATGGGGAAATAACAACAGACTTGGATATCCTCTGAGGTATAGTTCTACCTGTCTAAAAAATTCTATAGTTTAAAATTTGTCTAAGAGTTGTAAAATTGGCAACAATCTCTGACCTTATGCCCAAACCTATGATAAGCAAATATTTTAATTTTTATTTCTTTACTATATGGTTGAAATAAAAATTCAGTGTTATCATTAGGAATGTACTGAGACAAAACATATCGGAAGGACAGAACAGGTCGTGCGGGGGGAGTGGCACTATATGTGAAAGAAAATGTAGAATCAAATGAAATAAAAATCTTAAATGAATCCATATGTTCCGTAGAATCTGTATGGATAGTAATTCCATGCTCTAATAAGAATATAACAGTAGGGATCTATTATCGACCACCTGACCAGGACAGTGATAGTGACGATGAAATGCTAAGGGAGATTAGAGAGGCTATCAAAACAAAAAACTCAATAATAGTGGGGGATTTCAATTATCCCCATATTGACTGGGTACACGTCACCTCAGGATGAAATGCAGAGACAAAATTTCCCATTACTTTAAATGACTGCTTCTTGGAGCAGCTGGTACAGAAACCCACAAGGGGAGAGGCAACTCTCAATCTGATCTTGAGTGGAGCGCAGGATCTGGTCCAAGAGGTAACTATAACAGGACCGCTTGGAAATAGTGACTATAATATAATAACATTTAACACTCCTGTGGTGGGAAGAACACCTCAACAGCCCAACGCTGTGGCATTTAATTTCAGAAAGGGGAACGATGCAAAAATGAGGAGGTTAGTTAAACAGAAATTAAAAGGTACAGTAACTAGAGTGAAATCCCTGCAAGTTGCATGGACGCTTTTCAAAGACATCATAATAGAGGCTCAACTTAAATGTATACCCCAAATTAAAAAACACAGTAAAAGAACTAAAAAAGAGCCACCATGGCTTAACATCCATGTAAAGAAGAAGTGAGAGATAAAAAGGCATCTCAAGTTGCAATGGGGGAGGTTTAGATTGGATATTAGGAAAAACTTTTTCACTAAGAGGGTGGTGAAACACTGGAATGCGTTACCTAGGGAGGTGGTAGAATCTCCTTCCTTAGAGGTTTTTAAGGTCAGGCTTGACAAAGCCCTGGCTGGGATGATTTAACTGGGACTTGGTCCTGCTTTGAGCAGGGGGTTGGACTAGATGACCTTCTGGGGTCCCTTCCAACCCTGATATTCTATGATTCTATGATTCTATGATCTTTTAAAAAATGGAAGTCAAATCCTAGTGAGGTACATAGAAAGGAGCATAAACACTGCCAAATTAAATGTAAAAATGTAATAAGAAAAGCCAAAAAGGAGTTTGAAGAACAGCTAGCCAAAAACTCAAAAGGTAATAACAAAATGTTTAAGTACATCAGAAGCAGGAAGCCTGCTAAACAACCAGTGGGGCCCCTGGACGATTGAGATACAAAAGGAGCACTTAAAGACAATAAAGTCATCCCAGAGAAACTAAATGAATTATTTGCTTCAGTCTTCACGGCTGAGGATGTTAGGGAGATTTCCAAACCTGAGCTGTCTTTTGTAGGTGACAAATCTGAAGAATTGTCACAGATTGAAGTGTCACTAGAGGAGGTTTTGGGCTTAACTGAGAAACTTAACAGTAACAAGTCACCGGGACCAGATGGCATTCACCCAAGAGTTCTGAAAGAACTCAAATGTGAAATTGCGGAACTATTTACTATGGTTTGTAATCTGTCCTTTAAATCAGCTACTGTACCCAATGACTGGAAGGTAGCTAATGTAACGCCAATATTTAAGAAGGGCTCTTGAGGTGATCCTGGCAATTACAGACCAGTAAGTCTAACGTCAGTACCAGGCAAATTAGTTGAAACAATAGTAAAGAATAAAATTGTCAGACACATAGAAGAACATAAATTGTTGTGCAAAAGTCAACATGGTTTCTGTAAAGGGAGATCTTGTTTTACTAATCTATTAGAGTTCTTTGAGGGGGTCAACAAGCATGTGGACAAGGAGGATCTAGTGGACATAGTGTACTTAGATTTCCAGAATGCCTTTGACAAGGTCCCTCACCAAAGGTTCTTATGTAAATTAAGTTGTCATGGGATAAGAAGGAAGATCCTTTCATGGATTGAGATCTGGTTAAAAGACAGGGAACAAAGGGTAGGAATAAATGGTAAATTTTCAGAATGGAGAGGGGTAACTAGTGGTGTTCCCCACGGGTCAGTCCTAGGACCAATCCTATTCAACTTATTCATAAATGATCTGGAGAAAGGGGTAAACAGTGAGGTGGAAAAGTTTGCAGATGATACTAAACTGCTCAAGATAGTTAAGACCAAAGCAGACTGTGAAGAACTTCAAAAAGATCTCACAAAACTAAGTGATTGGGCAACAAAATGGCAAATGAAATTTATTGTGGATAAATGTAAAGTAATGCACGCTGGAAAAAATAACCCCAACTACACATACAATATGATGGGGGCTAATTTAGCTACAACTAATCAGGAGAAAGACCTTGGAGTCATCATGGATAGTTCTCTGAAGACGTCCACACAGTGTGAAGTGGCAGTCAAAAAAGAAAACGGGATGTTAGGAATCATTTAAAAAGGGATAGAGAATAAGACAGAGAATATCTTATTGCTCTTATATAAATCCATGGTACACCCACATCTTGAATACTGCGTACAGATGTGGTCCCCTCATCTCAAAAAAGATATACTGGCATTAGAAAAGGTTCAGAAAAGGTCAACTAAAATGATTAGGGGTTTGGAACAGGTCCCATATGAGGAGAGATTAAAGAGGCTAGGACTTTTCAGCTTGGAAAAGAGGAGACTAAGGGGGGATATGATAGAGGTATATAAAATCATGAGTGGTGTGGAGAAAGTGAATCAGGAAAAGTTATTTACTTGTTCCAATAATATAAGAACTAGGGGCCACCAAATGAAATGAATGGGTAGCAGGTTTAAAACAAATAAAAGGAAGTTCTTCACTCAGCGCACAGTCAACCTGTGGAACTCCTTCCCTGAGGAGATTGTGAAGGCTAGGACTATAACAGGGTTTAAAAGAGAACTGGATAAATTCATGGAGGTTAAGTCCATTAATGGCTATTAGCCAGGATGGGTAAGGAATGGTGTCCCTAGCCTCTGTCAGAGGGTGGAGATGGATGGCAGGAGAGAGATCCCAAGATCATTACCTGTTAGGTTCGCTCCCTCTGGGGCACCTGGCATTGGCTACTGTTGGTAGACAGGACACTGGGCTGGATGGACCTTTGGTCTGACCCAGTATGGCCATTCTTATGAGACAGGTTAAAGAGAACAAACAAATTTAGAAAATTCTTCTAATACTGCAAGTTGATGTATCTGAATATGAGTCTTCTCTTTTTGAAGTGCTGTTAAAAACTTTCTTTGCAGAAGGTCTCTGGTTTAAAAATGCTATATCTTTGATGGAGTTCAGTACTGAAAAACAGATTAAAGATCTCACTCTTTACAGTCCTGTAAGAAAGCAATCTTGTCTTCAGACCATAAACATCTCAGCTACAGAGTGCAAAGATTTTTTTAATCAAATGAATACTGACATAAGCACAACTGCAACACAAGTACTCACAGCAGAAGTTCTCATATATCCTTGATCATACATTGTAGACTGAACTCTTATTAAAATAACCCTCCAAGGAAAAGTGAGAAGAAATCCAATAAAGGGAGAGATTATTTTTCTGAATATCAGAGATCTCTATCATAGCATCTAAATTAATCTTTAATCTAGTTAAATCTAGTCTAAAATGAATGTCGTTTTCTTGATAAAATTTGTTTTCAGTGGGAAAAATTTATTTATTACTACTTCACATTATTGCTGTCAAAGATTATCGAATAAAGAAACTGTGAAGTTTTTACTTATAGCATATTTTGATACAAGAGCATTTGGTTAGTGGGAAGAACGAAATAATATACATGTAACAGATTTTGGCAAAGCATTCTAAAGGTTCTCATGCCATTGTAGAAGAAATTCTTTGCTTTATATGTCTGTTTTATTTATGAATGATTTTGCCAAGTACCTAAATTCTCCAGTGGAACTACATGTACTCAAAGAGCAAAAGAGAAGAGGAAATGTGGCCCCCCTTACCAAGTCAGTAAGTACAAGAATATGCTCCACAGTACAAACTATTACTTTGCCATGATTGTTTTTAATCATTGCTAATCCTGTACAAAAAGTGCCAGTTAAATAAGAATAAGTTTCATTTTATAAAATGAAAACATGGCAATATACATGTAATCAAAACCAGTACACTACACATTTTACACAGATATTTTGTTTTTGTCAATTACAGAATTAGAGATGCACTTGTATTTGGATATACGGATGTTACCATTTTCAATATCCTCCAATCTTCCTTTTTATGGTTAAGAAGGCCTTGGTGTAAGACCACCTCAGGACATCTGGTTGTAAAAACACTGCAGCGAATGTAGATTAACTCAACAGTTGTTATAGTGTATAATTTAAATAAGACAGAACTAACTGGCTCAACATTTGGAAGTTACACAAACTGTTCATACTAAATACAGTTTGACAATGGAAATATTTTCTGTAACCTGTCTACTGGTGTATGTGGAATTTTCAACTAGAGTAAAATGCAGTATCTTATCACTTGGATTTCTTCACAATACTCTTGGAGGACGAGTAAGAAGGATTAATCTGCAGGAAGCACTGACAGGTCACCTGCAGTAGTACTTGACTGGTGAAAGAGTTACCTGAAAAGATGCCTGATGTAAGAGCTTGTTGGAAATCAGAATTACCGTTCTTGGGAAATATCAGCAATAAAAAAAAAATTGTTCCAAATCAGAGCAAAAAATCAAAATTTTGAAGCTTACTGTGAAACAAATTCTGAAAAAATTCAGTTTGGAACCATTGAAATATTTTGTTCCAATCATGTTGAAATGTTTTGTTTCAATAGGTAGAAACATTTAGTTTCAACTTTATCATTACATTTAGTTTTGGCCTTTACAGTGTATTCAAATATTAAGTAGAATACAAATATTGTATTATATTAGAATATTAATTAATAACCCCCTCAGTTTCTTCTAACTGCCCTTCAGCAGAGTCAGAATTGATTTGTGTTCTCCTTAGCTAGTAACTGTTTTCTATATAAATGATTTAGTCCAGGGGTAGTCTATTTTTGTCAAGGTCCAAATTTCTTGGTCAAGGTATAGTCAAGGTCCAGACTTCAGAAAAAATAACAACAATAATGATAATAATAAGTAAATAAAAAGATTTCAGGGTCCATTCAAAAACATCTGACAGTCCAGATTTGGCCCGCGGTCTGCCTATTGACTACCCCTGATTCTTCTTCGGGTGGTGTCCCTGTGGGTGCTCCCCTGCAGGTGTCAGTGCGTCCTGGCATTGTCAATCAGAGATTTATGGTAGTAGTGTCCTTGTGGGTCGTGCGTGCGCAGTTGGTGTCTCATGGTGCCATTGGTGCCTTATCTAGAGTGTGTGCGACCTGACCCCTCCAGTTCCTTCTCAACCATTCTCGGCCTGAGATGGAGATCTGGGGTAGTGTTAACCACTCTTCACAAAAACCTTAAAAATACATTTAAAATAGATAGTCACTTAGAAAGTTATAGTTAGAGTTAATTTTGTTTAGATAGTAAAAAAAATAGTTTTTAATTCCAGTTTTCCCTTCCCTATAGTTTCCCTACAGCGGGGTCTGTTTAACCATTGAATGATGCCTGGATTCCCAGGCTTTAAGAGATGTAGCTCATGCCACGAAGTAATGCCTATTTCTGACGGACACTCGTTATGTGTCCAATGTTTCAGTGAGGCGTATATCCCACAAAAATGCTCCGACTGTAATAATTTGAAAGCAAGAGCCTGGCAAGACCAGGATCTTCACTTGAAAATGATCCTGATGAAGAAATCTCTCCAACTGGAGACAGAACAATGGATCACCTCTCTGGGTACCCTCCTGTCAGCAAAAGGGGACATGCCTTCCTCTAAAAGATGGAGAGAGAAGAGAGCAAACTCCGCCGCAGAGAGTCCTGCAGAAACAACAGCAGTCTCCTGCCAGGTCACTACCCCCGATGCCAACACACGCTTGGGTGAGCACCTATGACGCTCCGGGCACCTCCGCCACCACCGGTCCTGAGACAAGGAGACACGGCACCAACCTCACCTGTGAGGAACTCAATGCCAAGACTCTCCCCAAGCATCATGCCTCCACCTCTGGCACCAACATCACAGTGGGCACCAAGAGAAAGCCAAATCAGCACTGACCGCGCCAATTAAAACACCATAGCATTTGCTGGTGCCAGTACCAGCACTGATGAAAGCGTTTCCATCAGCATTGGCGGTACCACCACATGCTATGCCACAAAAACAACTCATGTATGTGCTCCCACCGATTCCCTTGCTATCATGCGTAATACACAAGATACAAATAGACAAGGCCAAGGTCATCCTGATAGTCCCGACAAGGCCCAGACAAGCCTGGTACCCTTACCTGATGCAAATGGCAATATCCATGCCTTGAGCTCTCCCTCGCCGACCAGACCTGCTTTCACAGAACAATGGTCACACTCTTCATCCAAGTCCAGAGAAACTCCACCTGCAAGCATGGCTCCTGCATGATTCTATCATGGCGAACTAGCCTGTTCAGAACAAGTCAAACACGTATTATTGACCACAGAAATTGACCACACATAATACTTACCTTCAAAAATCATAAAGATTCTCCTCATGGTGTCAAGAGAAACATTTGATGGCCATTACAACACTGTTACCGATAGCGCTGGAATACCTATTGGAGCTAAAACACTTGGGTTTGGCAAATAGCTCAACCAAAGTACATCTCACGGCCATTACAGCATTCCATCAAGAGATCGAAAGGACCTGGATCGTCACACACCCAATTACTAGACACTTCCTTACCGGCCTCCAGAATGTTTACCCAGAGGTTCGCCCACCTGCTCCAGCCTGGGAGCTAAACCTGGTTCTGAAATGGCTCACCAGACCACCATTCAAACTTTTAGCCACCTGTTCCTTACTACATTTGTCTATGAAAGTGGCATTTTTGGTTGCTATCACTTCCGCCTGACGTATGAGTGAGATAGGGGCCCTCATGTCCAATCCCTCCTACACAATATTTTTCAAGGACAAGGTCACGTTACAACCACACCCAAAATTCTTACCGAAAATATCATAAGCCTTTCATAGAAACCAACCAATTCATCTTCCCAAAACCATTACCCAAAACCACACAGGACTCCAAGAGAAACCATCTTGACATTAGACGCGCATTAGCATTCTACTTAGAAAGGACCGAGCCTTTCTGAAAGTCCCCAAGACTTTTTGTGTCTACTACCAAGCATTCAAAAGGAGACTATCTAAATGGATCTCCACATGTATTCAATAATGCTATCAATTTCAGAATACTGAACTTCCTAAGGTCATCAGAGCTCATTCCACACACTCATTATCAACATTGGTAGCATTCCTAAAGAACATATCTATAATAGAAATATGTAGAGCAGACACTTGGGCCTCTGCCCTGATCACTATGCAATCACTCAAGGTTCCAGATCCGATGCCAAGTTGACCTAACCATACTTGCCTCTACAGCACAATTATCACCCTCTGTGGTACTGAGAGTACCACAAATTATCATGTGAAGAAGTGGGTATTCACCCATGAAACCTTATGCTCCAATATGTCTGTTAGTCTATAAGATGCCACAGGACTCTTTGCCACTAGTACAACAAAAAATATTTCAAACTTGGGGATTCCCCAAAATAGATTTTTGCAACGAAGGACAACAAAATGCCTCCTGTTTTGGCTCTCAAAGAGGTTGGAGTCAGGATGCTCTAGTAGATGTCTTTCTGATCCCTTAGTTGGATCATCTGCTCTGTGCATTTCCTCCTTTGCCCCTAATTCCCAAGGTGCTCAGGAAAGTGAGACAAGACTGGGCTGAAATGATCCTGGTGGCTCCAGCATAGCCATGGATATTTTGGTATGTGGACCTACTGCAACTCTCCATTCAATAACGTATAACTCCCTCTCCTGCCAGACAATCTTTCAGATTCCATCTGGATCCAAAGTCTCTTCAACTCATGACATAGAGGCTCTCTGTCTAACTTCCACAGACAGAAAATGTCCCAATGAGGTCCAGAGATTTATTATGGAACATAGAGAGCCATCAACCAGGAAAGCGTACACTGCTAATTGGAAATTATTTTCCTTATGGATGAAGATGAAACAGACTGATCCCCTACAAGCATCTGTTCCATTAATTCTGGATTATTTACTATAATTTAAATCATTCAGTATTCTTGTTTAGTTCAACCAAAGTTCATCTAGACTTTCATCCTCCTCTTCAAGGTTCTTCAGTAATTTCCCATCCTACAGTCACAAATTTTTTTAAAGGATTATTGCACACCTTTCCACCAATTAGGGATATGCCACCTTCATGGAATTTGAACTTAGTTCTCCAATCACTAATGTAACCTCCATTTGAGCCTCTTTCACTTTGCTCCCTTCACCATTTTTCAATTAAAGGGGCATTTTTGGTAGCTGTCACTTCTGTGCACAGAGTGAGTGAGATGCAAGACTTATGTCCAATCCTCTGTACACAGTTTTCCACACAGAGTAACTATGCAATCACATCCCAAATTTATCTCAAAAGACATTTCAGACTTTCACATTAACCAGTATATACACTTACCTGTGTTTTTTCCAAAACCTCATTAATCCCCTGATGAAGTGAATTTGCAAACACTGGATGGCAGGAGATCTCTCTCATACTATCTTAGGAGCACAAGACCATTGAGGAAATCTCCTAGACTCTTTATTGCACATGGTAGTCTTCAAAGGGCAAACCAGTCTTCTCTCAAAGATTATCAAGATGTATTACAGACTGTCTAAAAATTTCTTATATAACCCTTCTGCCAAGTGGAGTTAGCGGCAACAAATGTAACCCAACATCAGCCAAAAGTGATCATTTTGACAAAGCAGCTCCTTCCTGCTGCTCATCTCAGCAGAGTAGGCATGTCTACACAAACATGATCTGTTTCTGAAGTCTCTTCCCCCAGCTCATCACTAGATGTCAGGAGAGAGCTCGGTCAGACCTTGCTTACACTTACTTTGTCAACAATCTACAGCCTCCAGTTTGAGTAACTGCTCATTCCACTACATCACAAGTGGTCTCAGCAGCAGGCTTCAGCAGGATACCAATGGCTGAAATTTGCAGAGCAGTGACTTAGTCTTCAGTGCCCAAATTTATTAACCATTATTCCTTAGTATCAGCCTCCAGAGCAGATGCACAAGTGGGAAGAACATTCCTACAATCTCTATTTAAATGAGTTTCTAGTTCCCACCACCTGAATCACCACATTGCTTGTTAATCACCATGAGTGGGAGACACATAAACAGGAACATGAAGAAGAAAGAACAGTTACTTAACTTATAGTTGGTTTTCTAGATATTCTGTGCATGTAGATCCTGTAACCCACCCTCCATCCCCACAGCTCAGAGACTCTTTGAGACACTGGATGACAAGAAGGAACTGAGAGGGTGAGTGAGGTTGTGCTGCCCTTTGTACCCTTGGGGTGATAGTGCAAGGAAATGAAGGTCACAAGCATTTCCCCTACTGGACACAGCTGTTGAAGCTTCTGAACCCTTGTACTAGAGGGGTAACCATACCATGAGTGGGATCCCCAAGCACAGAACATCTCAAAGAACCAGTTACTATAACATAAATAACTATTCTTTTTGACAATGTTGAAACATTTTATTTAGATTTTGACCTTTTTAATGAAAAAATTAAAATAAACTAACTTGAATTTCTTAAAGAAAAATTGTTTCGAACAGAAAATTTGAACATATCATTTTGAAAATGTCAAAATGGGACTTGACAATTATAAAACTTTTTTCAGTTCTTCCAAATGGGAAATTAATCAGAACCAAGCCTTTCCTGAAAAATGTTTCAGTTGTGACAAATCAGAATTTTTTTATGGATAAATATTTTGTGAAAGGAATCCTGAACAGCTCTAGTCATTAGTATCTTCTTGACAACAGGAACTGTGACATGACTTAGGGATTGTCTATATGGCACATTATTGCATGGCAGACCAGAATGTAACTCTACAATGCGCCAGCTTACCACACAGTAACATCCCACTACTACAGCACAGTGACAGTCCCGGAGTGCGGATTAACATACTACAACTTCAAAGTTTGCTGTAGATTCACATGCTGGCTTGCAGCATGGTAACTTGCCCTGAAAACAAGCCTGTAGCAGGGTGATTTGTTCAGTCCACCGGCCTAGTGGTCTGGGTTTCTGACTCCAGTCTCTGTTAGTTCAAGGTGTCCCTGTCCACTGGATGAGGTCTTAGCTCAGGGGTGGGCAAACTTTTTGGCCCAAGGGCCACATCTGGGTATGGAAATTGTATGATGACCCATGAATGCTCACAAAATTGGGGGTTGGGGTGCAGGAGGGGGTGAGGGCTCCGGCTGGGGGTGCAGCCTCTGGTGTGGGGCCAGAAATGAGAAGTTCAGGGTGTGGGAGGAGGCTCCGGACTGGGGCAGTGGGTTGGAGTGTGCCGTGGGGGAGAGGGGGTTGAGGGCTCAGGCTGGGGATTCGGGCTCTAGGATGGAGCTGGGGATGAGGAGTTGGGGGTGCAGGATGATGCGCTGGGCTGGGACCAAGGGATTCAGAGGGCGGGTGGGGGTTCAGGGCTGGGGCAGGGGGTTGGGGCGTGGGAATGGGTCAGGGGTGCAGGCTTCGGGCGGTACTTACTTCAAGCAGCTCCCGGAAGCAGCGGCATGTCTCTTCTCCAATTCCTATGCGGAGGCGCGGCCAGGCGACTCTACACGCTGCCCTGTCTGCAGGTGCAGCCCCTGCAGCTCCCATTGGCCGCAGTTCCTGGCCAATGGGAGCGTGGAGCGGTGGCGGGGACAGCGTGTGGAGCCCCTGGCTGCCCCTATGCATAGGAGCAGGAGGGGGGACATGCTACTGCTTCCAGGAGCCATGGCACACATGGAGCGGGGCAAGCCCCCCAATCCCACTCCCCAGCGGGAGCTTGAGGGCCAGATTAAAACATCTGAAGGGCCTGATGCTGCCCCCGGGCCGTAATTTGCCCACCCCTGTATTAACTAGTCTGGCCTGTTTGATGGTGACCCCTAACCCTGCCCTCCTTGGGGTCAGGGACATAGCTCCAAGGTAGATAGGGAACTTGGGCCCTCCCTCTCCACCAGGTCCTGGTTCAGGGCCCTGAAAGTCAAGTTGTGTGCACCAACCTAAGTTCAGCCAGCCAACTTGCTCATCTTCCCATGGTTTACTTCCTACCACCACTGCATCCCAATTTGGGGCATGGTCGCTGAAGCTCCCTTTATCCTGGTCTTCTCCCAGGAGTGTGCTCAGCAGTGCCGGAGGGGCAGGCCTCTCTGGCCTGGTACTGCCCCAGCTCTTCCCATCTCTCCCAAAGAGTGGGATTTATAAATCCTGTTGCAATGCCTTCAGGATATTAACTTATTTGATCTATGCATAATTCAATGGCTGAATTTAAATGGAAAGAATTTAAAGTAATCATAGGAACAGGGTATATACATAACAAGATATATATATCTTGACGATCTCAAGATTCATGCATTTGAGGGTATGATACAGATGGGTACACAGTATAAATCTACGGTTTGGTTAAACTTAAATCAAATGGGCAGAGAAACAGAGTGTCTTATAACACTTTCCTATGAGAGAATTTCATGACCAAAGACAAAGAAGAATTTATAAATGTCTTACTGAGTGAATAATTATTATATCAAAGTTATTCAAATGTCCATATCCTGTTATTGTCTGATTGTCACATTGGTTTTGCTTACTGAAAGGTAGCTAATGGCTGCATTGTTCTACATCTCATTTTTGAGATGTAGAACAATGTGCTGCCTGATAGTCATATTATTTTAATCAAAATCCAGAGAACACAGGAAGTAATCACTTAAGTGTGACAGATACATTTAAGCAATACTGAAGATTTTAAAACACTTTATGTTATCTATTGAAAGATTTTCTTACTAATCACTGTTAATGATCTTTTGTTTATTTCTGATGAAGAAAAATGAGCAATTACACTAAAGTTAAAACTATCAATCTCTGTGTTTGCATCTGATACACATTTTTCTGTGGTAACATTATCAAGAAATAATTTAGCAATTAGCACTCAATTTAAATGAGGAATTAGTTTAAATAAATTATCTGTGTTCTCCTAAAACAAAATTGTCAATCTAAATAAAAGGGGATCTGTTAATTACGTTTACTGCTCTCAAAAACCTCAATAGTTATATTTTTAATTATATTTTTAGCCACTCATTTCAGAGAAACACAAATATGTTGATTTCTGCTGATATTTTTTAAATGAACTACTTTTCCAAAGTGATTAGCCATGTCACTTCTGAGAGAATATTGGTCTTAGATGATGATGAACCACAAAATACAATTAAACCCATGAACCATTCTACACTGGTGGTGACATGCATTAATTGTGATTTCACTTGCTGATATTGCTATCACTAGCAAATTCTAAGAATCATGCACTATTGACTGTGCATTATGGAAAAAGTGAATTACAACAACATGTTTGAGAACAAAAATCTCAGATCTGAATGTGGATCTTGGATAAAATTCTGGTCCCATTGAAGTTAATGGCAAAACTCTCACTAATGAAGCCAAGATTTTTCCCCTTGAGTCTGATATTCTGTTATCTTCTATCTGTGGTGATTTCAGTTTAAAATTCCCTGTGATGTCCTTTTAGTACTCTGCCCATGTTTCCAGTATAAGTGGCATTTCTTCTTAATTTAAAACCATTTCATGAAGAAAATTATTCAGAAATCACCAAGGAGAAAATATATATATATATATATGAACAAATTCCTCAGTGACTTACCGAGAAAATGTTCAAAGACTCAGCCTTACTTAACATCCATTGCCTCATGGGCAAGGGAGAAAAGGTGGACCCTAAAGTGTGCCCTGAATACTAATATATATATATATATATACACACACACTAATATATATGCACACTAATATATGGATATTAGTGTGCAACTGAATTTGTATATATAAATATATATTTATTTTCCTGTCTCAAGAGCAAAAGAGAAAAAAAGAGAGGGAGAGGGCATCTGCAAAATGAAGTAAACTTTGTGATCAAACAGGATGGTCGTAAAAATGTAACATTTAAAAAAGATGATGTATTGGCACTTTCAACCATCATTTTTTCACATTTTGTGGAATGTTATTCTTTTTAAATTCAAAATCTCAATATTTCTTCAACGTTGAGAGTAGAGAGTAATATTCCATCTGGAACTTACAGGTTTTGACCTTTTTACTAAAGGCCAGATTCCAATAACTTTCAACAGTCCTATAATCCTCATGTTATATTTCTTCCACTTTTTAACAGCTTCAGTGTGTTCCATAATTGGTTGATTAAAAATGTAGAAGGCTGTGATTCAGAGCAGTCATACACCTATGGAATTTTTACTACAACGTCGAGAAGTTTCCTGACATATTTTATTGGGAAAGTGACATGTTCTGCTCCCAAAGAAGTAATTCAAGCAATGTATTACATTCTTGTAAGTTCAAAAATGAAAGGCAGTACTATTCATAGAGCTGTTGATATGCCTGGTAGTAATTTATGGATTGATTATGACCATATTTGAGGTAGTACTATCTGTTTCTTAGAGTGCTAATTTGGGCTCATCCTTAACATCCTGACAATGCTATAATTCACACATACTGTACAGACTGAAAACATTCAAAGCCAGGCAATTCAGTCCAGATGATTAAACATACCAAAATAATAACATAACTTTGGAGCTCACTTCCTCCCCAGATCCATAGCAGGCCATATTTTGTTAATATTCAGGCACACTTTAAGGCCCATCTTTTTCCCCTTGCCCATGAGCAAAGGATGTTAAGTAAGGCTGAGTCTTTGAATATTTTCTGGGTAAGTCACTGAGGAATTTGTTCATATATATATATATATATATATTAGTGTGCAACTGAATGGTTTGTACCTCTCATTGGAATCACATGTCAAAAATATAATGTAAACCTGTTCTTTACCTCTGGACTTTCAAATCAGCATGTGTGGTCTTAATACTACAAAGCGAAGAGCACTTGCATAAGGAAGACAAACTGCACTGGGCCCATAATATCATACTAATGAAGTGAGAGTTAAAGATGAGGATGAATTTTTGTACAATAACCCTATTTTCAACCAGTTTTAACTTTGACAAAATAATAGTCTTCAAGTTAAAACTTTCCAGATTGGTCTCAATTTGGTGTCTGTGTGGTTTTGTTTGTTTGTTTGTTTTTCCAAATTTAAGAATGTTTGGTTTGGTTGTTTTGAGTTACAAAAATGTAACAAATGAAAGAGTTTGAGTATAAGACAATGGGACAGATCCCGAGGTGCTGTAAATTGTCATAGTTCCATTGAACTCAATGGAGCTATGACAATTTACATCATCTGACGATCTGCCCCCCATGTTCTTACTGATCAAGTAACTGAAAAATTGCTTTGTTTTAAAAACTGACACTTGTCGTGTTCTTAGTTCTTGTATTTAAGAAAACAATGTAATCGACACTCAGCTGGAAGGGGTTAAAGGATAGTACTGGCACCAGGTAGTCCCACCCCTCCCATCCTGCAGAGCTTGCTCCAACTGGAGACAGAGTTGAAAAGGGAGCAACCCAGCTTAGAAAGTGGGAGGTTGGGGAGATGTACAGACATACCTGGAAGGCTCCTGACAAAGGTGCTGGAGAAGTCTCCCTAAGGGAATAGGACTTTATGCTGAGCCCCACAGGGGTTGGTGGTTTGGTTTCTTCTCTCCCCCCCAACCCACGCTTTATCTGGGACCAGAAGCTGAAGGAGGAAAGCAGCGGTAGGAAGTGACCCAGGGAGGGTAAATCGCAAGGGCCTCTAGGAGGCCAAATGCTGTTTACCCTCTTAGGATCCTGGATTGGAGCCCAGTGGAGTGGGTGGGCCTGGGCTCCCCTACCACTGCCCCTATTACTAGGTGGGTGCTAACCACCAGGCCACCAGGGACCCTCTTACATTTGGTGGAAAAGGAGGGCACGATAGTGTCCCAGGCCTGAGAGTAGGCATCACAGAACACCAGGGATGGATAATGAGAAACTGCTAATATGGGTTCTCAGAAACCAACAGCAGCAGGCTGCCCAGCAGCAGCAACAACAGCAAAGCCAACTGCTGCAGCAGCTCACCACCCAACAGCAGCAGCAGGTGGCAAAGCAGCAACAGCATTCGATTAAAGAGGTGGTAGCACAACACTAGGAGCAACAACGGTGGCTCATTCAGTAGATGACGACACTCCTAAAAACACCCTGGGGCCCTGGCCAGCCTCAAGCCTAACCATTGGAGACACAGATCCAACCCCACCCATCCTGGTAAAGCTGACCAAAATGGGACCCGCAGACAACCCTGAGACGTTCCTTGTCACTTTGAAGAAGGTTGTTGTCAGCCCGATGGCCCAAAGAGAGCTGGGTCACCCTATCGGCCCCTTACTTGACTGGCCACATCTTGTAGTCTTGATGTGATGAGTGTCCTAGACTACACTCATGTCAAAGTGGCCATCTTAGACACCTTCAGCATCTCACCAGAAACCTAATAACACCAGTTCTGCCTTGAGAAATTTATCCCTGGTGCATGGCCATGGGTGGCTGCTCAGAGCTTGAAAGAACACTGGTGGCAGTGGCTCCAGCCAGAGGGATGTACCGGGATTCAGGTGGCAGAAAAGATCGTCATGGAATGATTCACCCAAATCCTTCCAGCAGGGGGATGCAAGTGGGTGGTGAATCATCAGCCAGAAGCAGTAGCAGAGGCAGTGTCATTGGCAGAGAACTAACTGATGTCCCTCAGGCTAGTGCCTGAAACACTAGAAGTTGGGCCTGTGTGCCCTGGCTCCCCATGGAGCACTGATACCCAAACACCAACAAGGGTAACCAGGAGTGCTTGGTCACACAACTCTAGTGGGAGGGGGCATGAAAGCCAAGAAAAGAACCTGGAAATGCCCCCTCCCAACCATTATGGCCCTTCCTGGCCCAGCCAAGCGACCTTATCCAAAGGGATTCCATCCCTTGGGAGAACTTATCAAGAAACCAACTCCTCCCACCAGGAGATGTTTTGCTTTGCGCCAGCAAGGTCACTTCAGAAAGGACTCTTTATTCATGGACTATAATTACAGGCGGACCTGGACAGCCAATAAGAGGGCTCGAAAGAGCGGCCCTGGAAGTTGTTGATCCCAGTACAGGTGGATGGAGTAGCTGTAGAAGGGCTGATAGACTCAGGCTGTAGTCTGGGAAACTTCACCCATGAGGAAGGTCCTTCTCCTAGGTCTTCGTCTTCCTTTGAGCCCCCTTCTGTCTGAGGCTCCCTCTCAGCTACTGAGGCCATATCTTGATTTCCTGGGTCTTCTGGCCCCAGCTCTGTTTTCTCCACAGAGTGGCTTTGCTGCCCTTTAACTGCTTCCTTGGAGAACCCCCAGTCACACCCAAGTATGACCTCCAGTCACACCCTTTTGCCACTCCAGCCTGTGCCATTTCCATGTATTCACAGGGACATACAGCCTCATCCACTGGAGAACTGAAGCAGAGTGACTTGCCAGAGGTCAGATAGGGAGTCTGTGGGAGAGGCAGAAACTGAATCCAGATTTTATGAGTCACAGTTCAGTGCCTAAACTACAAGATTATTTTCCCTCTGTAGCTGATGGGATTTTACCTATGCTTATAAACGATTGAAACTGTTTTGCATTGTAACTGTAATTCTTACTATCCAGCAAACACTACGATCAGGTAAATTCTTGGTTATACCTTGTGGTTATATTAGCACAACTTTTCCCATTTATTCTGGAATCTGAAGCTCCTAGTTCACACTTCATCAAGGGTGAAATCGTCTCCTGGGAAGACATGCTAAATAAGAACATGCCTTGATTTAATTTTGTTCACTAGATTACCATCCTAAATCCTGCAATACAATATCTCTGTTACTGTAATACACTCTATTTAGTTTTTGGATGAAGTTCCATTTGATATTTTATTAATTTCTTTCCTGTATTACTTTTACAAATATATTAACAGATACACATTTGAACAGATGAACAGCTGTAAAGTGATGTTGCTAGAAAAAGCTGGATAACACTGTTCACTATGGGCCAGATCCAACAAAAATTGTATATGGTCTTCCGAATCAGCAAATCTCAAAATACATTACATTGTTGGGTTTTTTCTTTTTATAATTAATATGGAGAGAGAGAGAGAGAGAGAATAGAGTAGACACAACTGTAAGATATCAAAGAGTTCTGATGACATTGTCATGACCACAAGAGTGAAGCTTGAGTAATTTTTGATGTGAGAATGACAAGACATTTTAACTATATTATTCATTGTTTTAAATGAGATCATAAACTTTCATACCTCAGAAGCAGAGATGGACACTGATAATACTCAGGGTTTTAAGTAGTTTGTTAAATTCTATGATGGTGAGTTTGACTATTTTTTTATTTCCATTTATTCTTATGTGCTGTACGATAGGCTACTAACCGGGGCCCTGTCCTGATTAGGTTACATAAGGAGTGATTTATTTTGTGATGTTTTCATCTTTGGGAGAGGTTTTGATTACAGGCTTATAGTTTTTATTTTTGTGGTAGGATTTATTGCATAATATCTTCACTAGATCCCTGTGCCATTTACGTGGTGCACAGGCCCTCCACTGACCCCTTGCTCAGGTTAGATCTGAGCAAATAAGCATGTGTGAGAGAACAGAAAAATGTGGGGAAAAAATCATTTTGTTTCAACTAGAAAATGATTTTATTTTTAGTTCAGTGAACCCCCATCCCAAAATAAAGTAGCTGGTGTCAAATGAATCATTTAAAACATTTCAAAACAACATTTTCAAAGGAAATGGTTAGTTTTGAAGCAAAATGTCAGTTCGAAAATGTCAGAATGAACTGTTTTGACTTCTTTAAAAAAAATCCTCATATTTTATTTGGCTGAAACTACTTGCCAAATTCGACCTGAATTTGTGAATAGATTTAGTTTACCTGAAATTGCATTTTTCAATTAATTTACTATTTGACCAAAAATGTTACCCAGTGCTACTCAGGGATGAATTTCCACATCAAGGAGGAGGCAGCTTATGTGGGGAACCTGTATTTTGAAGAGGCTGGTGTGATATAATTCAGTCTCATGTTATGTAATAGAGAGGCAGCTCAAATAAATTGGTTAGTCTCTAAGGTGCCACAAGTACTCCTTTTCTTTTTGCGAATACAGACTAACACGGCTGCTACTCTGCAACCAGTTCGAACTGAGGCATTGAATGAAGAAGATCTCTGCAAATTACCTTGTCTCAGAGATGGGACTTTCCATGTCAGCTACTGCTGCTGGAGGACGAGGACGCACTTGCTATCTTGCTACTGGTGTAGGTGAGGAGTGCTCTGGAGCTCTCTCTCCAGTCTCTACCCATCAATCCCTTCCATCTACCTCCCCTCTAGAACTGCGGCAGTGTTGTTCATCAGCTGCCTTTCATTTCATGCAAGTATATGTGGATGCACATGTTCCCTCCTCCGCTGTTCACCTCGCCTTCTCTTACTCCGTCTACTCTCTCCCTGTCCAACGAATTACATCACTTTGCAAGAGTTTGCAAGTTCCAGCAGTCTGTGCATAGCGCGGACAAAGGGTATGATGATAGCACCGCTAGCTCAGAGGAGTAATGGACTACGCTGAAGCACAAGATGAATGAACTATCAATCTGAAAACAAATGGGACATCTACTGTATTACTTTTAAGTTAGACACTAGACCAACACTAGAAATACTGCTAGTAACTCTCAAAAAAAAGCCACAGATAGTGAAGGTATATGGCTAAAACATGTGGTCTTCAGTGGTGAGTTTATTCCCACTAGAGGAGTATGTGAACTTCATGTATGGGTAAATAAGAAACTGGAAAAGATACAATCTGTAATAGTATTAGGGGAAAGAGTATCCATTACTGGGCTCAAGATGTGTCAAGCCTTGGCTAATTCTTATTAATTCCTTTAGGAGAATGTATACAAAGGGTGTGTTTAAGTTCATTTGCTTTTTAAGAAATATATCTAAAAACTGTAAGACAGTTAAAGTTGGAAAGTTATGAATATACAATAAAGTGAATCTCATTAGAATGTTGTAGTTTGAAAAATAAAATTGAAAATCAGACAATGCAGAAATAAAATGTCCCAAACAATCCCTATACTGTACCTTACTATGACCTATACTGTCCACATAGCATCATTATGGGTATATGGTATCATAGCTACTTTTCAATTTTTAAATGACTAAGGAAAAGTACTGTATTACACTGTAGGCTTATATATCCCTTCAGTCCTCTGTGTGGAATAAGCAACCCAGGAGAACACTTCCTACCATGGGTATTACTGGTTATCATGAGTAATTCCAGGATTGAGTCCCCCTTATTCTGCAGATACTCAAACATTTGTTTAACTCTCACCGCAAGTAGTTCCATTGTCTTCAAAGGGATTATTCACATACTTAGAATTAAGCATGTGTGGAAATCTTTGCAGGATAAGGGCTTTAGTTTACAGCCGGTTTTATTATGAGATACTTTGGGACTGTGTAGCTTAGATAGGTTAGGGTGGATATATGTCCTATATGTGGGTGGTAGAGTGAATAATAAATGTATAGTGGTGTTGGTAGGCTATTGAGAGGATGCGGACAACATGTACGGAGTAAGGCATGAAAATATTATGGTATCAATTATAGTGGGAAGATTTATGCAAGGTAAGAGGTGAGATGTTATCGTCTCTGCCTTGTAAAGGGCAGGTGAGTTGAGCGACGGCATTTGACTGGGGAGGCGGTGAGACCGCTGATGGTTCATGCACTGGGAGACAGAACATAGGATGGCAGAATGGAGGTATGGTTCTCGTGCTGGAAGTGCAGCAGAGCTAGTGTGTGGCTGTAAGTGTGTCTCGGGGATCTACATGGATGGGGGCTTTGGATGCAGATTTTTTTTTAACCTACACTGTCCTGATTCTTTAAGGTGTACACATGGCTTGGCCATAGCCTTAATAGGTTTGGAAGGATTTAAAAATAAACATTTTATTTTATAATTGAAAGCTCAGCAAGCCAGTTCTAACAGGCATCCCCTTTAAATGACCACGTTGTTGCCATAGTGCCTAGCTGTCCCCGCCTAGCTGTCCCCACACACATTGTAAAAACCACAGCGCTGCCCCTCCCGAGACAGAGGCGCGCACAGGGCTCTGGCTTTGCCGAGCGCTTTTGGCAACAGCGCACAGTGGGTTGCGTCCCAGCTGCTCAGGGGAGACGATTCTTCCCACGGGGCTGTGCTCCAGCTCGCTCCGCGGGCGCCGGCTGGCTGCGCATTGCACCCTGGGACGTGTAGTCCCTGCTTAGTGCCCCCCCCGCCGTGTTGTTCAGGGGCAGCCGCCCTAAGAGCTCTCGCGAGGTTTTTGAATCGCTCTGGTCTCGCGCGCGGTTTCCTCGCGAGGGCGGCCGCCTTGGCTGGGATGTTTGGTGCGGTCGCCATTCCCCTGTGTGACGTCATAGTGCATTGTTGTGAGAGTAGCGGAGCATCCCTCAAGCTGTCAGCTGTGCTGCTGCTGCTGCGGGAGCCCGAGCCGGCCCAGCCCCCTTCTCCTCCCCCCGCCCCGGGGGCTCCGGAGCTCCGCGCCCGTGTAGCCTTGTCTGTGTGGAACCCCTCCGGGCCCCCCCTCCCCCGCGCGTTCCAGTCCGCCCTCCCCCCGCCCCCCTAGAACCATCTCAATGAGATGCAAACATGAAAGACAAGAGGAAGAAGAAGGACCGCACCTGGGCCGAGGCTGCCCGCCTGGTAGGTGCTGCGTTCGCATGGTGCGGGCGGGCGAGCCCCCGGCGAGCGGATGGGGCGGCCAACCCCGTGCGGACCTCTGTTCTCCCCCCCCCCCCCCCCCCCCCCCCCCGGCTTTGTTGCAATCACTAGGGGATGTTGGAGTGAGCGTGCAGGGCTGGGTGAGCGAAGGGATTGACTCGCCGGGCGGTAGCGGGTGTGCGTGGCTGCCTCCCCCCTTACGTGGGTGTGTGAGGGGCTAAGGGGCTAGCCAGGGGAATCCCCCCCACTGCGTGTGAAGTTCCCTCATCCCCAGGGGGCGCCTCCTTTCCCTGGTGTGCGTGTCTGTGAAATTACCGAAGTAGCCCCTCTTGTAGTGTGTATATGTGGGAGAGACCTAGCTCTCCCTTTCCCCTGTAATGTGTGGGAATATAGCTACGCCTTTCTTTAGGTGTGTCGAAAAATATCCAGTCCGTGTGTGTGTGTATAAGAGAGAGAGTGAAATTCCCTTCTCCCTATCCCGTGTATTTGTTTCAGATATCCCAGAAAAGTCCCTTCCCCCCCCCCCTTTAAAATATATGTAAGTGAAAGATCCAAGGATTTCCCATTACTCCATTAGTGTGTGTAGGAGAGAGAATTATCCAGGGATTCCTCTCCACCCATCTGTGTAGAGAAATAGCCCAGGCAATCAATCCCACTCTTCAGGAAAGCTATCTGGCTCTAAAGACTTAATGCGTTCCCAGAGGGCTGGGGAATTATTTGTCTCCCTCTTTCTCCAGTATCTGTTTTATGTGACTTTGTTTTATTGTTTGCTAAGTGTATTAGGACACATCATTTACTTTGTGCTTCAGGACCCTTTTGTGTGAGTTTTCTCCATTCTAGGAATTTCACGAAGTGTGTGTGTACGATACAGCATGTGTGGTTGTACACTATAGTGCATATGCCTTTCCTGAAGATGGGGTTGTTTCAGCATCAGTTGGATGCAGTTATAGAAAGAGGACTGCTAGAAAGATCTGCTGCAGGTTATATTGGGTTTTTTTTGGGTATTCATATCAATTTCACATTTTACTGATTATTTTCAACAATTAAATTAGTATCAAAAGAATGTGATCCCTTTCTTGTGGTGCTAGTGAGTGTCTGTTCTATTTATTTTTTTGTCTTAGGATGGCTGTGAAGCACAGTCCTTTTTGAAAGGATGTGTCTCGTGGGACCATGCAGCATAACATCGGAATTTCAGCCTTTCAGTGCTTCCACTGCATAATTTATATCAAAATAGGAGGCAGTCCTAACTATAGATGTCACTGCCAGTGCCTCATAGGAGTCTTGCATTGATTGAACATATAAGATTCATTGGACAAGTGGCAAAAAATTACTACAGTTAGTTCAGCTTTAGCAAGGATGGTCTGATGTAGGCACTTTTAGAGTTGAAAAATATGCCTGTGTAAAACAGGAAATGTGCCAGGCCCAAGGTTCTTACTTTCTCGCTATTGTCTTTCCTTGACTCTGTGAATCCTGGTAAAGGAGTAAGTGTATTAAGAAGGCACTCTCTTCCCCAAACTAATGACCAGAATAGATGTTCCCAAACTCGTGGACTTCATAGCTCTTTATGGTGGTTTGTGGCTGGCTTCTGTTTTATTGTAAGCTGCTAAACTTCATTAAAAGACATTTAAAATACATGGAATTCTATCCTAATGGTAGTTTTGCATGTAACCAATTGCTGTAGCTTCCACAGGGAATATAAGCCATCATGAATGGGAAGGGAGGTGGTCCATGCAAACGAGGAAAATGTCTGTTAAGGTGTAGTTGACTCTGTGGAAAAGTTCAATAGCTTCTAGAACATAGATTGAGCTGATATAAATAGGGAAGAGTTAAGACTCTCTGTTTGAGTCACATTATTTTTCTCACTCAGAACAGCCTTGATTGTAACAACCTACTAGGACTGATGGTTGCTACATATGAAGAGTGGGTGATGAAGCACATTGCCTGTTGTACAAAATATTGTCCACCCTCCCAAAGTTACTAAGTTATCCAGAAGCTTGTCCGTAATCTGTTTCCGATATGACTAATGCATAGACTGCTTGCTTTGACCCTGGTTCTGCATCAGGATCTACTAGTGCAGGGATACATGCTAGCAGATCTTTATTGAGGCCAAATTTGTGAGTCCTTATAGTATTTTATGTAAAGGACCTGATGGTTCATTATCATTCCATTTTCTTGGAATACATCAATAATGTATTACTGCAAGGCTTGATTAAATCAATTTCATTCCAACGACAAGTAAAGAATAAAGTGATTGATACGCACTCACAAGTAATGACTCATGAGCTAGCTAGATCAATATCTATGTTATAAAATTGATTGGATACTGAATTTCTTTATTTTTAACAATAGGAAGGTTGGATTAATGTTATAAGTACTGGTACCCTTTTTTATATTTCCTAGAAAAAGCCTACAAGTGTGTTGAGCTTGTAAAGAGAAGTACTCCCATGTTATGAAACGACAAAGTTAAGATTGTAAAATAACCTTAACTCTGCTCCCTTTGTACTGTAATGCAAACACATACACGTCTTTTAAATTACGTGTTCACGCACTATTTTTCCATAGCACCTCTAGCTCACACAATAAAGAATGGGGACAGTGCTCAGTGAATGAAATAGCTGTTGAATTTTTCACTTTGTCCTCTTTGTTCCTCCAGTGTGTGGCCCCATGTACTGCACATTTTCCAAATTGTGGACTAACTAAAATGCTTTTTTCTCTTATTTGCTTTTATTTGACACTCATCACTGTAGTACCTGAGAGCCTTGCAAATGTAAACTGATTTAGCCTTACAACATGCTTGTGAAGTTAAGTAGTATTCTTCTTTTACCTATGCAGAGCTGAAGCACAGAGAGATTAAATGTGTTGTCCAAGGTTTCATAGGAAATCTCTGAAAGAGGCAGAAAAAGAATGCAGATTCCCTGGGTTGCAGTCTAGTTCCTTAGCCCTAAGCTATACACTAGTCATGGTAGAAGTGGATATAGTGGTGTCTGTAGCATCCCCACTTCAGACTCATATGCCCCATTCAACAATTACATAGAATAAAGCAGGGCTAATCTGGACCCTGCACCCATATCATTACACAGCCCTGTCTTATTCCTTGTTCAGCATGCACAATGAAAGAGGCAGCAGTTCTGCAGAAAAAATAGTAAATTTATTTTATAATAAGGCTGTATTGTAATGCATATGCCGAAGCGATCAGGCTGAAGGTTGATAGGCAACCTTACATTTATCATTTCTTGATACTTGAATAAATCGTCTTCGTAATCTTAACATTCTTGTCATGTTTTTTGTATAGAGTCTTAATGTAAGAAGAAACTAACAAAATGCCACTGTATTCATCTGTTTATTATACCACATTAAAATATTTTATACTGTGCAATCAATAAGGCAGGAATCCTGGAGACATTAATTGACCTGTATTTTGTGGAGGATGGCAGGATTCCTTTGAGGTTTAACTTCTTTCCATATGTAGCACCCTATCTCTTTCCTCACTAACCTCCACTAATCATAGAGAAAAACATAGCACTTTTTTTAATGGGGGAGGGAAGAGAGACGAGGAGAGTAGCCTTCTCTTCCCCCCGCCCTTAGTCTACTACAGTTGAACTATTTTGGCTCATATATTCTTTAAAATTAGTTGTTTGTTTGCTCAGAGAGAGCGAACCTGCCAAATTTCAGGAAAAAGCTTAAAAAGACTGAAAAAGGTAAAGCAACTGAAAATGACTCCATTGACTGCAAAAGCTTGTGCCTCCTCAGTTCTAAGTGTTCTTAAGACCAAAATTATAAGCCTAATTTTGGCAATTAATTGATCTCCGACTACTAGCGGTAGATATGCCCAATGGCCTGTGACGGGATGTTAGATGGGGTGGGATCTGAGTTACTACAGAGAATTCTTTCCTGGGTGTCTGGCTGGTGAGTCTTGCCCACATGCTCAGGGTTTAGCTGATTGCCATATTTGGGGTTGGGAAGGAATTTTCCCCCAGGGCAGATTGGCAGAGGCCCTGGGGATTTTTCGCCTTCCTCTGCAGCGTGGGGCACGGGTCACTTGCTGGAGGATTCTCTGTACCTTGAAGTCTTTAAACCACGATTTGAGGACTTCAGTAGCTCAGACATAAGTTAGGGGTTTGTTACAGGAGTTGGTGGGTGAGATTCTGTGGCCTGCATTGTGCAGGAGGTCAAGACTAGAGGATCATAATGGTCCCTTCTGACCTTAAAGTCTATGATTCTATTAAAGTCAAGTCCTGAAATATTATTAACTTCTGTCCTATACTAATTTGGTGCCTTGAGTTTGATTTTCCAAGTTCATTGGTTGCACAAGACATACACAGTCAGATGCATCATAAAAGAATTGTTTGTAGACCAGCTGTTTATATTTTTAGTAGATGTAATAAGCCAGCAGTTCTGGTAACTTTTGTCTGTGTGTAGTTTCACATTCTAAATTCATCAGTCACATTAAAATTGAGGAAGACACTAAAATAATTAAAAAGAAAAGGAGTACTTGTGGCACCTTAGAGACTAACAAATTTATTTGAGCATAAGCTTTCGTGAGCTCATTTCGTCGGATGCATGCAGTGGAAAATACAGTAGGGGGATTTTATATACACAGAGAACATGAAACAGTGGGTGTTACCATACACACTGTAACAAGAGTGATCAGGTAAGGTGAGCTATTACCAGCAGAAGAGAAGAATAAAAATGGTGTCCCCTGAATAGATATGTGGACACCGTCATAGGGCCTAATCACATCAGCCACACTATCAGAGGCTCGTTCACCTGCACATCTACCAATGTGCTGTATGCCATCATGTGCCAGCAATGGCCCTTTGCAATGTACATTGGCCAGACAGAACAGTCTTTATGTAAAAGAATAAATGGACACAAATCAGACGTCAAGAATTATAACATTCAAAAACCAGTCAGAGAACACTTAAATCTCTTTGGCCACTCGATTACAGACCTAAAAGTGGCAATAATACAACAAAAATACTTCAGAAACAGACTCCAGTGAGAGACTGCTGAATTGGAATTAATTTACAAACTGGACGCCATTAAATTAGGTTTGAATAAAGACTGGGAGTAGATGTGTCAGTACACAAAGTAAAACTATTTCCCAATGTTTATTTCCCCCCCTACTGTTCCTCACATGTTCTTGTCAACAGCTGGAAATGGCCCACCTTGATTATCACTACAAAAGTTAGTTTTTTCTCCCCCCCCTCTCCTGCTGGTAATAGCTTACCTTACCTGATCACTCTTCTTACAGTGTGTATGGTAACACCCATTGTTTCATGTTCTCTCTGTATATAAAAGCCCTCTACTGTATTTTCCACTGAATGCATCCGATGAAGTGAGCTGTAGCTCACGAAAGCTTATACTCAAATAAATGTGTTAGTCTGTATCTGCAAAAAGAAAAGGAGTACTTGTGGCACCTTAGAGACTAACACGGCTGCTACTCTGAAACCTAAAATAATTAAATGAATGTAGATTTACAAATACATAGATGTTGGGAATGAATGGATCGCTTGGAAAATTTCAGCACAAATTTGAAGTTAAATTGAAGGGGTTTGTTCTTTTGAGGTTCAGTCCTTCAATGGAATGGATTGGAGTTGTCATAGAACCACACTCAGCCATTAGTTATGGCTGCCAGGCATACTGCTTTACGTATGACCCAGCTAGGTAAAATAGGCTTGAAGGGAGCAGATGCTTTAGGCTGGTAAACCCTCAAAACCAGTGTGGCCAGTATATTTTATGAAGCATTGAGCATCTACCTATGAAGGATGGTTTTTTATCGGAACCGTTTGAAAGTATTTATTTATGTGAACAACTTGCTCTCATCACTATCCTTTTCTCTTTATTCTAAGTGCAGCTCTAAAGCACACTTAAACTATAACTTCCACTTGATGGTGGGAGTAGCTGAAAATTCAGAAACTGGCTGATTTTCACGTCACTTAAGTTCACTAGATTACTGCCTGCATGTCTGTTTTTCCTCCTCCAAGACCTGTTCATAATTAAATGGATGTAGAGATTTTCACACATTGCTTAGCACTGTGCATGTTTTGCTGCACTATGCAGAATCTTCTTGGTACACGGGATGAGTGAACTGGGGTGTTCTAATGCTTTGGTTCTGAGTATTTCTTTTTGTAGCTTCCTGGCACTACAAGTCTTAGTTAAGGATAAATTGTTGTTTCTGCATAATAGTTTTTTTTTTAAAGTCTTTTAATTTAAAGTAGCAAGTTTTTATGCCAATTAATTAAAGAAATTGCTGCTTTAGAGAATAGCCACTTTGGAGATGTGGTTGTTAGCCTGCGTGTTACTGTTTAATGTGGCTGTCTGTCCAAATATGGTTACAGGTCACTTGTCCTCTGTTCTACTGAGCTAGTGTAGTTGAAGTAGCTCATTCAGTGGTATGGAATTATATTGCAGTATGTCTTTATATTTGAAGCCCACAAATGAGACCAAAAATCAAATAGTAACATGTATAGCTAGAGCTTTGTAATACCTTTTGACGTTTGTCTCCAGTCTTCACTCTTGTTACTATAAATACAGTTTAAAACATTATGAAAGGAACTTCATGCATTTTTAAAAATGGGGATTTGACATGACTTTGTTTTACTACACTAAGGGCTTCTTTGTTATTGGCTTAACAGAGACCTACTACTATTTCCATATTTCTTCTATGTTAATTCTTTTTTAGACATGCAGAAATATTGCTGCTTTGGGAGGTTTTGATGGCCTTTCCCTTTGATCCACAATCAATGTTGCTTTGAAGATCTGTGGGGGTTTTTAATGTTGTTTGTTTGCCCTAGAGCTTCCTCAGGTTTTTTTGTTTTTAAATTCAAAGCAATTGCTGCACTTGTTAGGTAGCACAACTCCTCCATCTATTTCTTTACCTTCTGTGGTTGCATGTACATGCCAGTACCGCTTTTTGTTAGTATTGAGTATTCTAGAGATTAGTAGATTTAAAAAAAAAAAGATTTTAAAAGGTGAACTGCAAATAAAGTGTAAACTTAATTTACTTTACCAATATGTGGACGGTGACCCTATTAATTAGAATGAGAGACATTAGTCTTATAAACAACTAAACCTTACCTTTTTCTCTGAGATGTTCTGAAGACATGTCTGTCTTGATCAACTGTGGTGCCTCAGATACCAATGAGGTACTCTGGAGCATGGAGCCAGACCTCTGAATATAGATACTGAAGAAAAGAGGAATATGTTATATGATTTTAAAGAAACTTGGAAAACTACACAACACCGTTGGAAGAGCCCTCAGCTCCCTATAGATGTGTTCAGTGCTCCAGAAAGCTTCCTTAGTAGTTGTGATATCACAGCAAGGGGACCCAATGGAGTATTGCAGAGAATCAGGAGCCAGATGTCTGTGAATTCCCAAGACCTGAAATAAAAACAGAAAAGGGCAAATTTGGATTGTTCATGGGGCCCAATCCTGCAAGATGCTGAGTGTCTTCATTTTCGTTTTGTGATTTGGAGTGGAGCCTGCTCAGCATCTCCCAGGAGGTCCTCTGCATGTAGTCTGATCTGGCTATCTTTGCCTTTTCAATGAGGGCATTCAATATGTACTGCTGAAGTCAATGGAATTTACCTTTTATGTTTGCAGGTCACCTTTAGATAACACTCACGCACTAAACTATCTCCTGTTACATGTAGCATCTCATTTCCTCTTCCAGTTTTCTGACTCAGAATCTAGTAATGTCATCTCGCAATATGTAAGGATAAAAATATTTTTATAAGCAGTTGTCTACTTCCCCCATCCGAGGTGTTGCATTCTGAGAATTTTTTATGTTCAAGGCAACAAGAACATAATTTTTTTTACTTTATCTGTGTTGTGTGATTCCCTAAAGGCCCCAATCAGGATCGGGGCTGTATTGTTCTAAATGAAGATGTGATCCCTGACCCGAAAATGTTAAAACCTAAATTGAAACAAGGCACAAGTGAGTGTTTATAAAACAATCAATCAATGAGGGAAGGAGGACGAAGTAACATTGGCTAACTGGACAGCTTGATGATTCTGAATCATTTGATATTTTTAGTAAACAAACTAATAGCTATCCATGATGTAAGTGGTCAATAGCAAAAGAGGGTTTTGAGGTAGATGTTGTAGAGCTGTTTTAGTTAGTTCTGGGAAGGCTTTCCATGCACAAAGGGTAGTGTGTAAGAAAGTGGAAACGTGGAAGAAGTGAACAAATGGATGAGTGGGCGGACTGGCATAACTGGTGAAATAGAACGGCAGGATACAGTGTAAGTAATGAGGAACAAACAATAGGTAGAGAAGGATAGAGTGAAGGGCATGAGGATTAAATCAAGGTATAAATGTAAAGCAGTTGAAGATAAGCCAGAGGGCAGATTTTAAAAAGGGTGCGATAAAGAGCAATGGGTTAGAAGATTTTAGTGGCTATGTTTTGTGTGGATTGGAAGGTGATGAGCACATGTCTGAGCCACTATGTTTATCATTTGATGAGCTGATTTGATTTTTTTTTTTTTTTAAACTTCAGGCTGCTTTCTTCTCGTGGCTTTAGTTGGATCTCAAAAAATAGATCTTCTTAATTGTTTCTCTTCAGGCATCTGTTACAGTTAGTGTATTTTGGGGTTACTGTCTAATGATAGAGTAGATGTGTTTGAAAAAGAACAAAGATCCTATCCACCCCTTCATGAGGTTCTTTGCCCTGCATAGGTGCAGCTTCTGTCTAATATATCACCATAAAGATTCTTTATATTACTAACATTTTAAGTGATTAAAATTTGGATTATATTTAAAAATATTTTTCACCATCTATGCAGTTTTTTGTTTTTATTTTGGTTAGTTTGGGCAATGAAAATAAACTGGTTAATTTCACTGTAGTTAGCATGCACTAGCAGAGTACTGCAAAGTCTGAGTTGCAAGCCCTTCAGGCCAGTGTTTAAATCTGAAAACAAAACAAAAAATCCCTACTATCTAAACTTTGGGCCTGATCTGTGTAACCCTTCTGCCCATCAGAGTTGGCAGCGACAAGGGCTGGGTTCAGTGTCTAGGGGTTCCATTCCAATAACACAATGCAAAACCGGCTTGAGCCCCCACCCAGTAACCAGGGACAATTACATACTACCCCCATGTGCTCCTCTAAGAGGCAGTACCTTCCCTCTCACAAGCACAGAGTCTGAGTGTAGCAAAAGCTTTTTAATAAAGGAGGGAAACAGTGCAGCATTATGTTGAAGAAACACCACAAACAGGATTCATAACACCAACCATGAGCAAAAGACCCACCCCCCAAGTAAGTTTGGCAGTGTCCTTTTCCCCTCAGGATCTTACGTCTAGCAACCCAATAGTCACCCAAAGTCCCAGAAGTCCACCAACCCAAAAAGTTCAGAAGTTCATCTGCAGAGTTTACCTCCCAGCCTGGGTGGAAAAAGGGGGGAGGTATGGGGGCACCTTACGTGCTCTGCTCCTTGTGTTGACGGCCGATTGCCCTGCCTCTCTGCGTGGGAGCTTCTGCAGCCTTCACTGCGAGCCGCTCCGCTCTACCAGCCATCCTGTAAGCCACTCTGCTCCGCCAGCTGTCCCACTCCTCTCCAGCAGACCTCCTGCTAGCTGCTCGCCAATATATCTTCAGGCCCCCCCACAACTTAAAAGCACTCAGTAATTTCAGCTCAAAGTAGGGGAGCCTCAGTGCTGCTGCACCCTTGGGCCACAGCGAATTCATCTCAGCAGCCTGTAACCAGACTCCTAATGGAATCAAAATTAGCTCTGATATTATACATTGGAGAGAGGAGGGGAGTGAAATTGGTGTTTAGGGCCCTCAGAAGGGACCCACACCACCAGGCACAATTACCTGTCCCCAGCCTTTCTCAATTCAGTGGGTTTTGGCACCCATGTCTCTTGCCTAGCGAGTGTTACTTAGTTGAGGGCGAGTCCCTCCATCATAAAATGCCAAGTACGGTTCTACTGTCCTTGATTCACATAACCAGGACAGCAACCCTTTATTACTCCTGCCCCAATAACAGAGAGACTGCAGATCCCACAGCAGCCAAAGTGACCATTTGGGCAAGCAGCCCATCATGCTAGGCAGGGTGGGTGTGCCCATGCAAACGAGTGCCCATGCAAACAAGATCAGCCCCTGAAGTCCTTTTCCACAGTTCACCACCAGATGTCAAGGTAGAGCTCATTCTGACTCTGCTTACACCCACATAAGTGTCCCTGTAACAGAAAGTGAAGTTTGATGCCTGATGTGTGCGTAGGGAAGTGCTCCTGAAAGTCACAGATGCAGAGAGAACTATCAGTTTAAATTTAAAAGAACACTGCACCTATCTGCTCTTCTCAGCATTCTTAAAACTTGCATGTTAAGAAACCCCTTATGTCTTACCTGAAGTGCCATTAAAGGCTGAAGTTACTTAGATATTGAAGTAAGTGTGTGTGTGTGAGAGAGAGAGAGAGATGTGGGAAGTCTAGAAAACTACTGTAAGTACTAATGTTCCAAAAACCTGCATGTAGACATATATTACTACAGAATTTGTTTGTGGTAGGCATATTATAAAACCCTTTTAAAGTTTTCTGTATCCTTGTATTTTGCCACATACCTATCTCTTGGACTTTAAAATGCAAACTTGCCTGCATCTTCTGTGTGGGAGCAGCAACACTGGCACAGGGTCAGGGAAAAGTGGCAGAGAAGAGTTGGAGAACTGCAGTGGGGGAAAAGATGCAGAGGTGCACACACACACTGTGAAGTGGAACAAAAAACCCCCCAATATCCCCGGAGCAAACCAAAATTCCATGCTAGAGAAGGAGAGAAATGGAAAGAGAAAGAAATTAATTTTCTTAATTTTGGAAAAACACTTCATTGGACTGTCAGCTAGTTATTTAAGTGAAGTGGTAACACAATAATCTCAAATAAGACTTCCCTGCTAAATATTTGTTTTCTTGAGATTTTTGGTATTATGAAGTATGGAGATTAAAACAACAAACCAAAGAATCCTGTCCTCTGTAGAAATTATTGTGACACTCTGTATCTCAGGGGAACACTCTGC
This sequence comes from Chelonia mydas, assembly GCF_015237465.2. NCBI lineage: Eukaryota > Metazoa > Chordata > Testudines > Cheloniidae > Chelonia > Chelonia mydas. The sequence continues at coordinate 73,636,071 of NC_057850.1, read as the reverse complement.
ATCCCCATGTTCATCCTAATAATGTGATTGTGTAGTATCCAGTGCAAAGTTTGTCATGTCGGGTGTCTTTGGAAGGCTCATGATGCACTGAGCATTGTTGTTATAGTAATGTTATAGGTTGTAATTTCATGTGTGTATATATAGTTATCAAGCTGAAAATGTGTCCTCATGTCTTAAAACAAGCCCCAGCAAAAACTCTCCAAAAGCAGAGGGGCAGTTCACACCTCATGTATGGAATAAACCCAGCCCAGCCTCACAGGAACAAAGGATGCTGGCCTAGGCAGCAACAAAGAATCTGTTGGACTCTTGAGTGAGTCACCCCCCTTCCCTTGGTCAGTTTGGTCTATGATGAGGTAATGCACACTTGACTCTGAAGGGTGGGCCGGGGGCAAAGCCAAGAGGGAAGAAAGGATGTGATAAAAGGGAGAGACATTTGCTATGCTCTCCCTCTCTTCCACCTCCATCTACAGATACCATCACCAAGCAACTGAAGCGCTGATCAAAGGGGAGAGCCTTGCTGAGGGGCAACCAGCCAGCCTGTGGTGAGAAGCATCTAAGTTTGTAAGGGCACTGAAAGTGTAAAAATCAGCTGACAATGCGTTTTGCTTTTATTTCATTTCACCAGATCTGACCTGTTGGGCTTTGACTTACAATCACTTAAAATCAATCTTTTGTAGTTAATAAATTAGTTTGTTTATTCTACCTGAAGCCGTGCATTTGGTTTGAAGTGTGTCAGAGACTCCTGGTACATATAACAAGCCTGGTACATATCCATTTTTTTGTTAAATTGACGAACTCATAGAAGCTTGCAGCGTCCAGCGGGCATAACTGGGCACTGCAAGACAGAGGTTCCTAGGGTTGTGACTGGGACCGGAGATATTTGCTAGTGTCTTTCGGTTGCACAATCCATGCGGCAGCTGGCCAAAAGCGCTCACTCACATAGCTGGGAGCAGCTTACATGCTAAAGGCTGTGCATGAACAGCCCGGGAGTGGGGGTTCTCACAGCAGAGCAGGGTCAGGCTGGCTCCCAGAGTCGAGGATTGGAGTGATCTAGCAGATCACTGGTCCAGATAACATCTGGGGAACGTATCAACTATAATTAGAACCTTTGTCTGGGAAATGAACTACTGTGTTTCTTATCACATTCCAACTAATTTTAGGATAATTTGCCTTATCATCCATTTCAACCAAGAGAATATTGCAAAGGTAAAAAACAACAACAACCTTTAGAAATAAATGAAAAGACCCTCTTGTCTTCTGAAATATTTTCCTCTCCTTTGAGTGACAGGCAGTCCTTTCTCCTAATGGAATTTTCAAAGTCGGTGCCACCTGATCTTGTCCAGATTGCTTCTAGAAAAGCAATGCTTATATATGTATCTGTCTTGAAATCACTTTGTAAAAAAGCCTTCTTCCATACTTTTTGAGGATGAGACTACAGCTGTTTTTTGTTTAGTAACCAGAAATACTGATGTATTTTCTTATCATTGAAGAATATAACATCGAAATGTTCCACAAATAGATTTGTATTTATGGGTCACAATATCTGGAATGGTTTAAGGCAAAATGCACCTTTCTGAGTATAAGCCAAAAGGCGCATCCAGCCACTGTATTGTATTGCCTTATAGGCACAAGATGAACTGGATAGCTACACTGGAGGCCCATGCTGAGGCATCATAATCTTTGTGTAAAGTGACCTTTCGTCTTTCTGCTAATAGGATTTTTTAGGGAAACATGGTTTTCTAAGACCACAGTCACTGGAACTGGTTCCCAAGACTGCAGGCTGTTGGGGAGTCTGTGTAACTTGCATGGGGATTTTGGTAATGAATGTTTTGAATCTATAGCTCTGATGTGTGTTAGAATTCTTTCCAGAGCTTTTGTGAATAGGCAAGGGCCTTTTCTTTTAGGATACCAATTTTACAATAATGTTCCATATCCTTGAAATAAAAATGTTCCGAGACTGCTCCATTGAGCAAGAGAGTTCATTCTATGCTAGAGCACCGATAGAGTTGAAGGATAAAAGACAATTACATTTTTTTCCTGTGGACTGCAGGTGATTTTAAATCATAATCCTTCCCATGGTGTCATATGTCGCTTAGGGCCTGAGCAAGGCTCCTCTATCCCTGTCTGTGCTGAGCCACTCTCTGTATGTTCTCCATGTTGTTAAGTCCTATAGATTTCCTGCTCTGAGTAGTATTGGACGGAGGTATTCTTTCATTTGGCCCCTTTTGCATGTTCTTTCAGCTGCCCGGTGGCAGGCTTGCCATGGCAGGTACTCTGGCTTCATTCTTAACACATGTCCTATATATTTCCATCCTTTTTTTCTGGGTAACTTTAGAGATAAGGAGGTGTCGAACTCTGAGAAATCTTGGCATATGTTATTTCGTTTACTCTCTCGTATTTTTCTAAGGTATTTGCTTTCGAAGACCTTGAGACATCTGTCTCTATCTTTGGTGACTTTCCAGCTTTCACATCCATATGTTAAGATGGAAATAACATTTGAATTGAAGATTCATAGTTTGGTCAATAACTTAAAATCTGTAACTTATCAGATCTTGTTGAAACTGGTCAATGCAGTTGCTATTTTGCCAGTTGGTGATATTATTCCCTTCTGGATATCCCCATAGGCTTTCAGGTTACTGAACTGATTCACTTGTTTAACCCCCAACTTGTAGAACCAGTGGACTGTTTTTAATCTGAACCTTCCCTTTGACTTATATGGCTTCGATGGCCCTACCAGGAGTAACTCCTCCTGGCAAAACTCTCAGGGTCCTCAAAACACTCAAGTCTTCCCACCATGTCACGGTGTAGTATACAGGGAAGGATATGTTATTGAATCCACCAAAGAAATTGATTTGATTTACTGGGGCTACGAAAAAATAAAAATTCATGCTGAGCATTCAGAAAAGTCCTACTTAAAATGTGAATGTGGCTTAAACTGGAATTTAATTTCTTTCTTAAAGACTAGTGCTATGCTGAGACTAGGAGCTGCGAATGTTTACCCCTGTGGTTCCAAAAAAGGGCTTACTTTAGGCTAGAACTCCCCTCATCAAAGGCAGGTGTATAGTTCAAGTAGAGCAGAATGAATCTGCCATTGAATAAATCATACGTTAATTACCTACTGGGCGTGTTTTGCCCTTTCCTAGTTTGCTTTTCCTTGATGCTTTTACCTGCCAGAAAATAAAAAAGGGCCATTGCTGTTCAGAGTAGAATGAAGATAGGACAGTGAGATGGGGCAGTAAACTAAGAGAGGCCCAAAATAAAGCTTATCTCTTGGTTGAGCAGGAAACCCAGTTGTGTGAAAATGATGTACCTATATCTTTCCCGGCCGAAAAAGAAAATCCTACGTACCCCTTCCTCTACAAATTAAAGTATCTACCTTGTTTGTGATTCATAGGACACAGCTGAAATAGTTTTGTGGCATGCAGGCTGATTTACTGCATCTCAGATTTCCCATTAGTATGTGCCGAGTTCTTGTTTGACCTGATTTTGGAGTTGAAGCAGGCTTATGGCCCATGTAAAGAGTAATCCTTCCAGGCTGAGTCTGGAGCTCATGGCTGCCGACAACTAGTGACCTATCCTGAGTGCTTTCAGGTTTTACTCAGATAGGTAGGCAAAATCTGCATCTTAATTTTGGGCTTAGGGTTACAAACTGTTGGTATAAAGATCACATCTTTATCTCTGTTTCACTATCACCTCTGTAATTTTGAAGTCAGAATTCATCTTTGTTCCTTTTGGGCATTAGGCCCTATTTAATTGGTCTGGCTATGAAGATTGATAGCTTCTATTGAGTTTAAATCTCTAAGGGAAACTTCTGTTCAGCTGGTAGACCACTCTGTTGATTTTCCTTTGTTGACTATGTCAATACAGTGTCTCTCAACCATACTGTCATGGTACATCCTCCTCACAGTAATGTTGCCCTGTTGTATGGCTGATCTGTGTAAGTTACTGATCACATCAAAGAATTTTTGAAAACCTTATGCTTGGGCTTCCTGAAGCCTTTATCAAGGGTAGTGTGGATAAAGATATGCTCCCTGTGGAAAACTGGTAATGCTTATCATTTTATGTATTCCAAAGGCAAAAAATTACTTCCTAGAATTATCTTTTGAGTCACAGATTAAATTATAGGTATGGTCTAGCAGTAACCAGAGAAGAACTTCTCCAAAAGAGCCAAGGCAATTCACCCCGATTAAAAAAAATCTGCTCCCTTTCATCAAACCTTGTGATTACCATGCATTCCAAGCACTTACAACTCACCACAATTGTAATCAAAAGCATTTTCTGCCTTGAGGAAGAGTGGGAATGTGAAAATATGATACTGTTTGTGTGTATTATAAACAACAACAACCCCAGAACAACTGTTAGTATAAGGTGCTATGAAAGGTGGGTTTTTTTGTTATTGCCAGCAGTTTGGGTTGGTCTGATTAGGGTTGCTAACCCTCCAGGGTTGTCCTGGAGTCTCCAGGAATTAAAGATTAATCTTTAATTAAAGATTGTCATGTGATGAAACCACTAGGAATCCCTCCACCTAAAATTGGCAACCCTAGGTTAGATTGTTCTCAAATAGAAAAGCTATAAGTTATCATGCAGGTCTTCCCAACAGAAGCTTTAGGACATCTCCCTGTTATATACACACACCATCATGTATTCTATCTGATCTGTCGGTACCTTGCCAAACTCTTGTTCGTAATGGGTTTGAAACAATACGTTAATTGCCAAACTTTATACAAACTATACAAACATCACTAGGTTCCACCCAAATAGAGCCCATTTCTGTTACAGCTAATGTACTTTAAAGACGGGTGGAGGAAGACAGGAAGATTAGAATTAAAAATGAACAAGATATGTGATAAACAAAATATGCATGGTTTGGTGTGGTACAAAGTACTGATTCTCCCTTGTTTGAGAACCTTGCATGAGTAACTGGCAGCTGTACCATCTGCGAGTAAGGTGGTTCTTCCCCAAGTCATGGCAATTAAAGCTCCGTAGCATCCCACACTGTCATGAATTTTATTTTATATACAGCTGGTATTGATGACTAATCTCTTAAAACTTTAATCATCTCATGAGGAGAGGTGGAATAATTCACAGTAGCCCTTCCTTTCCTCACCCATGAAGATAAATGTCACAAAATGATGGCTGATCTTTGTTATGACACTAACTATTTTATATTTAACAAAGATAGCAAAATCCTACTGGCAGCTAACAAAAGAATTCTCTCTCTATATGTGGCGCGAGAAGGCTATATTTCTCTAATTCAAAAATGTGACTTTCCTCTCTACTTTTGGAGCATTTGAAGTACTAGAATTTGATTGTGCCAGTGAATTGACTACATACCCAGGGATATGTCACAATTCAAATTGATTTCAAGTCAGTTTTGAACATTCTGTAAGCTTGAAAACCCCCAAAGTCCCTTTCATTTGTAATACTAGCTCCCTCAAAAATTGAATAATTCCCCCCTGAATAAAACAAGATGAGGGCTTTCATTTCACTTTTCTTTGGAGGGATACCCCCCCCCCCCCCCCCCCCCCCCCCCCCGGCACACACACTTTGGTCATCCTTATAAGGATAAAACCTACCAACAAAGGTTCATTCTCTACATCAGTAACAACACAGTTCGGCTCCCCTTCTTTTCATGTTAGCCAACAGGCAGCAGTACAGGGAACTGTGCTGTGTAGCTGGCGATGGGAAATGAAGAGAGAAAATACTGGGTCTTGCAAGGATAAGGAATCTCTTTACAAAGACTGAGATAGTATGTAAGTAAACTTTTCATCCAGACATCAAAATGCTGTACAATGAGGATAAATATTATATCTGTTTTACAGATGGGAGAACTGAGTCACAGAGAGGCTACGTGATTTGTTAAGGGCCACACAGCTAAATAGTATCTCTTTCTATATTATTGTTAGATGTGGTATAATGTAACAATCCTATCATTTGTAAATAAAACCTTGTTATAGTCAGCCCAGAGTGACATGGCTATAAATGCTTAATTGTATTCATGCCTCACAATATACCCATATCAGTCACAACACAAAATCTGCTTGTTTTATTAATCTTATGGATAACCCTGATCTGGAAAAAGTATTTTAAATACTGATAGGAAGTACGTATTTAGCTGCAGTATATACCCCTAAACATATTTTATTCTTAATCCTATATGTTATGATTTAGTATTTTTTCTCTCTGAAATTTTAGGTCTGTATCTGTAGGACACCGTCTAACAAGATAACTCCTTGTAGGAGAGGAGTGGAAAGAAAACTGGCATAACTGTCTCCTCTTGTTAAATCTGGTACATTTAGAGAGTAGCCAGTAGGAATATGTTACTCACTTTGGAAGTACTCCTTAAACATTACATTTGCCTGAGGAAAGTAAGTGATGGAAGTTTTTAAAGACACACACTTGCATGCGCACACACAGAGACGTGATTTCAGAAGACTTCCTCTTCAGGTATTTTGATTCTGACCATGTTGAAAAATCAGTAGTACAGCAAACCTTTTAGTGTCTGAAAAAAAATCTATATTAGTTTGTGTTAGAGTGATAAAACGTATAAAAAAAGTGAGTATATTCAGGCTTTTGTGTGCTGTTTTTCTCTCCATCACTCACGTAGCAATCAGTGTTAAGTCCCAAGCAGACTGCAAAAAGCTACAAAAGGATCTCACAAAACTGGGTGACTGGGCAACAAAATGGCAGATGAAATTCAGTGTTGATAAATACAAAGTAATACACATTGGAAAACATAATCCCAACTATACATATACAACGATGGGGTCTAAATTAGCTGTTACCACTCAAAAAAGAGATCTTGGAGTCATTGTGGATAGTTCTCTGAAAACATCCACTCAGTGTGCAGCGGCAGTCAAAAAAGCAAACAGAATGTTGGGAATCCTTAAGAAAGGGATAAATAATAAAACAGAAGATATCATATTGCCTCTATATAGGTCCATGATACGCCCACATCTTGAATACTGCGTGCAGATGTGGTCAACCCATCTCAAAAGAGAGATATTGGAAAAGGTTCAGAAAAGGACAACAAAAATGATTAGGGGTATGGAACAGCTTCCATGTGAGGAGCGATTAATAAGACTGGGACTTTTCAGCTTGTAAAAGAGACAACTAAGGGGGGATATGATAGAGGTCTATAAAATCGTGACTGGTATGAAGAAAGTAAATAAGGAAGTGTTGTTTACTACTTCTTATAATACGAGAACTAGGGGTCACCAGATGAAATTAATAGGCAGCAGGTTTAAAAGAAACAAAAGGAAGTATGTCTTCACACAATGCACAGTCAACCTGTGGAACTCCTTGCCAGAGGATTTTGAGAAGGCCAAGACTATAACAGGGTTCAAAAAAAGAACTAGATAAGTTCATGGAGGATAGGTCCATCAATGCTATTAGCCTGGATGGGCAGGGATGGTGTCCCTAGCCTCTGTTTGCCAGAGGCTGAGAATGGGCGACAGGGGATGGATCACTTGATGATTACCTGTTCTGTTCATTCCCTCTGGGGCACCTGGAATTGGCAACGGTCAGAAGACAGGATACTCGGCTAGATGGACCTTAGGAATGACTCAGTATGGCTGTTCCTATATTCTTAATTTGTTCATAGTGTTTCTTTATATTGTTTCCCCTCTATTATGTACAGCATAAAATACAGGCAAGCTGATGCAGGACACAAATGCTTGGGATGGAAAGGAACAGTCTCAATCACCTAAGCATGGTCGCTTTCTCCCCTTGTACAGGGTGTGTGCGCCAAAGAGGCATTCACCTTCCTGATGGATGCAGTTAAGGATCATGGCCATGAATTCAGGGCAGTTTTTAACCAATCTCTGATGTGGTGATGGGGTGGGAGGGCTACCTTTTTCTCTTTGCTCTCTCCACAGTGGCGCTGTGTCTCAATGTACTGATTCTTAGCCACAAACTGCATAGAGCCCATGTTTGTCAGCTAACCGCATGCATATGTCACAGACTAGAACACCCATCCTAATACTCTAAACTCGTAACCCTCTGTCACTTGAGCTAAAAGAGACTCTCTGGTTGCTAATAGTAATAGAGCTCATGCTATAGTAGAAATGGAAACAAAATTCAGTGTTTCTTGTCATGATATTTGCCTTTGACCCCAATCTTGCAAAGCAATCTAGTAGCATGGACCCTGTGCCTATGCAAAATCCGGTTATAGTCAGTGGGATGTCCTGGGATCTGTGGTAACTGATCCCAAAGCAGGTTCAGGATCTCAGTCATTTAAATACTTAGCTTGTCTTACTAAGTGATATAATGGGAAATCAAGCCTGAGGATTGATTTTACTCATCGTGACAAAAATTTTTACTTGCCACAGCCTCTGCAATTTAAAGGAATAAAACAGTTGTGCTGTTCTGTTGTATATTGTATTTAATTGTAACATTTATTTATTTTGAATTCTAAATGCAAGTGTGCCATTTATTTTGATTTTTCAAAGAGTCCTAGCTGCCATTACAACAGTTAAAATGTGGCATTATAGAAAAAACAGCATACTCAAAACTGGTCCAGTTATCCCAGTCCCAAAACCAACATTAAACCAGCCAATCAAAGCAGTAGAACAGAGAAGTCATCCATCCTACCGGAGAGGTCCATTCTCTCTCTTCGCCTTCATCAAATGTCTAAGGAACTGGACAGGTCTTCCATAGCCTGAAGGTCAGCATATTGGGGCAGTTTCAGACCAAGATGGGGAGTAAATTCCAAAGTTGATATGCTGACAGAAAACTCTCTGCCAGCTGTTTTCCCCCAGGGCAACTGAAGGGATTGCAGCTCATATGTCTCTGCCGACTGTGGTGTTGGCTGTCTGAACTTTTAGGGTCGCATATCCTAAGCCACTAGGGCTTTATAGGTCAATACCATTAATGCCACCTAGAAACTAATAGGGAGCCAATGTGGATCATGATATACATGTGCAATTTACCAATCAGTTGTTAAATTTTGTGTTTGATATACTTAGAAAACCTGAATATACTATATTTTTATCTCTATCTAATTTTGCTTTTATTACACCTTCATACTCTTCCGGCCTTCATTCTACTGTTTCATTTATTTCCTATAATAATACAGGAGTTCTCAATTTTTTTCACAGTATAGACCACATTATTAAAAAGAAAAAAAAAAGTGTCGCAGGGACATTTCCCCTTCCATTCGCAATTGTATAACATCACTATGGCAACTATAATTTCTCATATGGAAAAGTAATATTAGGAAAGTTATTAACATATTTTTAGTGTCTTTTAATGCAGTTTAGCAGCTGGAAATGAAGAGAGCTAGCATCATGTGACCATCCAGCTATCTGTAGACCACCAGCAAGCAAGTGCTCCATGAACCACAGTTTGAGAAATGCTGCAATAATCGTGGTGTACCTTCCTTTGTTGTCTTCATTTATCTTTTCCTCCTTTTACCTTTCACTCTGTTACATTCTTTTTTTCACATATTGTGTCCCCTACTTCATCCCCTTTGTCTCTTCTTGCTTTTCCCATCCTCAATCCCAGCCCAAAATACTTCTCAATCTCTCTTCTAATCGATTTACCCATCAGTCTCTCCCCTCACAACAGAAGGCTTTGAAGTTTTAGCAGAAACCTAATAGCCAGAAGGCTAAATCTGCTGACCAAAAACCAATACGAAAGGTTTGTGGGGGCCTGCCTCCCCTCGGCCTGTCTATGAGCAAACAGCTGAGAAGGAGCAGGCTGGGATTTTTGAGGATACTATCTCTGTACCCTTGCATGGGATTCCATCTTTCTATTAATTAGCTAGCTAATAGGTCCCTAAAAACTTGAATGTTCTCTGTCTACTGAAAGGAAGAAAGAAATATTCATTCTGCTCTCCCCATCCATCCCAGTGCCTCTTGGCTGCATGCATGGGTCTGTCTGTGCTGTGTAGGCCTTCCCCCAGTAATTTGGCTGCTTAGAAAAAGGGGCTAGCTGGTATCACTTCTACCTCCCTCCCAGCCTGTGGTGTTTGGGTTTTTTGGATGGTCTTTCCTAGTGTGTTGCTCTAGTGTTGTTGTGGTTGCTTGGACTGTAGCTTTGCCAAGCAGCAGCAATTAAATGTACCTGATTCTTTTCAGTGTAGCTGCTGTTCACAGGGATCTGGATGTATTAGTGGAAAGCTTAGCAAAGCTATGAGCAGCAGCAGAGCCGTGGGAGCAGCCTTGTTTAGGGAGACAGCACTGTATCAGTTTACATTGGCTTCATATTAAGAGAGCTTTTTTTCTGCAAACATAATGGCTAGAATCTGCAGGAGTAGATGGTACTTGTCTGCAAAAGCTTCCTACTTGCCACATGAGAATAGTGTTCTTGAGTTCTGTGATTGCTAAAACTGTAGTTTGCACCACTGTGTGTCTTCTCTGTGTTTGTGTTGCTCAGTAATGGCTGAATTGCAAACAGTTGAGCAGATTTGATTCTGTGCATTGAAGGGCAATTGTACACATACGTTTAAAAAAAACCAGTGATACGTTACATACAGAGATTATCTGCTGGCTTCATTACTGCCAAACAGATTATAAGGGTACAAAGTTGGGAGGCTCTGTTAATACAGAGAAAGATTGGAGCTTTATACAGGAAGAACTAGATGATCCCGAAAACTGAGTAGCAGAAATTGGATGAAATTTAATACTACAAAGTGAAGGGTCAGGCACTTAGGGTCTAATAATAAGAATTTCTGCTATAAGATGGAAGTTCATCAGTTGGAATTGACAGAAGGAGAGAGATCTGGGTGTGTGGTTGAGCACAGGATGTCTGAGTCACCAATATGATGCAAAAAATGGAAATGTGATCCTAGGATGTATCAGGCAAGACATTTCCAGTAGAGATAGAGAAGTATTAAAGACATTGTGCAAGGCTCTGATAAGACCTCATTTGGGATATTGTGGACAGATTCTGGTCACCGTTATTCAAGAAAGATGGATTCAAACTGGAACAGATTCAAAGAAGAGCTAGTAGTTTGCTTGCTGGGATCATGTGGGTATCTCACGCTTAATTCTCTGCCATTGCAGTAGCCTTGAGTATTGGTGCACCTTTATCCCTCCTATTCTGTACCTATGGAACATAATAGTTTAATCTCCTGTGGGCTGTGATACTTCAGTCTAAATTTGGTTGTTGGATTTAGTGTGTGGGTGCTCTGGCTGTTGGTCAATAGTGTACAGGAGCATAGGTGCTGATTCTGTGGGTGCTCTGGGGCTGGAGCACCCATGGGGGAAAAAATTCAAAAGTACCAATTTGTCTCCTGGACCATTAATGTTTATTAATAGGTCTGTTTTCTACTAGTAGCTCTCAGAAGTGCTATGTGACAGAACCTGGGTTTGGTTCAGAGTCCTGGTCTCTTCACTATCCAAATCAGCAGGGTATAGGTGAACTACACAAGTATCTTGGTGACCTCTGTACTGAACCCCCAGCTCTCTTAAGGAGTGTCATGATGGGGTTCAATGGGATCTTCTTAGTCGGGGTGGGCAACCTGTGGGACGCACGTGGCCCGTCGGTAATCTGCTGGCGGGCTGTGAGACAGTTTGTTTACATTGACCGTCCGCAGGCATGGCTGCCCACAGCGCCCAGTGGCTGCCATTTGCCATTCCTCGCCAATGGGAGCTGCGGGAAGCAGCTGCCAGCACATTTCTGTGGTTCGTACTGCTTCTTGCAGCTCCCATTGGCTGGGAATGGCAAACCGTGGCCACTCGGAGCTGTGGGCGGCTGTGCCTGTGGATGGTCAATGTAAACAAACTGTCTCATGGCCCATGGGCTGCAGGTTGCCCACCACTGTTCTTAGTCCTTCTTAGATGGTGAATTTCATTGCTAGTTATACCTAATGTGGAAGAACGAATGTAGGATCCTCAGGGATACAGTGCAAATCATTCCCTTCCTTCCCTGCCCTTAAGAAAATATGTTGGGATATATCCCAAAGAACATGGGACAGGAAGACTCCTATTTTTCATGATTGTAATTTGACTTGCTCTGGGGTCCTAACTATTAACTATAATCCCAGCATTACCAGTCATTGCCCAGGTCTAAGTAAATTCCCATTCTGAGGATATGAATGTTGGATAATGAGGTTGGGGAATAGGAGAAAGATGTAAAACAGGAAAAGGCTTCCTCCCTTGCCCTTCATTACCTTGTCTTACCAAGGTGTTCATAACTGCATTAAGCTATTCTCTTTTATTATTTTACATGTCTTAGTGCACAATTACTAGTTCAGTTTTAATCTTTAGCATTATTGTGAAAATAACAATTTTTTTGCGGGGTGGGGAGTGCGCCGTGGAGGTATGCATTGTTGGTGCATGTATTAGTTCAGTCTGTTTGTTAGCTCACAAGCGTCTTGATAATAATGCTGTATGTGTATTGTTCTGTACTGTCATCTCATCCTGTTTTCCATAGGTAGGTGGGGGAAATCATAGACCTTCATTGAACTGTTTCTTCACCTAATCACTTTTACTTTCTTCAAATAATAAGCTTCATTAAATTAAACCTGTTTAGTTTTTTCTTACACAAGAAATACTACTTACTGTATTTAGCTAAAATAGTCGTCTTAATAGTTATGAAAAACCCCAGACATACACTGACTTCTCATTCAATAGTATTCTAAATCAGGAAATGTTTGCTCTTCACTTAAGGTAACTTTTGTGGGGTTTGTGTGTGTGTGTGTGTGTGTGTACACACTATATATATATATATATCTATATATATTATATCTGTTCTAAATGGTTAGATAAATACAATTACACTTGTCAGGATATATGAGACCACAGCCCACACTGTGCATCCAGTGATTAAACCATTTCCCACAATGGGCAATTGTTCATTCCAGCACATTCAGCCTTTCTAACATATTCTCCATTTTAGTATGTCATTATATCCAGAATGTATTTGCTTCATACTGTGGTATTTAAAAGCTGTCTGGTGGAGTTGATTAAAATCTCTGTAGTGTTATACATATTGCTTTGTCAGTTTTGTTTTGTTCTGTTTTGTTTTGTGAAGATGGTCTTCTGTATCCATGTGTCTGGCTATTGTTTCCACAATCCGTTCAGTGCAGCTTCCTCAGCACATACTGCCCTCCCTTCTCCCACTTCCCCAGACAGGGTGATTTCTGATGTTTTGCGTAGCTTTATTGTTTCCTTCCCACTGTCATCAAATTCACACTGTAATACTTGGCACTTTTACTTCCTTTATAGAGTAGGATGTGATGTCATAGAGAAGGGGACAGGGCTACCCAAATTTTCTCAATTACAGGGAGGAGCTGCCCAGGTGTGCTGAGGGGCCTGTACTCAGGAAGAGAAACAGGGAATCCTCCACAGTGAGTAACCCCACTTTCAAGTGCACCCAGTTTCCTTCATAGCCATGTCCAGTACAGTGTAGTTTCCTCTTCTGCCCTTTCCAGTTTTACCCAGTTTGCCCTCTGGAGTGTTCCCAGTTCAGTTCAGTTTCCCTTTTCCGCCTCCATTTTACTGCACATTCATTTTACTTCTTCCTTTTCTGTTAACTCTCCTCTCTTCCTTACTCCAAGGGTAATATTTTCCTTTTTTGCCTCTTGATGTTGTTAACCTCCATCATTCTAGTCTTAATCTTCACTCGCATTGTCCTCTTTCCAGTGAATTAGACTGTCCTATTGCTGCTACTTCCTGTTTTGTCTATAGTTCCTCTCCTCTCCCTTGTAATAATCTCTTTCCAAGTTCTTCACTGATCCCTTTGCCTCTTTTAATTACTTTCCTCCCTACTTTTCCCCCTTTCAAGTCACCATTCCATTTTCCTTTCCTGCAAGTTCCATGTATAATCTTTCCTATTTACATACACATTGTTATAAGCTCAGTTCAGCTCCCAAACCTTTCTCGTGCAGCCCTCGTTTCTGCGCTTTTCTTTTGTAGAACTAAAAGGTAAAGAATAAGTTTGTCTGATATGGAAAACAGTATAGGGCAAGGGATTTGGTAAATAGTGTTCTGAATTGGAAAGGGGAGAAAAGGAAGCTACCAGAACTGTAAAATGGCAGGAGGGACCTGGGGAGCTCAAGGGATTGGTAGAGGTTATGGAGGCTTTGGCTCCTCTAGGTCACCTGCTTGAATTACAGCCCTGGTTAGTAGTGATTGAAAATATTCACCATCCAGTCTTCGGTGACTTATGTGATATGTTTTGGTGGTATGTCTCTAGTTCCTAGTGGACAGGTGTCCACGTTACAGTAGCTACCATCACAATTGGCATTAATTGGTGACTAGTAAAGAGAGGCAAAGGATTGAATGAGCATGGAGACCAAACTAATTTCTCATTTGCCAGAGGTGGAAGTGCAAGTTGTTACTGAGTCACATTGGAAAGACACTGGGGGGAAGCTTGCATTGCCATTGCCTGTGCTGTACCTTTTCTGTTGATAAAGGATTTCAGTTTCCAGGGCTGTCAATCTGGCACCTAACATGAGCAAAAGAATGGCAGAAAGAGTCAACTGGCTAAAACTGAAAAGGGACAAAAAGCAAATGACAAACTAGAAAATTCCATGCCAATTGGTCTGAATTGGGATGAGGAGTGGATTAATTCGGGCTCAATTGGAAAAGGCAAAGGAGTGGAAAACTGAGCTGAACTGGAAAACATACTGCACTCGAGTGAGTCATGTGGCATCTTGTGTGCTTCTGTGACTGTTTTGACCACTTAATTTTTCATCTTCTTAAAAACAAAAAGCATTTAAAATTTGAAACCTATCATGTCACTTCTGACAGTGACTCCTCCTTTGCAAACAGAAGTTTTTAGCCTTTTTTGTTTCTGAGGTCATCATAAGATGTAAGCACAGAAGTTCAGTGACCTCATACTGTTTTTAAAGTAGTGAGCAAAAACTAGCAATCTCTCACCCTTTTTTCCCCCCTGCCTCAGAGAAACTGTACTGCAGTATTGGTGTCCTCAAATAGGTTTCATATTTTAACTCTTTTTAGTTTATTTTGTATCTTTGGAAGAATATTCCCATGCATTTCAGCAGATGATGCACACAAGCAGCAAGTAAATCTCACTTTTTCTGCAGTGTCCCGGACTATATCTGGCCTTCCAACAGATGGAGGACTCCAGTCTCAACACTGCAATTCCCCCTCCAAAAATAATTAGGAAAAAGTGCATGAACACATAACCTTTCAAATTCACAGAATTATTGTATCTTAGTTACACATATATATATCATTTCTTTTTAGGCATTGGAAAAACACCCCAACTCACCAATGACTGCAAAACAAATACTGGAAGTCATTCAGAAAGAAGGGTTAAAAGAAACAAGGTCAGTATTTATATGTTCAATATCTCTTACGATTTCTTTGAAAACAATGAAATCTAGTATTAGTGAGGCCTGTATGCTATTTCTAAAGTAATATACACTGGCTAATTCAGAATGTCAGCGTGTGGAAGCTTATCTGACTTTTTTAGTTTGTAGTGTTGTAGCAGTGTGTTGGTCCTAGGATAACAGCGAGACAGGGTGGGCGAGGTAATATTTTTTTATTGGACCTACTCATCTCTTTCACCAACAGAAGTTGGGCCAATAAAAGAGATTACTTCACCCACTTTTTTTTTTAAAAGGTTTCTTAAATAGTCATGTGACTCAACTTATTGCAAAGTGATTTGGATGCAGAAATGGTTTGCAATGGATAAACCCCTGGAGGATGAGCAGGTTGGGGTGGTGGGGTTTGATCCAAAGTCCAATGAAGTTAATAGCAGTCTTTCCATGGGCTCCAGTGAGCTTTGGATTGAGCTCGAAACATTCTGCTTCAAGTGGACACACAGCTCCTATTCCTGAATCACAACTGTGAGGTGATCTACGCTATAACTGGGAGCTTGGACATGACAACAAAACGACAGATTACTCTAACAGGAAAGGAGAGATTAGTTTGGGGAGGAAAATAATAATAATGCTCAAATACATGGTGCATTTTCTTCTTCTATGACTGGTGTTGAGGGATAACTGCTCAGAGGGAATTTCTCTTCAAAGATACTGTGTCAGTAGGTGTTGACCTGTGGCAGCAAAATAAGGTAGGAATTTGCTTCTATTTTAATTACATCCTTTTACTGTGGCTCCTAAAATGTAGGGCAAGTGAGCTTTTAAAGGCAACTAGTATAGTAGAATAGTAATGCATTATATCTGTTATTTCTGAACTTATACTGTTTACCCAAAAGAATCTTTCCTGGGTACTGTGTTATGTTTCTTGTCATTCAGAAACATTTCCTAAGAAACAGAAGGAATAATGCAGTGCAGAGTCTTTCACAGTATATAACCATGCAGCTTACTGGTAAACTAGATACAAGCATGTTGTAAGATATAATAAGTGTGTGTTGGTGGAATGAATAGCAACAGGCATAGTATTATGTAGACGTGGAAGATGCATTTGCCCCCTAAAGTTCTGCAAATGTAGTTCAGAAATCATGTAAAATGTTTGTGCCAGTGCCAAGGAAGAAGGAGAGAGCCTTAGAAAATAAATGTCTGAGATTAGGCTCTGTGCCACAAGAATATGCAAACAACAAAAAAGTCTCACAAAAGAAATCACTTGAAAATTGTATATTAAGATACTCCACAGCAGTAAATGAGCTACTGATTGCTCTTTCAAGTCTTGTAGCATGATGCTACTGCACTTTGGCTTACAATTCTATTCTACTAATTCTTGTTATAATAAAAACACTTCTTCATACTTCTTAGAGTGTTTTTCTCCCCATCGTGGTGTATTAAAGAGGAAGCAGTGTACAGAGACTGGGTAGGAGGTGAAGCTAGCTCTTTAATATACTTAAAATACAGAAAACAGAAAAACTCCTTTTGATTGTAAATATAAATAAATCATACAAGAGGAAGAATAACCTACTAAATGGAAAATCAGCCTTGTAGTAATGCACGAACTCAGCTTGACAGGCAAGAAAAGGATCAGCAAGTTTTCATTTCTGTTTGATTTGTATTGTGGTTCAGTATGTATGTGCTGTAAAATGAATACAGCACATGTGCGGATAATTAGTAGTAACTAACTATATGGAATGTCATGTGTGGTAATGAGCATTCCTACTATTGAAGGCAGGATAAATCCCTATATTGTCTATTCTTTAACTGGGCCCCAAACTGAGGAGCCTAAAAATTATGATTGTTGCAGTTGTTTGGAAATTGTGACTTTTTTTTTTAGAATCGAGTTTAAATTTAAACAAAGTTTGGATTAAGTGTTTTCTACTGCACTGAAAATAGTTGAAATTAAGCGCTCATGAAAGGTTTTTGACTGAGAATGTTGGTTGTTAAATTCCTCTACTAGAGCAGCAGGCTGTGCAAACTTATCCTATTTAGCCATGCTACTTTAACTGTAATCTGCAGGGGACCTTTCTAGGGCTAACAAGGCACTTTAGTTTCCATGCTGCTATCTACTGAGACTTGCAAGTAGTGGTGGATTTTGTGATGAGTAGTCAACCTGTACCCTCCCCCCCAGGGGGAAAAAAAAGAGCTGGAATGAGACCACCAAAGTGTCTTGGACCACTGAACAGCCTTCATTCTTTGATGACTTTCTTTCAACTGGACTGGATTTGAACCAGCAGTGAAAGGTTATGTATCCTGTTCTCTCTTCCTTATGCTGATATGTTTATCAGCAAACCTGTAGCAATTCTGGGCAAAGTTCTCTTAGAATTCTCTTCCAGCCTTTCCAGTGTATAGTGAACAATAGGACTGCTCAGTTCAGTCATTTTGCATGTACATTGCAAAAATAACTACGGGTAATCTAAAATTTCTTGCTGTATTAGCAACTCAGAATTAATAACTTTTAGGTTTTTGCAGTTTTATTGTTGCCATTAGCGGCCAATCATTAGGACTGTGTTGGCCTTTTAGGCCCTTACATTTATTTCTCTTTGATGTTATAAAGATGTGGAATTCCCCAACAGTTTGGTTGTTTTTCTACCCAAATCAAGTCCAGCAGGGAAAAAATTTAAAAAACAAAAACACTAGCACAAATCCAGGTGCACCTCAAGGGAAAAACAAACAAAACTATGGTCATAAGCTGTGCTGCAGAGTGCACTTGCACAGATTTATATCTTGTTTGAGATGCATGTTTCAGTTTTGTTTTTGTTTTGTTTTTGAAATATCTTTCCTGCTGCGACAATCACTTGTAAAAAGATCATCATCTGGCCAATCCTCCTCTCTGTACCTGGAAGGAAAACCAACTTTTAAGGTAAATAATTTTGGGGCCTAGAAGCTTGACATTTTTCTTAACTAATTAAAAGAAATTATTTGTGTGTCTAAATGTAAGCGTTAGCAAACAAAGCCAAACTGACATCCCTTGAGACTGTAGTCTTTTATCTACAGAGCAGGTGTAATGCATGCAACAATAGTGCAAACTTCAAGTTTACCTTTCATTGTACCTCAACCTTATTCTGAAATAATTGCTTTTCTTGGAGACAGAGTAGTTTAGCTATGTGTCTGTTTAAACACTGGCCTCTCTGCTGAGATTGCAAATGAAGGTGTCGTTGTGCTACCTGGCCACTTTTAACTGGATTGAGAACACCAAATTATTTTATGTAGGCCACTAAGCAGTGGTTTAATGATAACAATTTTTGGATAGTATTGACATGAGCCAAATTTGAATTGGTGATTGAGAGAGACTTCCTGCTCCATTACCAACTTCCATAGCTTTCCAACCTACTGTTTTCCTCATAAAAACAAATGAAATGTGTATGTAATTGGAGATTATAGTTAATTTTATTTCCCGTGACTTGTATTTTAGTTGAAACTTGTATTTGCTGTAATGTTTCTTATAGCAGGCTAAGTCAAGAGGGGATAATGAGAAAAATATATGGATTAATTAAAACAAACACTTGCGTTCTAATATAATTTTTTAAAAATCGAGATAAAATCCGCAATGATTTTAAGGGTAGACGTTTGATTTTGAGAGATGTCAGAATCAGTATAAAAATTACATCGTAGGAAACATCAGTTTCATATCTTGTAAAGTTTCAAATGTCCAGGTGTAATTAAAAATATGTGCTCATGTTGATAAGGACCTGTTATGTGTCAGTAGGTTTCTTCTTTGAGAGAATTTTTCATTCAGTTAGAGAACAAAATTAATGTTCTGGCAGCCATTCACAATGATGACTTTTAAACGGAAGTTAACTTTGTCAAAAGTTGTTTGGCTTCCATACAGTGATGAGCTGCCAGAAGCTGAAGAACCGGTTCCTTCAGTCGCTCTCGGTCTTCAGCAGCACTTTGGCAGCACGTCCCTCAGTCGCTCCGGGTCTTCGGTGGCACTGAAGGACCCGCCGCCGAAGTGCCGCCGAAGGCCTGGAGTGCCACTGGGTGAGTACAAATTCGCAGGGGAGCTTCCCCAGCCGAGAGCTCAGGCGGGACGGAAAGGACGGTCCCGCGGGCCAAAGTTTGCCCCCCCCTCCCCCAACAACCAGTTCTAAACCAGCTTCAAAATTTAACAGCCGGTTCGCATGAACCGATGCAAACCGGCTCCAGCTCTCCACTGCTTCCATATTTTCTAGTTTATACAGTTTTGCTGCAGGCTAGTTTAGAGTCCAGGCAATATAATGTAGTGGGGAAGGACTTGTGAGAAATCTTTGGGCAGAACCTCTTCTGATTATTTTCAGTTAAAAAGAATTATAATGGTAATTTGCGTGAGTGTAGGATGGCAAAAAGGATTCTGAAAGGAATTGACTCACTTGCCAACAGCAGGCAATTTTATTATTAGAGAAATGTCAAAGGGATTAAAATAATTACCAGAAACCTAGTAGCCAGATATGAAGTGATAGATGAAAGATGAGGAGGGGTATACCACTAGTGATGTTCAAGGGGAACACCCTGATGAAGAATTCAGCCCCACCACTATCCCCAGCTAATGGGAGAGGGTGTAGGTGTTGGGATTTTTACAGTCGGTACTGATCCTGAGCTACTTTTCAGTGCTTGTTCTCTTTTATTAGTCTCAGGATAGTAATTGTCTGATATATGTGATGCTCCATCACCCCTGTAGCTGTTGGTTGGATTTTTGGCAATTCCAGAGGCTCCTGGCTGCTGTGAGGAGAGAGAGGAGACAGCTCTTGGCTACTGTACCCCTCCTGTTGCCTTGACATTTTTTTTTTTTGGCAGGTGGGCCGGTGTGGGTGGGTGGGTCTTCTGGGAATAACTCCATGCCTGCTTTTGCTGCTTACAGGTTTCCTAGGTAGCATCATCAAATTGACATGATTTGTGGCAGCTTCACTACTGCTTACGGGGTTCAGAACAACAACAAACTGAGCTAGAGCCACATCATTTCACTCTGTTGCTGTTTGAGGAAGCTATGAACAGCAACAGAGGCAGTGGACCTCCCTGTCTGCAGGCTCAAGAATACAACACGATGCTGGTTACATTAGATTGACATTTGAAAGGACTAGAATCTTTTTCTTTCAATTGAAAGTTTAAATTTTGCCAAAATTGATGGCTTGGGCTCCCATACTCAATGGGGAGTACTTACCCACTGCCCAAGGGCAAGTGGATTTTTTTTTTTTAACTCCTGCAGTGCATACAGGATTCCTTACAGAATGCGCCTGGTGCTTTACATAAACTTGAAACATCAAATAAGTATATTTTCATTTTGTTGAAAAATGGAAGCCAGTTTGGCTTCCCAAAAATGAAAAGGCAGCTCATTCCATAGTCATGAGGTATATGTGCTAAAAGTACAAGCTTCAAATATGTCTGAATTATATTTAGGACAGGTAGTGAATCTGCAGACTTAGATCTAGCAGTATGAGTTACTTGTTTTAGTTAAAAACAAAACAAAACAAGTGGTTCCCAAATAAAAGATTGGAACATTATGAATCACAGATTCTCTATCTCCTGTTCTTACCTGTTACACCTCTGGTCATCTACTGATTGTCACTTTCTGACACTGCAATTTTTCTTAAGCCTTTCTGGAGCAGTGCAAAAGCTATCATAATGTACAAAGCTATATTTAAATTCTTACCCCAGATAACACTTACAGTACTAAACTGCACAAAATTACTATGTCCCTGCTACATACAGACTTTCCAAAGATGCAGTTCTTCTCTGAAGAGCGTGTTACTTTGTGGAGAGACACTTACAGCCACAGTGGAACAGAAAATTCAGGTCCTCAGCAAGAGGAGAAGGAAAAAGACCAGGGTTTCAGAGTCTTACTGTAAAAAATTAATGGTTATTTTAACATACATATTTTTTGTTTCATTGCAAAAGGTATCTTTGCATCCAATGGATGAAAAATACTATTAAATGACACCTCCCACCCCCAGATAGTAACTATCCCCGATTAGGGCCGGCTCCAGGCACCAGCGAAGGAAGCAGGTGCCTGGGGCGGCCAATAGAAAGGGGCAGCACTCTGTCTGTAATTGGGGCGGCATATCCGCGTCTTCGGCGGCAGTTCGGTGGCGGGTCCTTCACTCCCTCTCTCCCTCTTCAGCGGCAGTTCGGCTGCAGGTCCTTCTTTTTTTTTTGTCTT
The DNA here is from genome assembly GCF_015237465.2 of Chelonia mydas. NCBI lineage: Eukaryota > Metazoa > Chordata > Testudines > Cheloniidae > Chelonia > Chelonia mydas. Next base: position 73,614,655 of record NC_057850.1, on the reverse strand, counting down.
TGCCTCTTGGAGCAGCAAAAAAGCTGGGGCCAGCTTACGTTTATATAGTTTATGTTTAACACAGTACTGTACTGTATTTGCTTTTTATTTTTTGTCTCTGCTGCTGCCTGGTTGTGTCCTTCCAGTTCCAAATGAGGTGTGTGGTTGATTGGTCAGTTCATAACTCTGAGGTTCTACTGTGCAAGTAAAAAAAAAATCATAGGTCTGACTCTTTGGAATGTACTATGAAATCTTAACATGTATTGGAACCTGAAGTCAGTTATGTGATTCCCTCCCATTTGAGTCCAGAAACTGAGAACACTGAAATATTAGTCTGCAGCCATTCATTCTTATCACATGAGTTTTTGGGGAAAATTTCCAGTCAAATTGTGCCAAAAGTTTTGGTGCCGAGGACTCTTGTTCATGCCCTGTTTCTCCCTAGTTTTGTACTTCTCCTTCTGCCTTGCTTGGTAACACTCAGAAATTCACTCCTACTCCTTCCTCTCTTGAATAGATTAAAAAAAAGGTTACTCAACAGGAGTTAAAAGGGCAATAAACCAAGAAAAGGGGGGCAAGAAATGTTTAACTTTTGGAATGTAACATTAACCCACAGGTCCTATATTTCTTTGCCTTCCTTGTCTGTCACACTCAGGATTCTGAACTCTGGGGCAAGATCATTTCTTACTATTCTTGCTGTTAAAGAATATTTGACCTGAGTATCTTCAAGTAACTGTGACTGGCCTATTACTTTTACTATTACTGTTATTACAGAACAGTGGTTCTTAACCTATTTACCATTGTGGGCTGCGTCCAATACTACCTGTATGGCCCTGAGGATGTCACATGGGCTGCATCTGTGTGCTGATTGGGCCGCAAGCGGCTTGCAGGCCACAGGTTGAGAACCACTGCTTCAGAAGAAGTAAGAAATCCTGCTCACTCTGCTATTTTTACTGCATTTGTAACTTACCTGTAGAATTCTTAACCCTACCTCTTAGTTACTACAGGAAATGTCAATTCAAGTCCTTCCCCCTCATCCCCCTCTCCTCTCCAAAAAGTACATTGGTTATCGTTCTTGTGCAGCTGTTATTCTGCCCAGGGTCATGCTGTCTACATAGGATCAGATAGATTCTGGTGGTGATAATCTTCTTTGGGAAGACTAAGAAGAGATATTTGTCATAGGTTTGAGCGAGCATTGTTACCTTTCGACTTCTCATCCTCAAAGGTGGTGATAGCCTTTTCTCACTTAGCGGCTGATACTGAGATTTCAGAGCCTGAGGAGGTGCCAGAGAAAGACCGTGATTATTCTCAAGATTTTCTGCTAGAATAGGGGTGGGTAAACTTTTTGGCCCGAGCGCCACATCTGGGTGGGGAAATTGCTTGCAGGGCTGGGGCAGGGGGTTACGGTGCGGGGGCGGAGTTTGGGGTTTGGGAGGGGGTGCAGTGTGCAGGAAGGGGCTCAGGGCAAGGGGTTGGGGCAAAGGAAGGGTGCGGGGTGCATGAGGGGGCTCAGGGAAGGGGGTTCAGGTGCAGGAGGGGTGTGGGGTGCAGGAGGGGGCTCAGGACAGAGGGTTGGGGTGTAGGAGGGGTGGGGATGCGGCAGGGGGCTCAAGGCAGGGAGATGAGGTGCAGGAGGGGTGCGGAAGGGGGCTCAGGACGGGGAGTTGGGGTGCAGGAGGGGTGCGGGATGCAGCAGGGGGCTTAGGGGAGGGAGTTGGGGGGCGGGGTGCAGGAGGAGTTCAGGCTCCGGTCCACTGCCGCTTACCTAGAGCGACTCCAGGATGGCATGCTGCGCTGCTCCGGGAAGCGTCTGGCACCATGTCCCTGTGGTCCCTGAGGGTGGAGGGGGGGCACAGAGGGCTCTTCTTGTTTCCCTTCCCTCGCCTGTGGGTACCTCCCCCGAAGCTCCCATTGGCTGCTTCCCGGAGCGGTGTGGTGTACGTGACGGTGGCAATCCCATGGGCCAGATCCAAAGCCCCAAGGAGCTGGATCCGGCCCGTGGGCCGCAGTTTGCCCACCCCTGTGCTAGAGGATTTATGCTATTTGTGCAGAAATATTACACCAGTATGTTGCCTGGAAGTAAGCCTACAACTTCATCTTTTACCTGAGAAGAGCCATCAAAGGAGCACACCTAACCTTATGCAGTTCTAATTTGTCCATTGATAAATGACACCCTCCCGTATCAACCTAAACAGTATGCTCACCAGACTCTTTAAGCGCCCAGCTTCTAAGGTGAAACAAATGGAGTGGATCCTGGAACATTTTTCACTGCACCAGTTTTGTGTACAAGGATCTGTCCATTCCCATCCCCAAATGTCTTGAAATAGAGACCTTGTCACAGGAGGTAGTGTCTCTGACCGTCATTGTGGGTTTGTTTTTTTTTTTTTCTGGCTTCAATCCCAGTACTGCTGTTGTGTCCTACAGAAGCTGTACCTACTGAGTATCCTCATATATTGCCTCTGTCTTGTCCGGTTATGGTTTCAGGTTCTCCAGCAGTTTCTGATCCTCTCTGGAATCAGTGCATCCAAAACATACAAGACTCTTTTCATTCCCCTGTCCTATTCAGTTAGTTAATGAAGAGTCACCTGTTAAGTGGATCTCCTGGGTTGGTAATAGGGACAGTGGACACTAAAGACCTTATTTTGAGTTCAGAATGAGCCTGAGGAAATGATTCTTTTCAGAGGAAAAAAAGTACATCAATTTCCTTGAATATAGGGCTTTTAGGAAGGCATTGGTAGACCTCAGGGACTCTTCGGAATCTCAGGGGACTCCATCTGGGTCACAGCTCTCATGTGGGCATTTATCCGTTCTGTCTCTGTTAAACCTATTGAATAAAATTTTAAAAAGCATCGAAGTCTCTCTAAAGTCACTGGGATATAGGTTCCTAAGTGATGCTGGTGCTTTTGATATTTTACCCAGTGCTTCTACATCCCTTGATCTTTCTGCCAGTTTCTCTTTAAGCCTTTGAGTTCTATGTCCGTTGCGTTGCTGACTTTAAAAACCCTTTCCCAGTCGCTGCTTTTTTGAAAATAGGGTAAATGAGCTTGGCAGCTCTGTTCTCTTTACTGCCAACCTATTTCTGGATCTCCACGGTATAGGGAGTCTTTCTTCCTTTCTCCAGTAGTTTCAAGGTTTCGTCTTGGTCAAGAAATACTATCACTGCCCAGTTTTAGTCTTCCACTCAGAATAAAAAAGAAAACAGCACGTGGCCTTTGACTGTTGTTGAACCTTAACATTCAGCTTTGAAACAATGAAGGATTTTTGGTCTTTAGGGTCGTCTTGTTACGGGAAGAGCCAAGGATGGGGACCAAAACCTCTAAGGTAACTCTAGTCTGCTAGATGGTATTTGGGAGGCCTATTCAGGTGAAGGAGCACGTTGAAAAAAACAATGTCAGAACCTGTTCTGCCTTGGATGTAGTCAGTCTTTGGGACAGAGAAGGGGACATTTTGGTGGAAGAGATAAATAAAGTTTGTGTGCATTTTTTTCACCTGGTATGATTGAATTACTGCATGTGCATCAACAGATGCAGTTTTTGGCTATGGAGTGATGAGAGAAGTTGTATCTGAGCAACTTCTACCCATTCTTTCAATGAAAGACTGCTAGAAAAATCCCCTCTTGGTCCTCCTTCAGGTACCTTCTCAAAACTCACCTCTTCCATAATGCATACAGCAGACTGCAATCTGATTATGGCAATGCAGGTGGACAGCTGCAGTCACTGCAGAACAGTGCATGTCAGATTACATTTGCTACTCTGTCTCCTCCGCTCTCCTCCTGGCCCTCTTGTTTGTCTCATATACCTGTTACTTGTCTTTTTTACACTGTAAGCTCTTTGGGGGAAGAGACAGTCACAGAGTATATGTTTGTACACAGGCACAATGGAACTTTGACAATGTTGTGGTCGTATTCCATTGCAGACAGGTGAATTGGAGTTGCAAAGACTACAGTTTTTATTTGTAAATGTTTCTGAATCTTGGTTACACTATTCTGGACTGATAATTCTAAAATTCATCATTTTAGGCATATTTTAATGTATTATATTTAAGCCACTGATGGCTTATTTTAGTTCACTTTTATGTAGAAACAATCCCTAATTTGTATATTTTAACACTGCTTCTCTCCATTTTGGAGTGCTAAGGAAGCTTTGTCGAGGGGCTTTAAGGAACAGTGCCAGAAAATAAGTTGTTTCCATGAACATTTTTGATGCAGTTTGATTGTTGCTTCTGTTTGTCATATGAGAAATATTTCAAATTGGTGTCAGTTTTATGTTTCTCTCAGATATAAATTTAAGTTCAACTTTATTATCATATGGGTTAAATTTAAGAGGGAGTTTAAAAGACAATTGGCATTATGTATTTGTATTTATAATAGTAGATTGGGACCCCATTGTACTGGGCACAAACACATAGTGTGAAACAGCTTCTGTCCTGAAGAGCTTACTGTATAAATTGACAAGGCATAGGGTGGAGGGCAAGAGAAACATGGAGACAGGTGGAGTGACTTGCCTAAGATCACACAACAGAGCTGAGAATGGAACCCTATTCTTGTGACTCCCAGTCAATACGCTATCCACTAGACCTTTCTCTGTGTGTGCATATATGTATAAATATATAAAATAAAGAGGATAAAATACAGGCACCCCATAATATAGTTTGTATCCTGTTGTAAATTGACTGTATGTAGTTGCTGAATTTGTAGGAATAAAAAGCACCAAACTGAAAAAGCACCGGTCACTCCATCACTTGCCCTTAGATCTTTAAGAGTTGACATCACTTACAATATTTTTTAAGGCATACCCTTCTGCACTTTGGTGCTGATCATCAAAGAATTTAAGCATGTGCTTTAGCGAACTGGGGCCTTAGAACAGTTGATTCTCTTACTTAAGATGATGGATTTTATTCTTTTCGGTTAATATTTTTGCTTGTAATTTGTTCAGTGCTTCATTTCTCCACCTAGTGAACTCTGTCATACTACAGGCTGATGTGTACAGCAAACATCTATCCAGCTTTCATAGAAGTTATACAAAATATTGTTGCTCGTTTTCTAAAGGGTCAGCAATAAAATAGTTTATTTTAAATCAAGAAGTAACACTGGAAAGTACTACACTATGAAGACTGTGAAAATGAGAATGTAATCTGTATGAGCAGCTTGCTTTCCTAGCTATAATGAAAATATATTTTTATTTTACTTATATAGTTATTTCAGTTTTTGTTTACCGATTCTGTTTTTTCCCCAAGGGCTAGATAGGAGTGTTAAGTGCTTGAATCCTGTTTAAAGGTAATATGTGCTATATTGTAGTTATACTGCAAAATTATAACACATAGTGAAAGTGTGAAGATTTTACAGTTAATCCATGTTTAGTTGTAATTGGAAACAGTAGTACAGTTACAGTTACATTTTGTGATGTGCTAAACATATGTCATCATTTAAGGTCTGTAAAGCAAAAACATTTTGTCTTTTAATATGTCCCAAGTCTCCATTGTTACTGTGTAACCTGCTGAAATTAGGATCCACATTGTGTATTAGTGCCATATTGCAGACATTACTTTTATCTAAGTATGGAGGGAGGGAGAGTAAACAATAGTTACAGTGAATAATGACTATTAATATAATATTTGATAGTCTTATTTGTGACATTTACCAACTACATTGGGTACAATAAAAATCAACACTTCTTATTGGTCCAACCCCCCTATTGTTTGGAGGTGGGAAATAGGCATCAGCTGTGAAAATTAAAGTTGTGTGGCCCTTTCTACAAATTCCATGCTTAGCATCCTTTTCATAGTGAAATAGAAGGTGTAATGTTTCTATGTTTTCGATGCTTTATGTAACAAAGGCAACCTGTGTTCATCTATCCTTCGTCATGGTTAATAAAATTCAGTTATAGACTTTTTTGAGAGACCCGAATTAGTAACTAAAAAAACTTGTGTGGAAATGGACACTAGAGTATTGGGGTCCCCAAATGCTTACTGTCCCTTTAAAATGTATACAGATTGTGTCAAGAACAGCTTTCAATGTTTTTTCTGGAAAGGTGTAGCCTCCCTTTAGCAATATAGCAGCAAAAGTTGATTTTATAATTCTTTTCTTTCCTCTTAATAAAAAAATAAATCCTCTTTAAATTTTGCATCTTTTTTAAGAGAGAGAAATTAAGATTTTTTACAGATATGTACAAATCCATTTGTACACACATGGAAGTTAAAGAGGGAGAAAGTCTTACTAGATCAATAATCCATTCCCCTGCCAGTGCAAGTTTCTTCCCTGTATCCAGTGGATACTCCAGTTTGGGTTTAAATGACTAAGTGGTGGTTTTTTCCCTAATTTAACAGATCTTACTTTTTGGGGAGCAGTTTCCTGATACTCAATCTTAGAATTTTCCCTTGCTTAATTTAATCCTTTTTACCTATATCCAGTCAAAGTGTGTGTTCATCTGAACGCTTTGTTAACTTAACCACTATTATGTGAAGGGTGATATGTTCTCTGAGGTTTGTCTTAATCAGCCAGCTTTGCCAACATCTCCTGGTTAAGAGGAGGGAGGCTATAAATTGGTTTTCTAATAATATGAGCCACTTATTGTCCAGAGCTCTTAGCATTTTAAGAAATCTTTAGTTCATTGAGGTTTGATGGTAGACAGAGCTTGTGAAGGCCGATGCTCAGCTCAATGGCTGTCTGTCTGTAATGCAATAACTTTTTAACTTCTTATCCAATCAATCCAGAATTTCAGAGACTTTTTCAGGCCTCCATGGTCAGAACTCTCTGCTGCTGTTAGGGAAAATCTGGAAACTGAAAGGGGAAAAATGGGGGACACATGGAACCCTGACAGTTGATTAGCACTGCCACAGCTGTAAACACCTCTGTAATTGACTATAGATAAAAGGACTAGTTGGTGGCACCCGTTAGCACCCGCCAGCATCACACTACTCAGTCTTGTCTGTTGTCCTCCCAATAGAGTTTAACAGATAGATACCCTCAATGATTTATATCTCAAAAAGAAAGAAGACAAACAACTTGGGGGAGTATGGGGAAGTGCACACAGTCCCTGATGCGGGGGATTCTGGTATGGGGGGAAGGGGAATAGAGAACAACCTGGCAGGGGGAAGATTAGGTGATCCAGATAAGGGGATGTGGGGGGACACACAAAGCCTCTACCATGCAGGTCTATCTTAACTGATGTGCACTCGGGACACTTTCACAAGGCTTCCATCTCAGGGGCCCCCCAGCTACTGGGGAAGAAAAACAAAATAAAACTGAGTGATGCTGCAGCCCTGTGCACGGTTTAGCAGGCAGTGCCATTTACTCAAATTTGGCCCCATCTGCTCCTCCATCACAGCTGGGGTCAGGAGTGGCAATCCTAGCTGGGACAGGAGTGGAGCACTGAGCCAGGAGGTGTGGAGGAGGGTGCACAGCCAAGAAGGTCATGGAGCAAGTTGCTGTGCTTTGGGGTGAGTGGGGAGTATTGGGAGGCCGTGTAGGGGGGGCAAGTGGAACACGGGTGTGTGCGTGCGGGATTGAGGGCTGGAACGTTGGGGGAGAGGGGGATGTTGGAGGTTGTGGCCAGTGTGGCTGAGGTGTTGTGCGGCCGTGGTGAGCAGGATATATTTCAGGGCTGCTGGGATGTGTGTGGCGGCTGTCAGGCTAAGTGGGAGCTGGTGGAGAGTTGTTGAGGTGTATATATGGGATAGGAGGGGCATTCTAGGGTCTGTTTCTGAGACGTGTTATTCATACACTGGTATATTTTAACTTCCAAAACAGCTCTGTCAGGGTAGGTTTGATTTAAAGACTCAGTTTAATCATGGATTTCAACATAAAAGTGCATTCTTGTTGATTGTTATAATCTTAATACATATTCTTCACAGGTAGAGGAACTTCATTAAAATATTCCCAAACTGGGTTTCTTTTATGGCCTGCTGCCATTATAGGTTTTCCCTTCTAGTGAGAGAATGTTATGGTAGATCTAAAATCAATGAAGTCTACACTCAGAAAGGCCTCAAGAATTCCGGAATATGCTGCTCAAAAAGTTTCACTTTTGTTTCTACTGCCTGTCCCTCCCTTCTCAAATTTATCTCCAGACTTCTCCTTGTCCAGATCGATTCCTCCCCCAACAGTCTTCTATTCATTGAACTTTTTGAAACTTTGCACTTTTAGAGAGAGGTAAAGGATTGACTCTCTCTATACAAATTTGCAGAGGGACAATAGGGTTGAGATCTATTATTTCTCACCTCTACATATTAGTTATTTATTTAAAAACATTTTTGCTGTTAACAAGCATGTTATCTCTGGAGACAGAAATCCACAGTTTGAGAACTGCAAAACTAAGCATCTCTGATAGTATCTTCTAGACTGAGCACTGAGTCCCATTGGGTAGATAGAAAGATTAACCTAAATAATCTATACAGAAGCCCTGGAGCCCCATAAAATTGAGTCTCTAATCCATGAACTATTGGAACTCATTTACAAAACTTTTCTTAAACATTACATGAATATATTGTCTCATATAAATTATTATACTCATATATATTATTATACACATAAAATTACTTTATAGATATATAGATATATAGATATATTATTACTAGAATTAGAATTTATAATCCCTATTCCATGATGAGATATCTTTGAGCTATAATGTATCTTAATTAAAACTGTCTTTAGATAGGTTTTTTCCTCAAAAAGCATTTTATCAAAAAAATCAGATTAAAATAAAAAAAAATTAGATTTTTTTTTTTAAATCATTGATTTTTATCCACCCTGATCTCTGTGTAGAAATAAAACCAGAAATGACTGCAGGAATTCTCTGTACAAGGACTTTGACATAGATCAAGTGTAACTCTTCAGGAAGGTATATAATACACTTTAAATGCAGCGTTTTTTATTTTGTTTAAAGCTAATTAGTGCTGTTTTCTTCTCATATTTTTCTCTATTCTTATACCAATCTTTTAAGTTACTGTGAGATCAAATTACTTTGTCCAATTTTAGTGTGAAAGCAGAATTAAAATGAAAAGCAATTCATATGCTGATATGGAAACTTTTCTTAATTCCTTACATGATGTTATCTGAAAGAAAAAAGTGTACTACTTAATATGCAGTTAGTTTTTGGTGAAGCCACATGAAATTTTCCCATTTTTTGCACGTAATTAACATACAAATCAGTATTTATCAATAATGATCACTTTGATATCTGAACACTGAAGTCTCAATAATCCTTTGGCTGGCAAATATTCAAGGTGTAAATGGGAGGAATTGACAAGTAGAAGCCAGTTTTTTACCTTTGTGAAAAGGATTAATGAATTTAAAAAAAAATTTAGAGACATTAACATCCTCTGACCTGTAGTTATTCAAACAGTAAAGATGGTATGAGAAGATAGAAAATGTTCTTACAGAGTGCTCTTTTGAGCTATTTGCCTTGACAGGTAAATGAGACAAAATAGGCTCTCTTTTCTCATTCTTAATGGACTCTAATTTACCTGCAATTGGAGAGCAATGGAATTTGGAAGCTTATCTGGTAGAAGATGCTTGCTCACTAGATGGAAACCAGAAAAATGTGTAGCTTCTATAGTCTCTCCCTCTCAGTATATAGCCTTCATAGATAAAATGTTAGATTTCACTTGTTTCTTTATGGGACTGCTTCAGTTATTACTGAGATCAGTTTATCTGCTTTTGAGAATCCAACCAAGGGCTAACATAATATTCTTTCTTTTAGAAGAGCTTGAAATACCTTCATGTCTATCATATTATACGTATCTCAAGACAGTTGTTCATTTGTACTGAAAATAACCACCGTTGTTTTCTGCTATTTGTTAATTTCTTTTTGTTTGTGCTACCAGTCCATGTCTTTGTTTAATAATTAAAATACTGTAAATATCTAAGTCAATTAGAAATTGAACCACATTATCTGAAGAATGACATCCTTCCTTTACAACTACCCCAGCCAAAAAGTAAGAGATTATCTAAGACTTCAGGTCAGGGAAGGGCTGGGAAAGAAACTTGCAAAAAAAAACCTGCTGTTGGCTATCATCTTTTTTCAAGAGCTACTAAACTTTGGTCATGTTATTGGTTGATAGCAGGTGAAAATCAGCCCAATTTCGACCTCTTCATATATGTTAAACATCAAAAAACCTCTCTGGTTTTTGCAAGAGTGTTACAAAGTTGTAAACCTAACCAGCTATATCAAAATGCCATTCCACCAGATGATGTATAGAAATGCATGAACTAAGGCAGTGATATTATGGAGAGAGTTGCTTTTCCTAGATTTGCACTAGACTGATAAAGGTTAAGGAGATCTGAGACATCAAAATACGGTGAGGGTTGTTGTGCGGCAACCTGGTCTATAATCTTAGCTGGAAGAGGAAGATTAGGTAGTTAGCCAATTGTCATTGTCAAGTGCTGATAATTTCCTGAGAAAAAACTTCTTTATGACAGCAAACTGCCTTTTCAAAGGGAGGCATTGACATTTTTTCACAAGTACAGTATTTCTTCCATATTAGTTCTTTTCATCCAGGAAGACATGGATCCAAATAACACATTGTGACCTGAATCGTTCCCCCTACTTCTGGTATCTCAGTATCAGTGGCCAAAACGCAGCCAGAGAAGTCTTAGTTTTTGCCATATGTGGATGTCTTCTTGTATCTGTGAGATGTAGTGTGGTCCAAACCCATTCATTTTTTTTATCCACAAAGTAACTTGGAATTTCCTCTCAATGAGGGGAACTTAAAATTGGACATCATACTTTGGCTTATCAACCAAAACAAACCTGGTGGTTGAAAATTTAAGGCCTTATTGGGGAGGTGAAGGACACTGCTTTGCCTCCCTGGCCACCAACAGGATAGTACTCCTATCTCAAACTGTAGGAAGTAGGGGTTGGTCCCTGACATCAGTTAAAATTTGGAACTGCCAAACCTCCAATGTGAACCTAGATGCTAGATCACAGATGTGACCAGCCATTGTCGGTTCAACCAATATCCATCTAGGATGATCCCATGGACATCATGGTGGTTGTAAAATTCTCGGCTGCTTCAGAAGATTGATTAATGCGGATTTTAGTCACTTCCAGCTCCTCCATGGTGAGAGCCTTCATCAGTACACTTAGCACTTTTGTAGCACAGTGGGGCATTGGGATTAAGTTGGAACCAGGTTTGGTTTATTCACACTGGAATTCACATATAGGATGCACACATTGCTTTTAATCTCATTTTTGCAGATCTCCTCATTTTCAGGATTAATGCAAACAGTACAGCCACAGAGCTGATGCAGCCCTCCCTCTTTTGGCTTCTGCTATATTGATCGCCTAATTGCAACCAATTATTGTGTCATGTAACCAGGTTTCAGCATTGCATGAAAAATTGGGGGGCGAGGGGAGGCTCTTGGCTTTAATTATATGATAGACAATTGAAATTTTTGTTTAACACTGATCTTTCATTTAACAGTAGGAACCAGAGAATGGTTTGTGATGCTGACACCCTAATGTCTTGAAGGGAGAAATCAATGAAGTTGAGATTAGAAATTTCTGTTAGTCTGCCATTACATATGATTTCTCCTTGCTTACTACTGCTGTTATTGAGGATCAGAACCCTCACAACTGATCCCTGCACACTCTGCTTCCACATCCTCTACATGTAACATCAGTGTTCAGCTTTCTTGATCAGCAAGTGGTGGCCATCAAAGTGATGCAGCAAAATAAGTACCACAGGATTGGCTTCAAGGGCCATTTATGCAACTAAACCACCCTCTCCCAGCCTAGTATCTCACTGCCCAATGTCCCTATAAAGGTTTCGAGGGGAGAGGGAGGCAACTTTTCCCAATGGAGGAGTTTCAAACACCAAAAAATTCAAAACCATTAATTTCTCGTATCTTGCGGTAGATCTCACCCTCATCCCTTGCCAGCTCTCTCAATTTTATCCTGAATCTCACAATACTTGCTATTTTTTTTAAAAAGCCCTATTTCATATGACTGCTTGATAATCTCAGGTTTTAATTTTTAACAAAATTAGTTTCTAGCTGTCATGGTTGTGGATTAAAGCTTGAAAACGTGAACTGTAAAGCCTCAAAAATCAGAAAACAAATAAAAAGAACTCAAAATATATTGTGGGGTTTTTTTTTTAAGTCTCCTGATTTTTAAACCAGTCTTATGATTTTAATGGGCTAAACTTTTTATTTTTTTTAACACTTGGAGTTGGCCCTACTAGAAAAAATAGTTACGTTTTATGCCACAATCCAAAAGTAAGCCCTCAAATCTAGGTCTGTTGTTGGAGGGTAGTTCATGGTGAGTAAATAGGGGAGGACCCTTGTCTCTTTCAAAGTATCCTGGTTGGTTGGAAAAAGGGGCAAAAGGCAGGCCCGAGCTCTGTTGGTGCACAGGCCCCCTGCACTTTCTATCAGTTTTTGGAGTTAATGTTGGCTGTGCTATGTGCGCATATCTAACATACCTATCTGGCAAATCTAGATACAATTTCTGATGTGCAGTGGGAGGCTCTGATATTCAGGAAGGTCCTTAAGCACATGCCTAACTTCAAATCCATGTGCATGTCCAATGAAGTGCATACTTGCTGAATCAGTGTCATACTTATACCATGAATACATAAGGTAAACATTAAATAGATTCTTATTAAAGAATACATAAACAATATTCTCATTAAACATGAATTACAAGTACTTACCAAACTTTCTACTGTCAGTTAATAAATATATTATCTAATAATGTTTACCATTTAATGGTATTCATCCAAAAGGAAGTATTTAGACACTGAAATCAAGATAATAATAAATGATAAATAAATATCCTAACAATTCCTGGGTAAAGAGTTAAAATTGTTTTTTGATGAGTATGCATTTCTTTGTAATTAGTGAGTAAAATCCTTGACCCATTTACGTTAATGGGAATCTTTGTCATTGACTTGGAATCAAGATTTCACTCAATAAGAATAATGTGCTTGTCTGTTATGAGGGCAGTATAAGATTTATGATGCCCTTAATTATTCATTTTTCCACAGTTTAGTGCTTGGATCTTGCAATTGATGTGATAGGTAATATTGTTGTTGTCACATAACAACCTTAACTGGTTATGTAATGAAGTTTTGAAAGTACATTGAGATTTTACCATATGCTAAGCTTAAAAACCACTCTCAGAATTAATAAACCACTCAAGGTCAAAAAAGAACAAAGAAGAGCTAGTGATAACATAACATGTAATAGTGGTATCTGCAACTGGACTAAGTTAAAACATGAAGGTGAAATAATCTGCCTAGTACTTCGAAGGAAAGAAAGGAGGTGTCTTCCATGGAACACTGCTAACTATAACCTCTTCAGCATAGTGATTCACTCTGTACATATTCCAATCCAAGCAGCATACCTTCCATAATTTAAATGTGTTTCCTCAAAAACACAATCTTAACTTGAGCCAGTACTCTGGGCCATGTAAAATTAGATTTTTTTCTTAATTGTATATACCATAACTGCAGACTGTATATTTCTAGTGTTTCCTGATAGATGAGAGTTGTTAACAAAAATATTTTAAAGACATATTTGATTGTGCTAGGCAGCAAAACCTTAGCAGTAACATTTATTTTGAAGTAGTCAAAGGCAAGCAGATATCCTTCTTCTGATATTTAATTCTGAAACCAAGTAGTATTACTACAAGATCTCTATTTTTGGTTTTCCTTGATAGCAAGTCGTCATGTTTGTGACACAATGTCATTTCTTGGTATCACTTCACAGATGTTTGAGTTGAGGGTATTTAAAGGGTAAATTACTGTAGAAAGACAGGATTTTCCCAACCCAGCTTTTATTATAGAGGACAGATTCTTCTTTCTGCTGTTCTACTCTAATATCCCCCAAAATAGATTTTGTTCTTTAAAATTTTTTTTCATTTATTGTTTAAATATAAATGTTTATGTAGAAATAGGAGGATACCTTCCCACACTTCCCCCCCCCCCAGATTGTAAAAATTCGATATACTAAGACATACAAATGAAATTGGGGGGAACCCCACTTGATATTCAGTATAAAATTGTAAACTGTCGCTCTCTCAAAACAAATCAAATGAAAAATAATGACCCATAAAAAGCAGAGGAGAAAATCATGAATGGTTACAAGGAGGAAAAAAAAAGGTACTTTCGTGCATTTTTTGATATTTTAAAGGAGGAATAAAAGGTGCTGTCCTTGCAGAGTTTTGCACTGAAATAGGGGAACATAAAATGAGGCTTTAGCTAAGGTTGTTAGCTTTAGATCAGAAGTCACTGGGTGATTGCTATCTTTGACTTCCAGAATACTTTGTGCTAAAAAGAGATTTTATTTCTAAATTACTGATTTAAATCCACTTTTCTCTACACTCCTTTGCAACTAGTCAAGGCACCTTTAAATCTAGAGTGTTGGAATTTTTTTTGCCTAGAAGTTTTCTTTGTGTCTTTTCACAGCCATTGTTTGTTCTCCCACCATGGTGCTCATCCTTCTGGTCAGAGATTTGAATTGGACTCCTTTCAGAATATGACAGTGATGCTTTTCTCCTTGGTGGAGGGGGTTGCTGAAAACATATAGCTTCATATCTCATAGCACACTGGTCAGATCTCCTTACATCTGAGAACAAAACAGATACTGTAATTGCAACCCATTCTTAAAGATCCACAGATGGTTCATGGATCACTTGGGTGGTGGGGGTGGGGGGGAGAGAAATAACTGTAGTAGGTATGAATTCTGCTTCTAACTTCATCATTTCTTCTCCCCGCCCACCCCACCTCCACCCTCTCAATTCCCCCCTGCCTGTGTTTTGTTACTAATGACATTTCCATGAAAACATCTTTGTTCCTTGGTTCATGTGTTCCTGCTGTTTTTTCCTCTTTTGAAGTCAGTCTTCTGTTTTTATATCACATTTGCTGTACTGATGGCTGTGACATCACAAACACAGGATGTGAGGAGACAACATGAACTGCTAGGGAATACAGATCTTATTTGCACTTAAATATCCTTCCTAGGAAAGAGGAGAAGGGTCAGGTGAGGGGGAATGAAATTATGGTATAGGGTCAAAATTGTTTCCAAATAGAGTATATTTCAGTGCTTTTAATAGGGTCTCAAAAGCTCTTTAAATAAAAAACTGAACCATAGTCACTGAGGTCAGGGAAACTATATTAGAATGCTGTTAGCAGCAGAATCCAAATTATATGTGATTGAAGCTAGCAGTGTTGTGGTCCCTATTCAGTTGGGCCTAAGAAATCATCCTTGTTAAGTAAAGACAGTAAAATCTTTACAATATTGATATTCCTCCGACTTGATGTAACGGTAGACATTGGGAATGAGGTGAATTTTGGGTGGAGGAATAATTTCCTTAGAAATTTTAAGCAGGAATTCCAAATTTTACTAACTCAGAAAAGTGTGTACTAGAAACTGCACATTAATGTGGCAAATTCAAACAGGACAGCATCTTGGCACTTGTCAGTTTTAAAAAACTGGATTAAAGGAGTAAAATAAGTAAGATCAGCTAAACATTGACACTTCTGTTAGTGAAAGCAGCTGAAAGAAAATGTGCACTATTTTTTTCTACAGCATATTTGTATTAAAGCTGGCCTTCTCAGCAGAATGAGAGATTTTCATAAACTCTTTCCATTCGTAGATCCTTCAGTTTCATATCACATTCTGGCTTTAAAACTGTCAGTAACTTTTTTTAGGTTTTAACAATTTCGAAGAGAAAAGATATACCTGTAAACATGAAATGAAAACAAAATCTTCACATTAAACAATTGCCAGTTATTTCACCAAATAGTGTTTTTGGACTGGTTTAAAAAATAATTAGATATTGGCATAATTTAACACACTTTTCTTTTACCTGAAATATGTGTTTATTTAATTTCAATAATTTATTAATGTGTTGGATTTTTTGGCATGGCTGTGAGGGGGAAAGAGGGCTGATACGTGCTTTATCACCTCTTGGTTGTTGCCTGGATGTAATTTTAGTAACATTTTGCATTTGTCTCGGCAGTGGGTGTGACTTGAAAAAAAATTTTTTTTTAGACTTGCTGTAAAAATAAATATGGCTAATTTCTCTGGAGCTGTAAGTGGGCTCAGTTCCATTGAGTTAGATCAGTGGTTCTCAAACTTATTTGATTGGGCCCCCCTTCTTTGTGTCTGTAGTCGTTCACGCTCCCCCTCCCTGCTCAAGTACATATTCCACACCCAGCTCTGAAGGCCGAGCGGAGAGCAGCGGCTGCTGCTTGGCACCCAGCTCTGAAGGCAGCACTGTGCCAGTAGCAGCACAGAAGTAAGTAAGGGTGTCAAGTAAGGGTGTCAATGTGAAAAGTGATATTCATCAGAGAAGAATCTGAGCCCAGGTTGTCTCCCTGTGAGGGAATGGGGGGCAGGGGAGAAGGTGAGCCTGAGCCTGCATGGTGGGGCTCCAGGTGTCCCCTTTATCTCCACCTCCTGGGTGTGCACGGCCCTCCTGCATGAGCCCCAGCCCAGCCACAGAGAGCTCTAACCCCCCACCCCACACACACACATGCGCACACCTCGTGCTTCCCTTGACACATTCCCGTGCCTTCCTTGAGAGGCCTGCCCTATAGTTTGAGAACTGCTGAGTTAGATGGATTTTTCAGGAGCAGATACTTTGTCCCTTCTCTTCTGCTTTGTGTGTGTGACTGATACAGTCACTTTCAGACACTGTAAGTGCTCGCTTTGGTGGTTAACTTAACACATGAAAATTTTTGTGACTTTTTGCGCAAAAGTTTGTCAGTCTGCTTCTAAGATTCATATCCTTGTGGAGCTGTGTTTTCATGGAAAAATACAGTTAGTATTTTACCGTTTCGCTAGCCAATCAAATACTGACCACACAAAGAAAAAAGCTAGTTGAAAAAGCAGTGTGTGGTATTTTCCCAAAACAAGCCAAAGAGGTTTTTGTGGGGGAGGCTAGCCACTTTAAAATGGCTAAGTTAAACAACAGAGTTAGTGATAACTTTCTGTAGCTCCCTAGAGTGGAATTTTAGAGAAGGAAGGGGATTAAATTAATGCTAAATGCGTCTTGTTTGACGTGGTCATTTAATTTCAAAGTTAATTTTTTGTTGAAGAATGAGTGAAATACAATTGATGCCCAACTCAAAGGACAGAGAGATTTGGAAGCTAACTATTCATTTTGTATTCACACATTTTATGGCAGTTTGTCTTGTGTTTAGTACGTTTCTAATTCTAGCACAGTAATATATTTTCATTTTCTAAACAAATACATTTAAAAATCACAAGTGCCTGTGAAATATATGAAAATAAGACTTCCAGTGCATAATATGTATCAAAACCATAATTTCTCAAGCAGAAAGAATGGGTTTATTGGCTTTGGGGGGAAATCTCCTTTTATGACTTTTACCTCTTCTTCCATGGCTTGTTCTCCATGGCAAGAGCTCATCTGTTTCCTGTCCCCCTACTTTTGTTCATGCTAACCGTCAGCACTGGGACAGAAACAAAAAAGTAGATTACTTTTTTATATAATTAGTTATAATTATTAATAGGCCACTTTGTAATGAAAAAAGTGAAGAAAATCACATTTACTTGCTTATTGAAGAAAATGACTATCACAAATTTACATACTCTTTTACTGGTTTAAGTGTGCCTTGCTCGAAGTAACGAAATACCTGCTCCTGGATTATACCGAATGGAGGGGTACTCCTATGTTTGGGGGACACTTTAGCTAATGTCTGTGGCAACCATTTTAGCACACACTGAGTTCTTCCTGCTTCAGTATCCATTTTTATTCTGAAACAGTTTTTGATGAGGATTTCAAAAAGTACTTTTTTGTTTCTGTCTGAGTTTCATAAGCATACATTTTAAAAATTTATCATCATTATTATTATTAGCATTAGATTATTGCTATATTCTGCATACTGCAACTACCACATTGGAAAGGATTGCTTAGAATCAAAATGGGCTTACAATAAGAACAGAAGACTGGCCATACTGAGTCAGACCAATGGTCCATCTAGTTTTGGTATCCTGTCTTGCGACAGTGGCCAATGCCAAATGCTTTGGAGGGGATGAGCAGAACAGGCAATTATCAACTGATCCATCCCCTGTTGTCCAGTCCCAACTTCTGGCATTCAGAGGCTTAGGGGCACCTAGAGCATGGGGTTGCATCTTTGACTGTCTTGCTTAGTAGCCATTGATGGACTTACCCTAGATGAACTGATCCAATCCTTCTCTGAACCCAGTTGTACTTTCGGCTTTCACAACATCCCCTGTTAATGAGTTCCACAGGTTCGCTGTGCATTGTGTAAAGGAGAACTTCCCTTATATTTGTTTTTCTTCTGCTGCCTATTAATTTTGTTGGATTCTTGTTTTACATGAAGGAGAAATAAAATATCCCTATTCACTTTCTGCACACCATTCATGATTTTATAGACATCTATCATATCCCCCCTTAACCATCTATTTTCTAACATGAACCGTTCCAGTGTTTTTAATCTCTCCCCATATAGAAGCTATTCCATATTCCTAATCATGTTTGTTCCCTTCTGTGTAAGTTTTCCAATTTTAATATATATTTTTTGAGATGGGGCAACCTGTTCAGTACACAGTATTAAGGTGTAGTGTACCATGGATTTATAAAGTGGCATTATGATATGTTCTGTCTCATTATCTATCTCTTTCATAACAGCTCCTAACATTGTTTGCTTTTTTGATGAGTGCTGCTGCACATTGAGCAGATGTTTTTGGAGAACTATCCATTATGACTGCAAGATGTCTTGAGTGGTAACAGCTAATTTAGACCCCATCATTTTTTATGTATAGTTGGGCTTAAGTTTTCCAAAGCACATTACTTTGCATTTATCAACATTGAATTTCATCTGCCATTTTGTTGCCATGTCACCTAGTTTAGTCAGATCCCTTTATAACTCTTTGCAGTCATCCTTGGACTTAACTATCTTGAGTGATTTTGTGTCGTCTGCAGATTTTCCCACCTCACTGTTCAACCCCTTTCCAGATCATTTATGAATACACTGAACAGCACAGGTCCCATAACAGATACTTGGGGAAACCCGCTTTTTACCTCTGTCCATTGTGAAAACTCACCATTTATTCCTACCCTTTGTTTCCTGTCTTTTAACCAGTTACTGAGGCATGAGAGAACCTTTCCTCTTATCCCATGATTGCTTAGTTGGCTGACGAGCCTTTGGTGTGGAACCTTGTCAAAGACTTTCTGAAAGTACAAGTACACTATATCAACTGGATACACTCTTGTCCACATACTTGTTGACACCTGCAGAGAATTCTAATAGCTGTGTTGACTCTTCCCCAACATATTGTGTTCATCTACGTGTCTGATGATTCTGTTCTGTACTATAGATTCAACCAAATGCCTGGTACTGAAGTTAGATTTACTGGCCAGAATTGCCTCTGAAGCCTTTTTAAAAATTAGCGTTATATTCGCTATCCTCCAGTCATCTGATACTGAGGCTGATTTAAGCAATAGGTTACATGTCACAGTTAGTAGTTCTACAGTTTCATATTTGCATTCCTTCAGAACTCTTGGGTAAACACTATCTGGTCCTAGTGACTTATTACTGTTCAATGTAGGACAGTTCCTCAGATTTGTCACCTAAAATGAATAGATAAGGTGTTGGAATCGCCCTTATGTTCTCCGCAGTGAAGATTGATGCAGAGAATTCATTTAGCTTCTCTGCAACATCCTTGTCTTCTTTGAGTGCTCTTTTAGCGCTTTGATTATCCAGTGGCTCCACTGGTTATTTGCAAAAAGAAAAGGAGTACTTATGGCACCTTAGAGACTAACAAATTTATTTGAACATAAGCTTTTGTGAGCTACAGCTCACTTCATCATTCAGTGGAAAATCCGATGAAGCTCACGAAAGCTTATGCTCAAATAAATTTGTTAGTCTCTAAGGTGCCACAAGTACTCCTTTTCTTTTTGCGAATACAGACTAACACGGCTGCTACTCTGAAACCTGTCATTATGCAAGGCACTGAATTTAGCCATATGGAGTGGAAATCTATCAACTTCATGAAAAATCTCATACAGATACAGACAGACATCATCTTCCTTTCCAAATGAAAACAGATGGACATCATACCAAAAGGACTGAAGGTAAAAAATCCATTACAATCTACATACCACACAGACTATGCTGACAGCTTGTGCCACACGCTCTCAAAGAGAAAAAGGTATTTTCCACTGAATGCATCCGATGAAGTGAGCTGTAGCTCATGAAAGCTTATGCTCAAATAAATTGGTTAGTCTCTAAGGTGCCACAAGTACTCCTTTTCTTTTTGCGAATACAGACTAACACGGCTGCTACTCTGAAAACTGGTTATTTGGCGAGCTTACTGCTAATGATGTCCTTAATTTTTGTTGTTGTTAGTTTGTATGTCTTTTGCTAGTTGATCTTCAAATTCTTTTTTGGTCTGCCTAATTATATTTTTACACTTGACTTGACAGAGTTTGTGTTCCTTTCTATTTTCCTCAGTAGGATTTGACTTCCAATTTTTAAAGGCTGTCTTTTTGCCTCTGTCTATTTAACTCTGTTTAGCCATGGTGGCATTTTTTATCATCTTTTTTTTTTTTTTTAATTTGGGGTATACATTTAGTTTGAGCTTCTGTTATGGTGTTTTTAAATAGTTTCCATGCAGCTTACCCTCATTTCACTCTTGTGACTGTTCCTTTTAATTTCCATTTAACCAGCTTTCTCATTTTTGTGTAGATATCCTTTTTGAAGTTATATGCTACTGTGGTGGGTTTCTTCTGGTATTTTCTGTCCCTACAAGGCAGTTAAATTTCAGTATGAGTGTGTCTCATCTTCTTGGGGTTTTTTTTCTCTCTACTTTCCCCCAAATGTAGACCAAATTACAGTGAAAACATGTTTTGTAAAATATTATTCTCATTTCCTTTCTGGTTAAGGAATGCTCATTACCATAAGTAATGTTATTTAAAGGGGTTTCCTAATGATACAAGCATATTCTTTAGAAGCTATGAATATGAGAAATATACAGGGTGGTACTTTAAGCAGTGTCTGACAAAAGGGCACAGATCAGTTAAAAGAGAACAAGCATAGCTTTTTAAAAAGTGAATGTAAGATGTAAATATAATTTGTCTGTACAGTATATGTTGACATTTGTATTATGTATATTTTTTCTAGTTTAGCCACCTACAATATGGTTAGCATCTTATTCTTCAGTATAAATTTTCTTTTGCTTTGTACTTTTACCTTCATATGAGAAGTTTTTCTTTGTTCAGAAAAACAGTGTTACATTGTAGGTTAAAGATCCATGTCTGCAGTTCTTGCTTTCCAAAGTGTATATACTCTGTGAGATATTAAATAATCTGTAACAGAATACACTTTGTGTCTGCTTCAGTGAACCACTATCTTACATTATGACCAATTTGCTTATATGGGTGGTGATGGTCAGGGGAGAGAACTCCTGAAAACCTTAGGAGAACTATAAATTATTTAATCTAGTGTAGTTTCAATAGTTCTTATGCTGGTGAAGTTGTAACTTCTGTTACATTTAATTACTTGATCAGTTGTTTTAAATTAGGGATGAATTCTGTAAAATTACACTTAAGTTGCTTTATAAATGTAGCTACTGAATGAGGGTGGTTCTTAGACATGGGGACCTCTAAACAAATATATTTGAAAACTAGAAAATGTCCCCACCCTGATCCTGTAGGGCGTGTGGGTCTGACTAGATGGAGACGTTTGCGGGATCAGAGCAGTGTGTGTTCATGTGTATTTTTCCTAGTTGAAATGGCTTTGCTCACTTTAAGTTTTGTGTCAGCCAGTTCTTGAAGAGGAGATGGGTAATAACCTCATGCTGATTGCTACTGTGTAAGGAAGGGCTTGATCCAAAGCTGCTTGAAGTCAATGAAAGCATTTCTATGGCCTTTAACAGGCCTTTGGATCAGACCCTATATGTGTTGCTTTACAGTGTGCATGGGCAAACAACGTGCTCAGTCAAGGCTTTCCCCAGCATTTCTGGCTGCCATATATATTGAACAAATATTAGTTTAATTTATTTATAGTGTAGGGTAAATCTTTTGCTTCTACAGAATATTTGAATAATACTAAAAATATGACTTCGTATTAGCTCTAGGAATTAATAATGAGTTATGGAGCTTTCACTTTCGGTTTGTTTCCAGTCGTGGTCAAAAGTTGTTAGTATCTGTTGGCTGTTCGGTTGACTGTGTGAAATGAATCGGTGATTTTAGTACCATTTGCAGCGGTCAGGTGTCCACATTGTAGAAATTGCCATCAGACTTGGAACTAAGTGACACCCTTGTTACTAGTCTTGATAAAGAGACCTAAACAAAAATCTGCATGTGCATGGTGGCTGGACTCCTCTTGTTGTTACTGGTGGTCTCCCTTCTTCAGTTGAGGTACGTTGGCTGGGCAGTGTGAGGAAATGTTTGTCTGAATTTAATCAATTAATTTTCCTTTTTTTAAAACAGTGTACTTTGCCAAGCCATCTTTCTCATGGCAGTCCATCTAGCAAAAAGAAAAGGAGTACTTGTGGCACCTTAGAGACTCACAAATTTATTTGAGCATAAGCTTTCGTGAGCTACAGCTCACTTCATCGGTTGCATTCAGTGGAAAATACAGTGGGGAGATTTATATACACAGAGAACATGAAACAATGAGTGTTACCATACACACTGTAACCAGAGTGATCACTTAAGGTGAGCTATTCCCAGCAGGAGAATGGGGAGGGGACCTTTTGTAGTGATAATCAAGGTGGGCCATTTCCAGTAGTTGACAAGAATGTCTAAGGAACAGTGGGTGGGAGGGAATAAACATGGGGAAATAGTTTTACTTTGTGTAATGACCCATCCACTCCCAGTCTCTATTCAAGCCTAAGTTAATTGTATCCAGGTTGCAAATTAATTCCAATTCAGCAGTCTCTCGTTGGAGTCTGTTTCTGAAGTTTTTTTGTTGAAGTATTGCTGCTTTTAGGTCTGTAATAGAGTGACCAGAGAGATTGAAGTGTTCTCCAACTGGTTTTTGAATATTATAATTCTTGACGTCTGAGTTGTGTCCATTTATTCTTTTACGTAGAGACTGTCCAGTTTGACCAATGTACATGGCAGAGGGGCATTGCTGGCACATGATGGCATATATCACAGGGGTAGATGTGCAGGTGAATGAGCCTCTGATAGTGTGGCTGATGTGATTAGGCCCTATGAGGGTGTCTCCTGAATAGATATGTGGACACAGTTGGCAACGGGCTTTGTTGCAAGGTTAGGTTCCTGGGTTAGTGATTCTGTTGTGTTGCGTGTGGTTGCTGGTGAGTATTTGCTTCAGGTTGGGGGGCTGTCTGTAAGCAAGGACTGGCCTGTCTCCCAAGATCTGTGAGAGTGATGGGTCATCCTTCAGGATAGGTTGTAGATCCTTGATGTTGCGTTGGAGAGGTTTTAGTTGGGGGCTGAAGGTGATTGCTAGTGGCGTTCTGTTACTTTCTTTGTTGGGCCTGTCCTGGAGTAGGTGGCTTCTGGGTACCATTCTGGCTCTGTCATTCTGTTTCTTCACTTCAGCAGGTGGGTATTGTAGTTGTAAGAATGCTTGATAGAGATCTTGTAGGTGTTTGTCTCTGTCTGAGGGATTGGAGCAAATGCGGTTGTATCGTAGAGCCTGGCTGTAGACACTGGAGGCATGTAGGTAGGAATAGCGGTCAGTAGGTTTCTGGTATAGGGTGGTGTTTATGTGACCATCGCTGATTAGCACCGTAGTGTCCAGGAAGTGGATCTCTTGTGTGGACTGGTCCAGGCTGAGGTTGATGGTGGGATGGAAATTGTTGAAATCATGGTGGAATTCCTCAAGGGCTTCTTTTCCATGGGTCCAGATGATGGAGATGCGCTTTTCCACTGAATGCATCCGATGAAGTGAGCTGTAGCTCACGAAAGCTTATGCTCAAATAAATTTGTTGTCTCTAAGGTGCCACAAGTACTCCTTTTCTTTTTGCGAATACAGACTAACACGGCTGCTACTCTGAAACCTGTCATCTAGCAAAGATGATTAAAATTAAATGGAGGCTACAACTTTAAGGTTTTTTAAAAGGTTTTAATTTATTTAAACATATTTTTCATTGTGCTCAGTAATCTTAAAAAAAACTTGTTTGTATTGACTTTTGTCCTTTTCTCTGTGGCAAATATTGTTTTATGGAGGGTGATTGAACATAGTAGTCAGATTTCTTTCTTATCTGCTTACAGGGGGTTAATGTAGTTAACGCCTGCTGCAGAGCCAGCAGAGGGAACTCAAAAGCACAAAACACAAGATACTTTTTGAGGGGAGAAAGGGGAAGCTTGCCCTGGTAAATGGAAGTTTGTGTGCATATTAGGAGGAAGATATCACACAGTGTTTAAGAACTTGTGTACTTCTGAATCATAACAGTTTTAGAAAAGAACAAATTTTGCATCCTAAACTTCTTGACAATATCTTTTAAATTATCAAAAAGTCTTAACACCTTTTTATATTGGAAGACTAACCAATTATTCTCTTTCTTTCTTGTTTTGCATGTGGTTGCTTCGTGCCTCCCTATCTCCTTTATAGGAAGTAAGTATCTTTTTAAAAACACTTTATAATTTTGAAAGTATTTTCTAAAAGTGCTTGTTTTGTGTGTGTGTGTGTGTGTGTGTGTGTGAGTAAATTGGTTTTCTTTTGATAACAGGAAATACTCACCTTAAAGACACATATTACTACAGATGAAAGTACTCAGGAATGTTTTTCATAATAGCAAAATAGTTTTCTGCACAGTATAAAATATATGCTTCTAAAGGCTGAAATTTCACATATGCTGATTCATAGTGACAAACGTTTTTTCAATATATAGGTTTAAAACGTCGCTGTTTTCGAGCCATAAATATCAAGGCGTGCTGTGCAACTTGGTCAAAATTGAACTGATTCCGATAGAATTTGACCCAAAGTTTTTTGAGTATCTTCTGTTTGATATGCAAGGAATAAAATAGGGGCAGGGGAAGTCACAAAATGCCTAGGAAAGACCCAGTAAAAGGGGAAAACAACCGTGTAGCTTTTAAAGATATTCTTGGGCATCTGTAGCCTTGACTCTCTCTACCACATACAAGACAGAGTGGTAGCTTGTGAAAAGAGGAGTGTGGCCTTCAAGAAGGAGGGAAGGTTGGAGTGCTCATTATATGTTGCATACATCCCTAGCAAAGTAGGGAAATATTTAGACTCAGTTCCACTCAGCTGACACCACACTGCATGACTGGATCTTTAGTCATTGGATTTTCAGGATGCAGCCCAGTGCTTTCTGATGATGTGTGTGGCAAGTGTCTCCTGAGGATAATACAGTTCAACTTTAACACAAGGAGTATTGGTCTGATCTCCACTTCCCCCTCTTCGTGTTCTACAGGAGGGGAGCTAATATAGGGATTGTTGAAGTTGGCACATCGGATACATGTACTTACTGCTCAGTAGCGGACATGGATTTCTTTGTACTCAGAAAGTGGTTACTATTGTCCATTTACTAATTGGCCAGTATTTGAAGATTAAGATACCTGCTGCGAGAACAGTAGTGGCCATGGGGGGAGAGTTCTATATTTTGAGTTCATTTATCTTGTATTATTTTAATTGCCAATGATGAGATATCTAAACACAAGTGTTGTGACCAAAATCTCTCTAGATGGACCAGCAGTAGAAATTAGAAGAAAGATGCAAAATGCAAACTTGAGTATTATATAGACACACACAACTCTATTTTGTTATTTCATGCAGAGAATTCAGCTGCCTTTGCAGTTAGCATCTTCCTATCAGCATCCTGCTGAAATAGTCTTCATTTCTGACAGTTTCACTAAATCGAAGCTCCAAGCATCTGACATAATTATCAGTAGCTTCAAGTTATATATGTTATCATCTAAAAAATGTAACTTGAGAAAAATGGTCTTGCATTGCTCAGTTAAATGCCATATGTCACGGTATATGAACCAGTAATTCAATAAGAACATTTCTAGAGAAAGGCGTGCATCTTATTTGAAGTCTGTGTTCACTGATCATCAAACAGTAACAAGACATTTTAATGTATTCTACTTTAGCTGTACTTGTAATTTATTCACATTCCTAGACTGGTCACATAATATTATATCAGCTCAAAATGTAGGATTCTTTTTATTTGCAGGAAAAATAATTTTTTTAAAGAACAAATCCTTCAAAAATGTTCTGTTTGTATGTTTTAAAATTTACCATTTAATATCTGACATGAAGAGCTATAAGCAGCAGGTTTAGCTGTAGTATTGGTTTTTAATGGAGAAGCAGTATGTACACTGTCTGAGAGTCAATACAGAGTAAATATTGTGCTAATATGGCACTTTAGGTGACCTGTAATAAATTATATTATACAACTGTTCTGATATGAGGACACCTTATAACTAACTACCTATGAGCTTTTACTGGAACAACAAATAAATGATCATATAATCCATCTTGTTAGAAAGTTAATTTACATACATTATGGAAAAATTCTGCTTTGAGATGCAACCATTGAACTCATTAGGAACAGTGTCCACATCAGAGGACAGAATTTAGCTCCTACCAATAAAATCTACCAGAAACAGTTTTGAATAGGGACCAGTATAATTAAAAAAAATTATAATGGACTCCTGAACCATAATTCCTGCAGACTTTTTGATTGTCTAACTGAAGCACATTAGTTTCTGATGGACTTTAAGTTCCAGGCCCAGTATTTTGCTGGGTGTAGCCTCAATCCTGCAAACACACATGCATAACTTTATGCATATGCGTAGTTACACTTAAGTTAGTGGGACTTTTATGTGGCTAAAGTTAAGCATGTGTGTTTGCAAGATTGGAGTCTTTGTGAAGAAACACAGTTGGAAGTTCAGTCTCTAATCACAAGTATAGCAATGTGTATGGGGAGATAGATATGATGACAGTACACCTATAAACCCTGTAGTTAATTTTAGTTGTTCCATTAATATGAAACAGGATAAGTTTGTGAGCACTCCCTGCACCCTCACTATCCCCCAAATTAACTTTTCAGAATAATATAAATTTAGCCAGATCAAAAATGCTTGCTTTGTTTTTCTCTTGCTTGTGAAATCTGGCCCTGTGTATACATCACCTAAAGATATTTGTACAAATTAAACTCTTTGTGAAGGTATTGATTTTATTTGACCATTTTTAAAAGGTACTTCAAAGTGCATTCCAATATGATATTGCATATAATTACTGTGCCACTAAAAGTATAAAATATGTGTGTGTATGTTTCTATAGTAACTTATGTTGGCCATTTTAGAAAAATACTGTCCTAAGTAACTTTAACTCCTGTAAGTTTAAATATGTTCTTCCTGAGCTCTTTATTATTATTCTTTTGTTGCCTTTCATCCTATGGGATGCAGCTGCCCTTGAACTTGGTACTGTTTTGATCATTCATGTGCAGCAGCCACATTGTCTGTAACATTTTGAAAATGAGGCTTCATGGTGTTGTTTGTGAAGTAATTTCACATAAATATTTGGACTTTGGTTCTTTAGAACGTGGAGCTGATTGCTGTATGAAGAAAAGCATAATTATAATTCACAGACTTTTTGCCTGAAGCCTCGGGGACAGATGCATATGATTAAGTTTGAAACTGGCCTGTTATTGTAATGTAGATGTTTTCAAGGTTGGGAGAATTTAAAAAAAAAGAAAGAAAAAGGCAAGCATGAGTTTAAAAAAAAAGACAGAGGGAATAGTTTTACAAGAGGCACTCGATCTTGGACTGCTTTATTTTTGCACAATTTTATTTTTCAGTGGAACCTCTCCATTAGCTTGTCTGAATGCAATGCTTCATACTAACACTCGTGTAGGTGATGGAACGTTCTTCAAAATCCCTGGGAAGTCGGGACTCTATGCTCTCAAAGTAAGTTGAATTTTTGCATATAGAAAGTACAATAAAGTGGATTAATAGTGCCATGTATGTCTCAATAGATATAAAGGAAAACAAATTAGATTCTGTGGGGAGTAGATGAGCTGAAAGTCTTTTTCTAACTGTTTTCAGATGTCTTATAATGAAAGTAAGCACTGAATGCTTTATCTTAGAAAGAGTATACGTGTTCTTGAATTTGGCGTATGGTAAGCAAACCCTGCTGTAGCTAAAATACAGCTTTTTCAGAGTTGTTAACAGAAAGGCCTTTGTTTAATAAGCAGTGAGTTCAGGAGGATCACTGACTTTCTCATGAAGTAATTGTGTTAATATTTCATTTTTTGAACAGTGGAAGACTTTTGCGAGTTCAGTGTAAACAGCTTTTAAGTTACAGCTTATTTTAAATCAGGAATATAATTACAGTGATAAAATCCTGAGTGGTTTGATACTAAGAGGTGATGATAGTTGTAGTTGTGAGTTTTTTCTTGTGTGTTGTGTTTTTCTGTTTTGTGCTGGTTGAAAAAAAAATTTTTTTTCCTGATACCCATGATCAAACGATAGTGACTTCATACTGGAGAAGAGGGTGAAGTAGGAGCAAGAAAACAATAATGTGAAATTACAAGTTCTGCAGACTAGATTTAATCTATTTAAATTTGGGGGGAAATTCTTTGATATTTGTGATAGAAAAATTATTTTTCTCAGTTTAGAAACAATAAAAGCAGTATGGATAATGCTGCTCCTTAGAACTAAAAATGCACTATTTTTTGATTAACGTTGAATGGATTTCAGAATAATCGTTTTCTCATTTGCTAACGGAATAATGTTTAGTTTGGTCTTGTTTTAAATCTAAAGATATCCCTGGCTCGAAACCAGGTATTTGCAATCATTCCCATGGCTTTTGAGTTCCAGGTTGCTGCAGCTATTTGAATTCAGGAAACAGGCACAGGGAAAAGAGAAACATTAAAGGATTTGTGTTTCTCTTGCAGCACTTAGGACGTTCAGTTAGATGACTAGAATTTTTAAGTGCCAAACAAGTCTGTTCAAACACAAAAAGTGAAAGGAAGTGCACTTTGATTTATAACTTTTTATATAAAAGTCTAAAATATGACTTTTTACAGGATAACTTGAAAATCAAAAGCTAAAAGAATTATCTCGTAAAGATCATGTTTTTATTCTTGCCATAAATTAACTCTTATACAGGAAGCAGATCAGTTTTTGAAATGTAGACACCCATATGTGTTGCAACAGTTTTACCTTTGGGAAAACCTAACCGTAATATAAACATTTTTTGTGGCTGGCCTTACATTATTTTTCTTTTCTCTCCCCTCCTCCCTTTAAAAAAAAACAAAAACAAAAAACACTGCAGAAAGAAGAATCTACATGCCCAGCAGATGGAACATTGGATTTAGGATGTGAATCTGAGTTAGATGGCACTGAAATGGCTGAGACAAACAATAGTAATGGAGAAGAAAATGGAGGTAGGTATTCTTAATTTCACTTTACAGGAGCTACTATGGAAAGCATATATACCAATTAGGTTGATTATTCATGTTTTCAAAATAAACTATGTTTTTTTTTTGCAGCTAATTAAAACAATTTTGAGAAACAACTTCCCAATTTTGTTCTTATAGAGGGGTTGGGGCACATGAGAAAAGTGGCCTTTTTGTTTTTGTTTTTAAAAGACAGTTGTGTAATGGGGAAGCGATGAAGTATTTACAATGTTCTGAGTAGACCTGTTTTTCATTTAGTATTTCCCCCCTTCTCCCTTTAATATATCACTTGCCTTCTTAGGCCCCAATCCTGTAGAGTGTAGGTAGATTCTGTCCTACACCTGTCTGGAGCCCCATTGACTTCAGTGGGATTTTGCATGGGCACAGGGTTCCTCCAACACAGTTCTTTGTGTAGGACCAAGATCTTAGATTTATAAACTCTTTGGGGCGGGGATCTTGTCTTTGTGCTGGTATGGTGCCTGGCACAATGAAGGTAGTGTGACTTAAATCTTAAATACTGATATGCTGAACAATGGTACTTTAAAATGCCACCCTTAGAAATACAACTTTTTACTTTTAGGAGGTAATAAATACATATAAAGAGAGAATCTAATCCCTCAAATTTTTATCATATATAAACCCCTAAACCAACTAAAGACAATTAGTGGTGAATGCTATAGCTCTTGAAGATTAACCAGTGAAGTGTTACTGTGCATACTTTACAGTATATTGGAAATTTTCATGGCTATATGCCACTGAAATTGCCCTTTTTGAGCATTTCTCTGTTCTGCCTTCCCTCTTGAACCCTGAACTACTAGTGGACTTGCAGCATACCCTTTTGGATCCTTCTGTGGGGTAGGGATGGATACATAGCCATTATTGGATTTACATAATCTTTGTGGATACTATTACTCAGATAAATATAAGGAAGGATAGAATGAGGAAGGATGTTCCAGTGATTTGGGCACCAACTTAGGATATGGGAGTCCTGGGTTCGTGTCCCTGCTCTGCCACAGAATTCCTGTGTGATCTTGTGCAAGTCACTTTGTCTCTTTGTGCCTCAGTTCTTCATCTGTAAAATGGGGATGATGATATTTATCTACCTCGCAGGGGTGTTGTGAGGATAAATATATTAAAGATTGTGAGGTGCTCAGAAACCATGATTATGGGGCCATATATGTACTTAAGATAGACATTTGTGAATTGAATTATGAGATTGTGAATCTGGGTAGAGCTATAAAGGGCATGTACTGTTTGATGGCTTAACTTTTCATTTCCTTGCTTTAGAGACTTTTATATTAGATATGTAATGTGTGCAGCCTTAACTGGTACACAGTGCAGGAAGGACTTTTAAGAAGTATTTCAAGGGCAAATGAAATCCTAGGAAAGTCATAAATCTGTTACTAAGTAGGTGTGGAAAAATTGTCAATAATGATGCAAAGAAAGCAAAAGCATTGAATTCATATTTCTGCTTTCTACTAGGAAAGAAGCTGAGTGAAGCTTAATGTCTATTTTGCTTCAGTCTTCACTAAAAAGGGTAATGGTGAGCAATACTCAACACATTTAGTATTAACAACAAAGGGAAGAAATGCTAGCTGAAATAGGGAAAGAACAGGTTAAAGAATATTTAGGTAGGTTAGATGTATTCAAGTTGGCAGGTCTGATGAAGTTCATCATAGAGTGCTTAGGGGTCTAAGCCCAGGTCTACACTACGAGTTTAGGTCGAATTTAGCAGCATTAGATCGCTTTAACCCTGCACCCACACAACGAAGCCATTTTTGTCGACTTAATGGGCCCTTAAAATCGATTTCTGTACTCCTTCCCGATGAGGGGATTATCGCTGAAATCGACATCGCTGGGTCGAATTAGGGTTAGTGTGAACGCAATTTGACGGTATTGGCCTCTGGGAGCTATCCCACAGTGCTCCATTGTGACCGCTCTGGACAGCACTGAACTCAGATGCACTGTCCAGATAGACGGGAAAAGCCCCGCGAACTTTTGAATTTCATTTCCTGTTTGGCCAGTGTGGCAAGCTGATCAGCACAGGTGACCGTGCAGATCTCATCAGCAGAGGTGACTGTGGAGTCCCAGAATCGCAAAAGAGCTCCAGCATGGACCGAATGGGAGGTACTGGATCTGATCGCTGTATGGGGAGACGAATCCGTGCTATCAGAACTCTGTTCCAAAAGATGAAATGCCAAAATATTTGAAAAAATCTCCAAGGGCATGAGGACAGAGACTATCACAGGGACCCGAAGAAGTGCTGCGTGAATCTTAAGGAGCTTAGGCAAGCCTGCCAAAAAACCCAAGAGGCAAACGCCCGCTCGGGGTCAGAGCCCCAGACATGCTGCTTCTGTGATGAGCTGCACGCAATTCTGCGGGGTTACCCTACCACTACCCCACCCCTGTACGTGGGCTCCTGCTAGGGGGGAGTCTCTCACAACAGGGATGAGGATTTTGGGGACGAGGAAGATAGCGCGCACCAGGCAAGCGGAGAAACCGTTCTCCCTGACAGCCAGGAACTGTTTATCACCCTGAAGCCAATACCTTCCCAACCCGGGCTCCCGGACCTTGAAGGCAGAGAAGGCAGCTCTGGTGAGTGTACCTTTGTAAATCTAATACACAGTTTAAAAGCGAGCGTGTTTAATGCTTACTTTGCCCTGAAGACTTGGGATGCATTCGCGGCCAGTACAGCTACTGGAAAAGTCTGTTAACGTGTCTGGGGATGGGGTAGAAATCCTCCAGGGACATCTCAATGAAGCTGTCCTGGAGGTACTCCCAAAGCCTTTGCAATAGGTTTCTGGGGAGCCTTATTGCGTCCTCCATGGTAGGACACTTTACCACGGCAGGCCAGTAGCACGTAATCTGGAATTATTGCATAAGAAAGCATGGCAGCGTGTGGTCCCAGTGTTTGCTGGCATTCAGGCAACATCCGTTCTTTATCTCTCTGTGTTATCCTCAGGAGAGTGATATCATTCATGGTCACTTGGTTGAAATAGGGAAATTTTATTTAGGGGACATTCAGAGGTGGCCGTTCCTGCTGGGCTGTTTGCCTGTGGCTGAAAAGAAATCATCTCCGCTGTTAGCCAGGCGGTGGGGGGAGAGGTGAAGCTATCATCCCAGAAAATTGGGTGTGTGTGGGGGCGGGGAGGGGGTTAGTTGGGTTTGTGAAGCACATTAACCGGAAAACATCAGCCCCTCCTTTTAAAAGGCCAATGTGTCTTTTTCAATTTTAATCTCCCTTTTTTTTCCTCCCACAGCTGCAAATGTTTCAACGCTGTGACCAGCATCTCCGTCCCAGAGGCTAGCGCAGATAAGAAGGCGAAAAAAATGCACTCGCGATGAAATGTTCTCTGAGCTCATGTAGTCCACCCAAACTGAAAGAGCCCAGCAGAATGCATGGAGGCAGACAATGGCAGAGTCCAGGAAAGCACAAAATGAACGCGAGGACAGATGGCTGGAGCAACAGGAGAGGTGGCGGCAGCATGATGAAAGGAGGCAGGATGCAATGCTGAGGCTACTGGAGGATCAAACTGATATGCTCTGGCGTATGGTTGAGGTGCAGGAAAGGCACAGACCGCCGCTGCAGCCCCTGTGTTATCAATTGCCCTCCTCCCTAAGTTCCATAGCCTTCTCACCCAGACACCCAAGAACACGGGGGGGCTCCAGGCATGCAACCACTCCACCTCAGAGGACTGCCCAAGCAACAAAGCTGGCATTCAGTAAGTTTTGAAGGGCAGTGTGGCTTTGTCCTTCCCTCCTCCCCCACCCCACCCGGTGCTTCCCTCCTCCCCCACCCCTCCCGGGCTACCTTGGCAGTTATCCCCCTATTTGTGTGATGAATTAATAAAGAATGCATGAATTTGAAACAACAATACTTTATTGCCTCTGCAAGCGGTGATCGAAGGGCGGGAGGGGAGGGCGGTTGGCTTACAGGAAAGTAGAGTGAACCAAGGGGGGCGGGTTTTCATCAAGGAGAAACAAACAGAACTGTCACACCGTAGCCTGGTCGGCCATGAAACTGGTTTTCAAAGCTTCTCTGATGCACAGCACGCCCTGATGTGCTCTTCTAACTGCCCTGGTATCTGGCTGCACGTAATCAGCAGCCAGGCGATTTGCCTCAACTTCCCACCCCGCCATAAACGTCTCCCCCTTCCTCTCTCAGATATTGTGGAGCGCACAGCAAGCAGTAATAACAGTGGGAATATTGGTTTCGCTGAGGTCTAACTGAGTCACTAAACTGCGCCAGCGCGCTTTTAAACGTCCAAATGCACATTCTACCACCATTCTGCACTTTCTCCTGACTACTGTCCAGGCTGCCTGTGTACAGCTTCATGAGCCATGGCATTAAGGGGTAGGCTGGGTCCCCAAGGATAACGATAGGCATTTCAACATCCCCAACGGTTATTTTCTGGTCTGGAAAGTAAGTCCCTTGCTGCAGCTTTTGAAACAGACCAGAGTTCCTGAAGATGCGAGCGTCATGTACCTTTCCCGGGCATCCCACGTTGATGTTGGTGATACGTCCCT
This sequence comes from Chelonia mydas, assembly GCF_015237465.2. NCBI lineage: Eukaryota > Metazoa > Chordata > Testudines > Cheloniidae > Chelonia > Chelonia mydas. The sequence continues at coordinate 73,580,820 of NC_057850.1, read as the reverse complement.
TGTGATCCACCAGTGCCTGCAGCACCATTGAAAAGTACCCCTTTTGGTTTATGTACTGGCTGCCTTGGTGATCCGGTCCCAAGATAGGGATATGCACTCCGTCTGTCTCCCCACCACAGTTAGGGAATCCCATTGCAGCAAAGCCATCCAGTATGACCTGCACATTTCCCAAAGTCACTACCCTTGATAGCAACAGCTCAGTGATTGCATTGGCTACTTGGATCACAGCAGCTCCCACAGTAGATTTGCCCACTCCAAATTGATTCCCGACTGACCAGTAGCTGTCTGGCTTTGCTAGCTTCCACAGGGCTATCACCGCTTGCTTGTGAACTGTGAGGGCTGCTCTCATCTTGGTATTCTTCCGCTTCAGGGCAGGAGAAAGCAACTCACAAAGTTCCATGAAAGTGCCCTTACGCATGCGAAAGTTTCGCAGCCATTGGGAATCATCCCAGACCTGCAACACTATGCGGTCCCACCAGTCTGTGCTTGTTTCATGGGCCCAGAATCGGCGTTCCATGGCACGAGGCTGCCTCATTCCCACCAGGATGGCCAAATTGCTGGGGCCCGTGCTTTGAGAGAAGTCTGTGTCCATGTCCTCATCACTCTCGTCACCACGCTGCCATCGCCTCCTTGACTGCTTTTGCAGGTTCTGGTTCTGCATATGCTGCACAGTAATGCGCGAGGTGTTTACAATGCTCATAACTGCCACGGTGATCTGAGCGGGCTCCATGCTTGCTGTGGTATGGTGTCTGCAGGAGAGCAGAGTGGCAGCAGAAGCAGTCATTCAATGACGATGGTTTGCAGACCTACTGCACCGTCTGCTGCCAGGACACAACAGCTGAGCGGGCTGCACGCTTGCCGTGTTATGGCGAGACAAGAGCAGCCGAGCAGAGTTGCAGTGGAAGTGGCCCTGTGAGACCACCAGGTGAGCAGGAGAGCAGAGAGTGGCAGCGGAAGCAGTGGCTAACGGCCTGCAAGGTGGATTCATGAGAGAAGGAGAGCAGAGTTGCAGCGGAAGCCCATGAGAGACAACATGGAGAAATTGGCTATCGAGACGAGCAGGAGAGCAGAGTGGCAGCGGAAGCGGTGGATGATGACAATGGTTAACAGTTCTACTGCACCGTCTGCTGAAAGCAGTATGGCACCCGCACGGAAAAAAGGCGTGAAACGATTGTCTGCCGTTGCTTTCACAGAGGGAGGGAGGGGCGACTGACGACATGTACCTAAAATCACCCGTGACAATGTTTTTGCCCCATCAGACATTGGGAGCGTAACCCAGAATTCCAATGGGCAGTGGAGACTGCGGGAACTGTGGGATAGCTACCCACAGTGCAATGCTCCGAAAGTCGACGCTAGCTTCGATACTGTGGACGCACTCCGTCGACTTAGTGCACTTAGTGGGGACACACACAATCGACTGTATAAAATCGCTTTCTAAAAATCGACTTCTATAAATTCGACCTACTTTCCCAGTATAGACATACCCTAATTGAAGCAGTCTTGGAATTGTTAGCAATTATCTTTGAGAAGTCATGGAGGACAGGTAAAATCTGAGGAATGGAGGAGGGCAAATATAATACCTGTCTTTTAAAAAGGGGAACAAAGAGGACCCAGGAAATTATAGACCAGGCAGTCTAACTTCAATACCTGGAAAGATGCTGGAAGAAATGATTAAACAATCGTTTTGTAAGCACATAGAGGATAAGAGGGTCATAAGGAATAGCCAGCATGGATTTGTCAAGAACAAATCATGCCAAACCAATCTAATTTCCTTCTTTGACAGGATTACTGGTCTAGCAGATGGGGCAAGCAGTAGGTGTGATATCTTGATTTTTAGTAAGGCTTTTGACACGGTCCCATATGACATTCTCAAAAGCCAACTAGGGAAATATGGTCTAGGTGAAATTACTAAAAGGTAGGTGCACAACTGGTTGAAAAACCATACTCAGAATAGTCATCAATGGTTTGCTGTCAAAATGGGAGGACATATGTATCGGAGTCCGTTGGGGGTCTGGTACTATTCAGTATTTTCATTAATAGTGGAGTGGAGAGTGTGCTTATAAAATTCGCAGATGATAGTAAGATAAGGAGCTGCAAGCACTTTGGAGGACTGAATTAGAATTCAAAAGGACCTTGATAAATTAGAGAATTGGTCTGAACTCAGCAAGATGAAATTCAGTAAAGTCAAGTGCAAAGCACACGTAGGAAGGAAAAATCAAACGCACAACTACAAAAGGGGAATAACTGGCTAGACGGTAGTACTGGTAAAAAGGATCTAGGGCTTATAGTGGATCACAAATTGAATACGAATCAACAATGTGATGCAGTTGCAAAAAAAGGCTAATATCATTCTGTGGTGTATTACTGGGAGGGTTGTATGTAAGTCACGGGAGGTAATTGTCATGCTCTACTCAGGGGAGTAGCCTGATCTGGAGTACTTTGTCCCATTTTGGGCACTAGACTTTAGGAAAGATGTAGACTAATTGGAGAGAGTCCAGAGGAGAGCAATAAAAATGATAAAAGTTTTAGAAAATCTGACCTATGAGGAAAAGTTTTTTTAAACATTGGGCATGTTTAGACTTGAGAAAAGAAGGGCGGGGGGGCTTGATAAGTCTTCAAATATGTTAAGGGCTGTATAAAGAGGACTGTGATCACAACTGTTCTCTTATGTCCACTGAAGGTAGGACAAGAAGTAATGGGCTTAATCTGCACCAACGGAGGTTTAGGTAAGATGTTGAGGGAAAAGCTTTTGAACTGTAAGGGAAGTTAAGCTCTGGAATAGAGGTTATGGAATCCCTGTCATTGGAAATTTTTTAACGGGTTGGAGAAACACCTGTCAGTGATGGTCTAGCTTTACATGGTCCTGCCTCAATGCGGGAGGCTAGACTTGGTGATCTCATGAGGTCCCTTCCAGCCCTATGTTTCTATGATTCTGTATGTTCACAGTGATAATGAAATACTTTATATTCAAACATTTACTAGACAGGATGTTAAACAGCAACTGCTATGGATAAACACTTTAAATCTCCATGTCCTGATAACGTGTACCCAGGCATTTAAAAAAAATTGGCCAAGGTGTTCTCTGAACTAATGTTGCTGATTTTTTTAAACAAATCTTGGAATATAGGGGAAATTCCAGAGGACTGGAAAAAATGAATGTTTTGCCAATATTTGAAAAGGGTAAATAGGATGAGCCTGGTAATTATGATCTGGTTAGTATAACATTCCTGTGCAAAATGATGGGAAGGCTAATATGGGTTGCAATCAGTAAAGAATAAAAGATTGTAGCATAACTAATTCTGTCAATATAATTTTATGAAAAATAGGTTTTATCAGACTAACTTGATATCACTTTTTGATGAGAAGACAAGTTAGGTTTAGAAAGTGCTGACTTAAGACATAAGGCATTTGACTTAGTACACACAACATTCTGCTTAAAAAATGAGCAGTGCAGAAGAAAAGTTCAGAAGAGAGCTATGTGAATGACTTCCGATTTGGAGACATGTCTTACAGTGAGACACTTAGGAAGCTCAATCTAGTTATTTTATGAAAGAGAAAATTAAGAGGTGGTGTATCATAGCTTATAAGTACCTATATGGCGAGAAGATTTCTGGTAGAAGAGAGCCCTTTTTAATCTATTAGGCAAAGGCTTTCCAAGGTTCAGTGTCTGAAAGCTGAAGCTAGATAAAATCTGTTAGAATTAAGGCACATATTTTGAACAGGGTAAGTAACCATTGGAACAGTTTACCAGGCTCTGTGGTGGATTTTCCATCATTTGAAGTCTCTAAGATCTGGTGTCCCTTCCCCCCCACCCCCCAGTCTCTAACTCAACCGTAATATGTGGGCCTTATTGCATAAAATTCTTTGGCCTGTGTTATACAGGAGGTAACACTGGAAGAACATAATTTCTTTTGCCTTAAAATCTACAAATCTGTGAAACTATATAATGCTGGGTATTGTCCATATACTATATTTCTTACTTTTCTCAGCGGCTCCGTATTATTTATTTATTATATGTATTTCAATCATGCCTAGAAGCCCCAGAACCCCATTGTGGACCAGAACCCCATTGTGCCAGGAACTGTACAAACATAGAACAATAAGATGGTTCCCTCCCCGATAGATGTTGAACATGTGAGAGGCCAGAATAGAAGCCTGTGGGGCCTCGCTAAAAGTAAATGTGCAATTGGCCTATTTTACTTTGTGGGTTCTCCCTTAAAGAAAGGAATGGAGCCACTTGAGAGATTCCATAGACCTTTATTGGGTTGTAAATGTGTCAGCATAACTTCATGGGCAGCATTGTCTGACAGTCTGAAAGAATCGTCTTGTGTACCTGATCTTCATCCATTGCCAGAAGTCACCAGCTGACATGAGTATAATCTGTGTAATGTACTGAATAAGTGAGAAGATTTGAGAGTCCCAGATGCTGCCAGAATGGTTCCACCTGTAGTCCTTGACGGTCTTTTTCCAAAAGGGGGATTCAAGACAGGGTGATAATTGGAGTAATCTTCCATCTTGAGAGAGTTTGTTGAGCAGGGGTGTGGGTGTGTGTGTCCAACAATATCTTCTTTAAAAGTAGGTGGTAGCCAGAGTGGGGCACTGATAGTTAACTGGCTCCAGTGTCTCTCCACTTGTCTTTAAGTCATAGTCTTCAGATTTCTCAGTACCTCAAAAAAACTGTGTTTGAAATTAAAGTAGAGAAGAATCTGCTCTTCTCCTCTTCCTTTTTCCCCACCATCCTCAGTACAGTTTTACCAGCACAGGTGCAAACTTCTTGATCTGAGCAATTTTTTTAGAAAAATAGTTTTAGAACTCCTCAGTGGTAAACATGTGATTGTTTCACTGAATGCTTTGCTAACAACTTGGATTAATTAGGTTGACGACCATCTGGAATGGTTGCACATCAGGCTTTCCCATACCCTCATGGCATATGTTAAAAAAAAAAATTATTCATGCTCTAGTTACCTAGTTTGGAAAGAGAATTCCACCAGCAGCCCTCTAGCAGGCTTTCTTTTCATCAGTTATAGGTCATCCAAGTACCATGCAAAGAGGAAGCCATACTTTGTGCTTAAGATCCAAAATGGTAATAGTCTAGGATAAGATATGGTTATAATATCCTACTGAGAGTGGCAGACCACAGTAGTGTGGTCTGTAGTCAAAACAGTATCCATCTCCAGATTGTCTGAAACCCATTGGGTTCCATCTGCCAACTTGGTCCTTCACTCCAGTCAGAGGAGTGCATCGTGATCTCAAGATGGAGATGGTAGTGATCCATAAAAAGGTGTGACTTCCACTTCCAATCCCAACCCAAACGTAGATTCTAAAGTGTGACCAGCTCTGAGTAGGGCCTCATCTACACTACAAAATTAGATCTGTACAACTACATTGCTCGGGGTGTGAAAAATCCATACTCCTGAGTGATGCAGTTAAACCTATCTAACCCCCAGCATAGACAGCACTAGGTTGGTCAATAGGAGAATTCTCCCATCAACCCATCTGCCGCCTTTTAGGGAGGTGAAGTACCTATGCCGACAGGAGAACCCCAACTTCAGCTTTTTAAGTGTAGAGTAGCCCTAGGTGACCTTATTACATCCTAACAAAGACTACAGTTCCCAGCACTTCTTAAATTTAAAACTTATTTAGTTGCAAAAGTGAAACTGATTACATTGTGACAAATTCCTCTCTAGCATAACACTAGTGAATATAGTAGTTTAGCCATCCAGAAGTTGGAGGATCAGATTCATCCTGAGTCTTGAAATTTTGTCTTTGCAATTGTTAGTCCATTGAAATTCTGTGTGTTTTCTGGGCTAAGAAACCACAAGGATAACTCCTGACTGTGTGGAGCTAATACTCCCCTTCCTTTGGCTATGAAGTATCCATTGAGGCTTTCCACACTGTTCCTTCCCAGGAATGGAAATTTTTGCTCATTCAAGGCAGCCTGGGACTTAGAGCAATTGGGTCTTGGGAATGATGTTGAGAGGTTCTGCTGAATATGTTTGGTGAATATTCTGATACTAGTGTGCAGTGGGCTTTTCTGCAGCAGAAGTTTAGTGGGCTCACAGCCTGAACATACGGGCCTCTTCCTCAGCTTGCAGATCGGACAGAGACCCAGCTTTTGATTTATTTTCTTCATTTCCCCACCAGCAGTTACAAAGGAAAATTATCTACCCCCTCCAGGGCAAAATTGACTACGCTTTGCTTCATTGGTGTGGGTGGGAGGGTCCCAACTACTGAGGTGGTGCAACGTGAGAGGCTGGAAGCTAATTGGGTGAGGTCTCTTGGCTCTGTTATTCTCTGCTATAGAGCAGGATTAGTGAGGCCTAAAGGGTTGGTGGTTGGTTAGTGACAGATCATACTTCTCTGATGAAAAAGTTGCCTTGCTGTGGAATGAGGATCCACAGTTTTCTGAGATTTATGGAGTTCTTAGGTTCCATTATATTTTGTGCTGCATTGGTTACTTTAATGTGAGCATGTCGTTTTACAGGGCTTTTTTTCTGTTTTCTTTTCCCCCAAAAAATGTGTTTGAGCACTGTTCCTGATGTTTTCACAATACTACTATTTCCTTTATACAAAGAACTATACAATCACTTTGCCTCCCAAACTATATTTTGTTTGATAAAGAATAAAGGTAACAGATTGGAGATGTGAACTGTTCAAATTTTGCAAGTTAAGCTCTGCAGATCAAAATGTGACGTAGGTGAACTGCTTGATATATCAGTGTTGACAAGCTATGACCAATTATGTCAAAAAAAGTATATATCTGTGTCACCCAATGAAAATATATAAAATTTTGTGGGATATTTTAGTCAGAGATTTATGTTTTTCTGAGGATGTTTTCTATATGATTTAATATTAAAAAGTGTGGGCATAGATTTTTAGCATCTGGTAGTAATATTAATTTGTTTTGTAATATGGCTATTAGTAGACACACTTTCTCGTCTGCTGTGGTTTCCATAGAAAGGAAGGAATTGTACCACTGTTGATTTTTTTTTGGTCTGATTTTAAATCAGTCTGGCCTGTCTGAAATCAAAATCATGTGTTCCATTTATCTTGGAAAAATGGGGCTTCTTAAAGCATTCAGGGAAATTTTCTTTTTCTGTAGATCATAAACAAATCTTCTTCTTCCTAATAACTTTCTGTGCTGTAGCTGCGTAGTCATTTTGAATTATGTTTCACCAAACATTTTTTGGTGCATTGATATACTTAATATTGGTATCCCAAGCCTCAATTAATTTTAAGGTTTTGGAAAAAGTTAGTGAACCATGCTGTCAAAGGTTAGCACTTTGATTTTACGTTTTGTTTAAAAAAAAAAACCCCAACAGTTCTGTAGGTTTTCTAAATTGTATCCTTCTCACTATGAAGAGAAGTTGCTGCTAAAAGGAGAAGAGAAAATGGAAGGGAAAAGGTTATATAAACCTTGTCTCAAGTATTTTAGGCATAGTCGTTTTGTTTGTTTTTAACCCTTTTTCATTTTGGGCTCTCTGAACACTCACTAAGGAATTCTTGCCTTCTACTTCCTTTCTACCTGAAACCCTGCTCATCTGTCAATTCAAAGACCTAACAGTTTATTGTCTCGCAGCCACTTTCTTCTTACTTCCTCTACTGGGTCCTGTACCCTTGGAGGAGATGACATATAGAATAGAACACAGTAATGCTAATTTAGATGACTGAATGGAGTGCCTTAATTCTGCTTGCTTCCAGAAACTTCCCCTACTTCCTCTTGGCACTAGCGGTGAATAATTGCTGACTGCCCAGATGTTTGTCCCACTCTGCTCCATGCTACTCAGAACTTTTTGCATGGGCAGCCAGTTGTATTGTTGCTGCTGTTTTATAATCCAGAGAGAACAAAGGATCACACATTTCTGATATAGTGTATGTGTGCATGTGGCAGTTCCATCTATTTATAATTGGTGTATATGGACATGTGCCCTGTTACTTCTAGCCCTTCATGCTTATAACTCTGTTTTCTGTTACACTATTCTTCATTTTATTTTGCATATTGAAGCTGACTTTTTTTTTTTTTTTGCTGTGGTGTTGCTTTTCTGAATATTGCCGTTCCCCGTGGAGTTTTGCTATTGCTTCTACTCTTCGACTTTTCCCTTTAGTTTTCCTTCTGTATCACTTGTCATTCGCAGAAAGTAAGATAATGAATTTCCCCCCCTCCGTTCTCTATGGTTACAAACATTGTGGCTTTGTCCTGAGATTTTTGCATCAAGAGTTTGACATTTGCTCTGACTTCTTGTCATTTGGATGGTGATACAGCATCACAACATTGTGAACTTGTATCATCACCAAAGTAAATGAACGATACTTGGGTTTATATCCTGGAAATTGCATCAGAATTGGACCTTTCTATTTATACAGGGAGTGGGGGGGGGTTCCCTGTCACCATGGAAGAATAAAATATATGCTTAGTGACAGGACATGTTGCATCTTACTTTCTTATGAGGGACACTTTGTGGCGTTCCTGTCATATTTTTTCTATAATTCATTTGTTTTTATAACAGATTCCACTCTTCTGCCCTTTCTTACATTGTAGGGTTTTATGTACATAGAACAACTCTTGCTTTTCCTTCAATTCTTTGACCCCTTTGCTTTCCCAACAAAACAAACTGGTTACCTAATAAAAATATAACAATCATGAAAATTTCTTATTAAAAACAAAAAGGGATGTGGACACAGAAGTTGAGCAATTTAAAATATCAAGTTTCTGGTTTTGGATTGTGTGTTTTATATCTTAGGTGCACAAATATTGCACAGATGGAGTTAAATAAATATTCAGACTAGCGTGTGTGTTTGCTGCTGACACCTTCTTACTGCTTTAAGTTGTCTCTTTGATAGTGAGCTTTGCTGATCATGTGATGCAGTTGAGCTCAAGGCATTTTTTCCCATCAGCTCCCCTGGGTATTGTGAGGCATAATTTCAACATAAGCAAAAAAGAAAAAAGACACATTTCACTTATAAAGCTTCTGGCAAAACTTGCTTCCCAATCCACTATGAGAACTGTATTGACATAATGACATAACTATAAAAAAGTAGTTCTTTCTCTACCATTTGTGAGATGAGTATTGACTACTTTTTTCTCCCAAGATGAAAACAAATGTTCAGTATGTTACCAGTTATACCTCATACTGGCAATGAATTATTGGCAATTAAGTTGTCAGAATGCCATACTTTATCTTATAAATACAAAAAAAAAGTTTCAATAATATCAATGGTGGAAGGCATTACCGAAGATGAAGAAATTGAGCAGCACTGAATTCTCTGCTCAGTCCACTGAGCAATAAAAAGAAAAACCATACAGCAAATCAAGATAAAAGTATAAGGTCAAATTCAAAGCTGACGTATGCCATTGCAACTCTTTTGAGGATCCCAAACCTGCTTTTATAGATGTGGTACACGCCATTGCACATTTTGGAAAACCATCTACTAGGTTGTTTACACGTGTATAGTACTATAGTAGATATTCCAAGGTATGTTGCAATCTTCGCTGTGTATCTGAGGGCAGGATTGAAACCTTACTATGTGAGCATGGGGAAATGTACCCAAAATTCAAACTGGTTCTAACACTGTTTTAGCTGGACTGGTGTTTAAAATTGGTGGGAGGAGCAGTATAGACAAAGCATCAGAGTCTGCAACCATTTTACTTATATCTGCTGAAAAATAAGTCTAATAGAATTTTTTGGCTGTTTTTGCAGCCTTAATATTGTTTAAATATAGTTGGATTTAAAAAATAAATTAATTTACTTTGCTTTTTCTTACCTTAGAGACCCTGACACAAACACACATTCAGGCAGCTGTTTAAAAGCAAGTACAGTAATATTAACTCATTAAAACATGTATTTTTAAGAGACCTGAAAAATAGCAACATATATTTGCCTGGGAGACCAGAACTCCTCTTTGTGAGCTATTCCAGTCCATCATTCAAATGAGCATGTGTGTGTTCTTTGTTTATCAAGCAATAGTTACATGATAGACGGGGAGGGCTTCTTAGAAGCCATTACAATCTGTTACGCAGTTACATATTTATAAATATTTTTAGAACACAGGGCCATCAGTGTCTCTCTTCTAAATATATATTCAGACATGTAATCTTGTTAAACTTCCTGGGGAAAATAAGGTACTGTCTACTTCTATTTAGAAAACATTATGATATATGTAAAATATTTCAGTTGCCACTTCAAGGCTTGATCACATGGAAAATACCCATGAGCTCCTGAGCTGTACAGAAGGATATAGAATTTGGTTCTACAACAGGCTGGCTTATTCAAGAGAAAAGTTTAGTTTTCTGAATTGGGGAGGATCCCCAGTGTGGTGGGGTGACATGGAAAATAGCTCAGTGTATGTAATTGGAGCTTCCTACACTCCACAACTTCTGTCCTGGCCCAGCCCCTGTTGCCACTTAGAGCTTGGATGTCTACAAGGGGAAATTTAGCAATATAATTAGACCACTGTAGTTATATTGGTATAACTTCCAGCGTGAACGTTCACCAGAGAGGCGGTGGAATCTCCATTCCTAGAGGTTTTTAAGGTCAGGCTTGACAAAGCCCTGGTTGGGATGATTTAGTTGGGGATTGGTCCTGCTTTGAGCAGCGGGTTGGACTAGATGACCTCCTGAGGTCCCGTCCAACCCTGATATTCTATGATTCTGGAACTCAGCTCTCACCTCTATTCAAGTCTAGGATTAGAAACAAACATTTGTGAAGCGATGCATTAGAAGTTAGGGTGCGGCTGAAAATTCAAGTCTATACAGACCCTGGGACTCCATGACTTTCATGGGCCATCAGCTGTGGAGATTGCTTTCTGGTGACGGGTTCTCTTATTCCATTTGTAGGAGCCTCTTAAGACCTCAAGTTCCTAAGCAATGGTATTCTTAAAATGCTTTTCTTTTCTTTTTTTTTTTCATAGTTTGTCCAAAGCAGATACCTGAAGAAGCATCTTCCAATCGAGACTCAAGCCTTACTAACACACCAGTGCAAAGCAAGCTAGTGTCTTCCTTCCAGCAGCACACCAAAAAGGCACTTAAACAGGTAAGCTGGTATTTATTGGTAGTCAGGTGGCTTTCTTTTTAACATGTTGCTCAGGACTATTTAAACAAGAAATCAATGTGGAAATACCACAGAAAAATGTGAAGACATTTCTAATAAAAATACCAGCAACTTATGAAGCTGGATGTTTTTTTCTTGATCTGTAAACATCTGCAATAAGAAGAACTGTTGTGGGGGGAAATTTTGAAGCTTTTGTGTTCTGTGCACTTGTGCTGTAATCCTGCTTATTATTGTATACTTGAGGAGGTTTTTAAATGGTTCCTGTGCAAGTGAAAACGTTTTGTATGCTTTATTGTTACTTCCCAGGTTTTGTTTATATAAGCCCTTTTGTTGATAAACTTCTTTAAAATAAATTTTGCAAAACAGATTTTGTGAGAGGTTGTAGCACTGAAAAGTGAGTGTACTTGCTGTTCAGTTTCTCTATAGAGTGAGTGTGTGTTCACATACTGTATTTAATGCAAAAATACAGTACCTGAGAGTGTCTGTTTTGAATAAACTGAGTTTGGATGGGTTTGGGTTGCACAATAAATAATAAAGCTTAGAACAGGTGACTGAATATTCATGGTTTGATGTAAACTGAACAGTATAATGATGTGAAAAATTGGCTCCAAACAGTGCTAATCAGTTTCATGTCAGAGCAGAGTGAATGAAAAACCATAGAAATGCTTGTTTAAAAAACATCACTCTAATCCTGCTTTCTATTTGCCAAAGGCAGAAATGGTTCCCATTTCTTAAAGATTTTATTGTCTCATTTTTCTTAAATGTTGGTGTAATGAGGTGGTGTTGGTTAATTTTTCCCTTATTTTGTGTCCAGGTTACATTTAGCAAATAAAAATGGTAGTTGAAGCCAACTATCTCAAACACTAGGCCATTCCAGAGTTATTAACTTATGCCACAGCTCAGCAAAGCACCAAAGCATGTGGTTATGTCTATCCCTGTTCAGCAGAACACTTAAGCACTAAAAGTTAAGTCCCGTTAAAGTCAATAGGATTTAGGCATGTGCTTGAAGTTAACTTTAAGCACATGCCTACATGAGTTGCAGAGTAGAGGGTGGTTTGCAAAATTGGAGCCTTTAGGCTTGTAGGTCAGCAGAAGTGGAGTCGTGGGTGGAGCAGGCTTTACTAATTGTGTGGAATATGGGTGAGTTGTGAGTGAGTCAAACAGTGTCTGGAAACTCCATTTAGTTTAGATTTTCTGTAATATGTGAAAAAAAAACTAGGAGTACTTGTGGCACTTTAGAGACTAACAAATTTATTTGGGCAAAAGCTTTCATGGGCTAAAACCCACTTCATCGGATGCATGCAGTGGAAAATACAGTAGGAAGATGTATATACACAGAGAACATGGGGTGTTGTCATACCAACTGTAATGAGACCAATTAATTAAGGTGTGCTATTATCAGCAGGGCTGGGGGGAACAAATCTTTTGTAGTGATAATCAGGATGGCCCATTTCAAACAGTTGACAAGAAGGTGTGAGTAACAGTAGGGGGAAAAATTAGCATGGGGAAATAGTTTTTTCTTTGGGTAATAACCCATCCACTCCCAGTCTTTATTCAAGCCTAATTTAATGGTGTCCAGTTTGCAAATTAATTCCAGTTCTGCAGTTTCTCGTTGGAGTCTGTTTCTGAAGTTTTTTTTGTTGGCGAATTGCGACTTTTAGGTCTGAAATGGAGTGACCAGGAAGGTTGAAGTGTTCTCCGACTGGTTTTTGAATGTTATAATTCTTGACGTCTGATTTGTGTCCATTTATTCTTTTACGTAGAGAATGTCCAGTTTAACCAATGTACCTGGCAGAGGGGCATTGCTGGCATGTGATGGCATATATCACAGGGGTAGATGTGCAGGTGAACGAGCCTTTGATGTGGCTGATGTGATTAGGCCCTATGATGGTGTCCCTTGAATAGCTATGTGGACACAGTTGGCAACGGGCTTTGTTGCAAGGATAGGTTCCTGGGTTAGTGTTTTCATTGTGTGGTATGTGGTTGCTGGTGAGTATTTGCTTCAGGTTAGGGTGCTGTCTGTAAGCGAGGACTGGCCTGTCTCCCAAGATCTGTGAGAGTGATGGGTCATCCTTCAGGATAGGTTGTAGATCCTTGATGATGCGCTGGAGAGGTTTAAGGTGGGGGCTGAAGGTGATGGCTAGTGGTGTTCCGTTATTTTCTTTGTTGGGCCTGTCCTGGAGTAGGTGACTTCTGGGTACTTTTTTGGCTCTATCAAACTGTTTCTTCACTTCCGCAGGTGGGTATTGTAGTTGTAAGAATGCTTGATAGAGATCTTGTAGGTGTTTGTCTCTGTCTGAGGGGTTGGAGCAAATGCGGTTGTATCGTAGAGCTTGGCTATAGATAATGGATCGTGTGATGTGGTCTGGATGAAAGCTGGAAGCATGTAGGTAAGTATAGCGGTCAGTTGGTTCCCGGTATAGGGTGGTTTTATGTGGCCATCGCTTATTAGCACTGTAGTGTCCAGGAAGTGGATCTCTTGTGTGGACTGGTCCAGGCTGAGGTTGATGATGGGATGGAAGTTGTTGAAATCATGGTGGAATTCCTCAAGGGCTTCTTTTCCATGGGTCCAGATGATGAAGATGTCATCAATGTAGCATAAGTAGAGTAGGGGTTCTAGGGGACGAAAGCTGAGGAATCGTTCTAAGTCAACCATAAAAATGTTGGCATACTTGTGGGGCCGTGCGGGTACCCATAGCAGTGCTGCTGACTTGAAGGTATACATTGTCCCCAAATGTGAAATAGTTATGGGTGAGGACAAAGTCACAAAGTTCAGCCACCAGATTTGCCGTGACATTATCGGGGATACTGTTCCTGACAGCTTGTAGTCCATCTTTGTGTGGAATGTTGGTGTAGAGGGCTTCTACCTCGATAGTGGCCAGGATGGTGTTTAAGGCACTACTGTTTTACATGAACTCCTAACCTTTAGAGTAGAAAAGAGTCAACATTTATTTAAACACTTAGGGTCAGATTTGTCACTTACTTGCTTTTGGGGGAATGAAGGGGATGGAAAATGCTGAAAACAAAAATAAAACAAATGAACAGAGACCAAAAGCAATTACAGAAGCTTTATTAACATAAAAATTCATATCCGAGATGGAAGTCCTTGCAAAACTGTCCATAGGGCAGTAGGTTTGCAAGAGTACCAGAATGCTAAGTAGTCAATAGAAAGAATGGAAAGCAGCTGTAATTAAGATTATGGTAATTAGATCTTATGCTTCAGGTTGTGAGTTTATTATTACAGCTGTCTGTGAAGAATGGTTTACATCATGTACAACATTGCACAATTGGTTAGGTGTATTGAGGTTTTTTTGCACTTTTTTTTACTTGCCTATGAAGCATCAAGTATTGGCCACTGCCACAGGCAAGATGCTGTATTTGATATAATCCAGTATTGTAAATCCTATAAGATAGATGAATGAACTTTCAATAGCAATTTTGTTCAGAAAATTGCTGTTGAAAGTTTATTCACCTACCATATATCCTCTCTTCAGGGTTTGTATTGGTGTTATGGACACATAATGTGTCGTCTTTGCGCAGAGAATAGCCTGCAGTATGTTTGAATACACAGAAACATTAGGCAATTGTATGTGACACTCCACCAACTGATATTAACTTACTGGTTCTATTCTGCAATACCAAGAAGCTAAACCTTCATTGTGCTCTTAATAAGAGCTACTTATGCTGTACAGTGTCACAGTGAGCACTTGCCTAGTTGTACCTTTATTTTTTCATTAATAAAACAGTCCCTCACAAAATGGCAGTCCACAAAGCATTCTTTCAACCATTTTTCCCCTTCATCATATTAAATAAGGGAAGATTTTTTAATTAATATTGATCTTTTGCTTAATTTTTGCCCATTAAATGTAAATGAAAGTCCAGCTGATAATGTGAAATATTGCTTGAAGATCTGAGCTCAGGTGGAGTGGTCTGCTCTGTTAATATAGTTATTAAACCAAACAAATCATGTGGAGTTGGCTTTAGAGTATTATGTTGGAGTTTGGGTTGTTTTTTATAAAGGTTTCTAGAAATCTTTTGTTTTAGACCACTAAGAGTAGGTTTAGTTTCCCCTGCAACATACTGCATCTTTAAAACATGCTTCCCCTTGTGTACTGGGATTTGTTCCAGTATCACCATGCTTCTGTGGCTGTGCCTGTAGTGTGAGAAGGAGGGCACCTTTTGAGCCCTGGGTCCTGCCCATGACTAGGTCAGAATGGCAGTGGGGGATGGGCACTTTTGCTTAGTCACTTCTGCGCTCTGCTATTCAGGGATAGAGGAGGTTGCAGTGGTAGTCCACTCTAAGAGTCTGTGTCATAGCTCGCATCTCGTGTCCTCATCTTGCAAGGCCTGTGTTAATGTCCCAATCCCTGGAGCTTTTTAGTATTGCCACCCTCTCTTGTGTTACACTTTTGGGGCAAGTGTTTCGAGTATTTCAGTCTTGGGTGTGTTTCCAGTACATGGCACATTAGTCTCCCCTTCTGTGGAGGGTTGGGGGATTTTCATCACCTGACTTTGCTCTTGATTATAACTGAATGGAAGGTTTAACAACTTGATCCTAGTTTATGATGGCTTGCTCTAAAATAGTTCCTGAGGTAGAGCTCCCATTTATGTGTGGCTTCTGCTGGCAGGTTCTCCTTTGCTAGATTCTTATTTCTTCCTTGCTTTTGGAGGCAGGTGCATGCCACACAGCTCTTCTTATCCAACACTATTGGGGAGGGGATGTGGCATGCATTCCCATGTTGTTTTGCCCTCTATGATCTTGTCTACACTAGAGGATTTTGGCCTGCTAACCAGTGTGAGGATCTCCTACCATGCAAGTAACAATCTACACACACACACTTGCTACCAATGGAACACAGGTGATCACACCGCTGTGTAAGTTGCACTTGCTGTGAGCAAGGTTAACTCAAGTACAGACCTCAAGTTCTGGCATAGCAGCTGCGATGGGCAATTACTCCATCTTCCACTGCGCCTCTCTGGTAAAATTTCTGTTCTATTGGTCTGGGTCAAGTTTTTTCTGCAAGTCCCTCACTTGTACTGAATGAGCTGCTGCACCCACTTTAGATCTCATGGCACACACGTTCTCACTAGCATCCACTTCTTTGCGATTGCTACATTTGCCAAGCTGCTTTTGGGGCATTTCTCAGAAGAAGCCATCATATGAGCATATCTACTGACTGGTCTGATGCAGATGACACAGGACGCTTGTGAACCACAAGGATGGTGAAGTGATAGTATCTGCTGAACTCTGTTGTGACCAGGTGTAAAAGCATTTTGCGCAGGAGCTTATTACTTGTTCCATGGGACAGTGCCAGGAGAAGATAAAGAGTCTGAAGCTGCAGTGCAACAATTCGTGGGGTGCCAGTAGACCTTCCAGGCAGGGAAGAAAATCTGCCTCACTTTTAGCCCTTTGGAGCGGAGTTCCTTTTTGACAGCACCAAGGCACCCAGCAGCGTGCTGTGGGAGGAAGAGGAGGAGGACACCATCATCCAGGCCTAGAATCAGAGTGAGGGCCAGAACATGTCTGCGACTGTGCTGGGGCCTCAAGGCCTCTTGATTGAGACAAGTTCCAGAGACAGCAGCCAAGTGGGTTTGGGAGGATGTGATGCTCAGGAAATAAGGGGACCTCCACACAAGGTATGTTGCTGCTGCTGTTTTTACTGCTTTGGGCTTTATCTGCATGCTTGATGGCTGGGTTCATCTGAGCGCTGCTATAACTGTCTTGAAATGGGTAGCTGCAGTCTCTTCTGAGGGAGGAAGGAACCCTTCCACTTGCTGTGTTGTGGTAGCAAAAATGGCAGCTCCATACCCCTTCCTCCAGTGAATGCTGCCAGAGTCAGGAGCCCTCTCCATATGCCCCACGCACAACACCCCATTTGTCAGCTACACTTGCTGTTCAAAGTAAGGATACAAGTACTTGGCAAATTCTGCATAATTGTTTGAGAGCCATGCCACAAGACCAGTCTCAACAGGATGACCAAGCAGGGAAAGCTAAAAAATAAAGTTACAGAAACACAAATATATTAAAAATGGCAAAACGGAATGCTTTCAGAAAGCTACATGATGGGGACTATGGCTTGGTCCACATGCTGCTTTTGGGTAAGAGGACATAAAGCATTTATCTGTTTCCAACTACATTTGATGTTGTCTTTCTATCACATACATGGGACACAAGCCTAAGCTATTATCAGGTAGCAACCTGCTTTAAAGCAGCTATAGGCCAGAGCAGTGAAAGCATGGCTCTGTCAAGATACGGCCTGTCAGATACTGGTGTAATTTAGCCCAAAGTTTCCCAAATGTTCTAAAAAAATATTCTGGGAAGGACAGTGCTGTAGACATTCATCCTTAATTCAGTTCCCAAACTCCCTGACCCTCCTATAAAGTCGCTTCACTTTCTTCAGCTCCATTCACATCCTATGTTACCAGTTGAGAAAATAAGTACAGCAAATATATCAGCCTCTCTTCTCCCTGCCACCTTACGCTCACCTTAATAGCAATTCCTTTACTTTGCTACAACTTTGCTACAATCTAGTGCAGAGGGTCTTTCCATGAATCTTGCAGTCTGCAGTAAGTAACCCAGTGTTAATCTCACTGTACTGCAATGTACATCCTTTACCTACTACCGGGAACACAGTCAAACTCCTTCCAGCTAACCCAAAATTTCATCGGGGAACAAAAATAAATAAATTTTAGGGAGATGATCATTACCATCTCTAATCCTAGCACAGGGTGTCTTCCTTGGAGGCTTTGGAATTCCAAAGTGAACTTAAAAAACGTTGCTTGTATTGCATTCTTGGTATTGTAAGGGGTCTAGTCTGTTAATGTGCATATTAACCATTTCCTTATATTTCATTTTAGGAACCACCACTGCATCCAGGCCACAACTGGGAAATGCTAGCTCTCAACATAAGCGGAGTGTGATCAGACATCTGGCAACACAAGAGGCAGATTGCTTGACAAATCTTCGTGTCAACAGGTGAAAAATGAGAGAGATGAATTGTTTCTTTACCTTCAGGGAAACATGGAAAGGGACAGTGATAGAACTTACTAAATGCAGCCAAGAAACAGAAGTGTGAGGAGGACAAACTAAATTGCTTTTTTGAATTCCAAGATGAATAGGGAAGAGAACTGAGAAGTCATGACTTAAAATTATCATGACAGGAAAATGAGGCTGGAAGCACAAGTGTTCCAGAGGTTGCTCTTCAGGGAGTACATGTAGAGCCCGAAAGCAAAGTGTATGATGTGTCCTTCCACAGGTCCCTGTGCGTGGACACCAGCTCCTCAAGACAGTGCTATGGTATGGGACAGTAGCAGTATTTATAGAACTTGCCTCCTGGTCATTTTCATGGTACTCAACCCCTGCCTATTGTCAGGAAAAAGAGAACAGGAGCAGGTTCATTCTCTGTTCATATTGTGTCCAATAACTAACTGTGTTGGGGGTTGTGGCTAATTGTATTGGATGCTTACTGCAGCAGGCCTGCATGTTTTGTGTTTTAATAAACATGGTTTTCAGGATTTCTTTCTCTTAAATTTCATTAAGAAAAATGTTTTAAGCTTGAAACATTACCGTATTAAATCCTTCTGGGCACCTCTCTCCTTTACCATTTCCCACACCCAAAATCTTAAAAATGTATCCTTATATTAGCAACTACCTCAGGTCAAATCCACCACTGCTGCATTGTTGGGGTCAGCTTTTGAGACAGCAGCTAAAAGCTCTCCTTACTTCTTTAGAAGTTTTGCAGCCACTGCTGCTTCTCCAAAGTCTTGAACAACTCTATCCACCAGTCTGTGGTGATGGTCTTGTCCCAAATGTAGCACTTGGTTGACAAAATTCTCTTTTAAGTCACTCCTGGAGTCACTTAGGCTAGGATGAGGATGGCTCAAGCTTCTCTCTCGACAAACAAGTTGCCCCCATGTTTTCCATGCACTGCTCATCTAAGTTTCCACTGGAACATCCCCTGCTGCCTCTCCTGGACCACATGTAATGTCTGGCCATTAATTTTCATGGCCTCCAGCAGAAAATTCTCCCTGGGCAAATAATGAGCTCTGTCCATTCAGCCTGACCACCATTTTGAAAATATTTTGCAGAAATGGCTGTGTTTCCCAGGGAGATATGGAAGTTGGACCACCTTATTCCACGACTCCCTTGGGTTCAAAGAAGCCTTTCCAAATCTCTCACAACCCATTACTTTAGGGAGCTATGCTGGTGACTGTGGGATAGGTACCCAGATGGCATTGTGCCTGCACTGTTGACTGGCATGCTGTGTGTGGGCATGGGGCAGGTCTGCAGAGAAGCAAGGTGCATTGCACAGTTGTCATTTACATTGATGTAATGTCACTAGTTCAGTTAAAAGTGGCATAATACATGTTTTATTTAGGAGAAACGGAAAGAGAATCTAGCTGAGCATATCCTTTGTGTGGTCTGTGCTCCATGGTTGGGGAGTTTGGTTTGAAGGAAAATGGTGATTTGGTTTTTATTTTAATTACAAAATAGTCTGCATGGCTCAGCAGTTCAGACCGTGGGGCTGTAAATTGCAGCACGTAGGAGCATGCTGCACTGCACCATGTAGACCCTACAAGTGCAAACTAACCAGTACCTAGATCTCATTAATATAGTCCAGTTTTTTTATTAAAATAAAAACATATGACACAAGCTGCTTCCTGTGTAGCTTGTTTGCTTTTTGCTAAGTTGGAAGAGAGAGAGTTTTTCTCCATAGAAGATTTTTCAGTTGATCACTGTTAACCACTTAATACTACACAAACCATTTTTTGTTTTGAAACAAACCCTCTTCTTTTGAAAGTAAAATCATTAGTGAGTTGATGCACATGCCATCTTTGTCCCGATTCTTATGCAAGTCAGAATGGTTATTTAACACAAACATCAGCCCTTTTGTCTTTCCAGTTTCTTTGTGCTGTTGAAAAGCAACAAAAAATAGTTTTACTTTTGTACTACAATGATCTATGGAAATTGTAGTTGTGGTTGTATGATCAAGCTTCTTGTAGAAGAAGTAATGCTGGTTTAATTAACACACACATGCTGCCGTATGTTTTATTACATTTTACCTCCATGCCATCACTCATGTACATAATGTTCAGCTAATTTGTATTATAGTAGCATATAGAAGCCTGACCAAGAATGGCACCCCATTGTGCTAGTCACTATACAAATACATTTCAGAAGAAAGCTCTGCCCCAAAGAGCTCGCAGTTTAAATGGATATGACAAAAGGTGGGAATCCAAACAGATACAGAAGTGTGATGCTCACAGACAGCAGAGGAGTGGCAGAGATGAGACTAGAACCCAAGTCTTCCGAGTTCAAGTCCAGTACTCTATCCACTGGACTGCCCTGCCTCTCAAAATTATTTACCATTACTATTACATACGTTATTAATCCTGGTCCACAGGTCTAACGTGTAATAAATAAATTCCTTCCATGTATTTGGATCTTACGCTTATATTCTGTAGCAGTTTTCATGAGACTGTTTTAAGATAATACTATTGTACAAAGTGCTTAGTGTTGCACTTATGTATTTATAATTCAACATTTTTAATGTGTGTTAAAAAGCTTAAGCATGTAGCAGCCTCATAAGAATATTGGAAGTATGTTGTAATGCTCACTGCTGTGGTTTTTTTAGTATCTGTGGAAAAAAAAGGTTGTCAGTGAGATTTTAATTTAATGGAGGAATAGCAGTTAGACTTCTTTAATTTGGCTAGCAGAATAGGGTAAGCGAAGGGACAAAGATTTATGAATTTCACTAAATTTATGGTGATGTGAAATGAATTGGTGATACAGCATAAATCTATCTGTTTCATCTTTTCCAATTTAGAATCCATAGTCATGGTGTGGACTCATTATTTATTTTGCGTAATAGATTTTCTTCAGCATGGCATAGATCCTGTTTTTCATATGTCAGACCAGAAAAATTCCATAGCCTAACATTTCTGATCCATAATGTGTGAAATTTCAAAGGTTATGTTTCATGATAGAAGTTTCAGAATGTAGACTTTACATTTATAGCACAAAGTAGCAATCCAAGATGATGTTGCCTGATGCAACCAAGTGTTACATAGCTGTGTTGTTAATAACTGATTTTTTAACATTCTCCGCATGTCATGCGTTTAATCTCAAATAGAAGTGTTTTTCGGTATTAATTCTTTATCTGTGTGCTGCACTGTTTCTTTATGAATTGTAGAGATGTAAAAAAATCACTCAGATTTCAGAGCAGTGTAAGGTACAAACACAAAACTTGACGATTTGATCTTCTGGGTTTGGAGAGGAATTTACACCATCTTTAGGGTGTGTGGTTTTTCTTCTCCCCAGTTACTGTTTGGTTTGATATCATTTTCTTTTATTCCTCCCCTTAAGGGAGGCTTTTTTCAGTTGTTAACAGGGAGAACAGCCATTTTCCCACCTGGGTCAGAGTCTTTCCCACCTTAAAATCAGTTAAATATAATTGGCCTGTATTTTAGGAAATACCACGAAACCTCCAGTGCATTGCTGCTCTCTAGTGGGGGCAAAAAAAAAAGCAAGCTTTCCTTCGTGACTACTTAATGGAAATCAGTTGGGAATTAGAATTCTACAGTTAGTAAAGTAGGCTGTTTATCAAGTAATTTGTGTTCTCTTTTGGACTCTGCCTTTTACAGCCTTTTATCCTAATTAATCTTAGGATACAAGATTCTTCTCATATCCTACAGTAGTCTTGTATCCTAAAATTGATACCCCTCAGGTTAGGTGTATGCAGGTAGAGTCTCCACCTTGCAAGAGTATGCACACACTTCTTTAGTCCAAACTTATTCTTTCTGGAATTGGGTTTTATTGGTTACTAGAATAACAATATAAACATAAACCTCTGACTGAGATGTCTTCCTAATCTTGTCTCTTCCTACGTTTTTCTTGCAAAAACCTCTCAGTGCTAGACCTCAGCTCCCACTGCCCAAAGGGCCTTAAATCTAGGGTGGAAGTGACAAGCTCCGTCTGTCGTGATGAGTCAGCAGGGATTAGCATCCCCCAGCAAACAGGGTGGGCTGACAAAAATCCCAGACGTTGCTTTACAATAGATATCAATTTTAAATTATTCAGTTTTTTTCCATATCTTTCCTTTGGGAGGTTGGAGGAAGGACAGGCATGGATTGAGTTAGTAGTTTTACATTTTTTCCTCGCTGGAAACCATATTCTTCATTGATACTTTTATAACTAACTAAAGTAAAAATACAATGCACATGTAGCTTTATAGCTTTCATTATCCTAGGGCCCAGTCCTGCACGTATCCACGTGTACGGACCCTTATTTCAATTCCTCCACCGGGACTCCAGGTGGGGCTCCAGACACAAGGAAAGATCCATGCATGGCAATAAGTTTCCAGGATCATTCCCATAGTTAGCTGCTTGATTGTTAAATAGAAGACCATGGGTCTCAAAACAAATAAATTATGAAAATTTAAATTAAAAATAAATCTGAGTGACAAAGAGAAGCGTAACTTTGTATTCGATGCCCAGATACATTGGTTCTGGGTTCATTAGAAAATGCCTACGTTAGATCGAAATAGACTAAAACTTCTTGTGGATGGAGAATGCCCCATCTCTTACTTTCCCCCATGAAACTGATTCATCAGAAAGCAAATATGCCTCTGTTGCATTTTCTGTGTAATATATAGGAAAATACTGGTTTCCATCAGGTGCTGATGACAAGGTTGAAGTCCATGGTGGAGGTGAGTGAGAGTGCTCCCGAATGGCTATGCTCAGTCTTGATAGGGGGTGGACTCTGGTCACGGGCACCGGCTCAACTTCACTTTAGGGGTCTCCCCATAGGAGATTGCAGGTTTATAATCTCCTCTCCCTGCAGTTCAACACGTATATGAAGCTGCTAAGGGAGTTAATAAAGAGAGATGGGTTTTGGTTACGTTATGGTTATGTATGCTGACTGATATCACACAATTTTGCTTCCTTTTCAATTAATCCTTTATTGACTTTTTTTTTTAAATTTACTATCTAAATGACATTGTTATTTGGGTAAGTGACATCTGGGTTTAATTTTAGCCAGGCAATACTATGGATTGAGGGAAATGTTTCAAGACAGTTTTTGGCACTGTGTACATTCTGGTATGGCTGGTGAGGTGAGGTGTGAAATTTGGGGTTGGTCTTGACTTGCGCTGACCTTTGGGATAACCTCATGTGGATCTGAGCAGCTTCTCTCTTTTGTTTGATTTCCAGATGTTTTATTTTGGTGTGTATTACATGGTGCTTAGATGCCTTTGGATAAGCACCCTATTAATACATTAATGAAATAGTTTAACTATATTTTTATGTGGCTGAATGTATTTTATAGTGTATTATTTAAATGCAATAGATATTGTTTAGGATTTTGGAATTGTTTTACCTATGTGAAATATTTTATGAATGTACTACAGATGAATTACAGAATTAATTTCAGAAATCCAGGCACTGATGTTTAGTATGAATAATCCCTTTAGTCCTTCCAAACATGTCCTCTATTTGAGTACCATCTAAAAAACCAAAACACAAATCAGAGAGGAAAAGAAGAGTGCAATATTTAGATTGCAGAAGATTAGAGAAGATCAGTATTGAAGTCCAGTCCATTCTGACTTGTTCCAAACTTTCAATTCTTGTAAATATCTTAACTGGCAAAAGTTCGTATTCATATATTTTTAAGACCTTTGACTCTCATGTCTTTTTCTGTATAAAATAATCTGGCAGATATTCACTGTTTCTAAACTTTTTATATTTTTGTATTACATTATTAACCCCTGTGGTTGATCCATTTATGAAACACAAAGCACTCCCATTTGTAGAGATTTATTCTTGTCTCATTTTCCCCTGGATTTGCCAGAACACCATCATGTTCGTGTTCTGAAGGTTAATGCCCAAAGTCAAGCAGACAGAAGCCAAGTGCTGCAAGGTTTCCAAGATTAGGACTGATTCCCTTCACAGAAATAAATGATTCCTGCCATGTTCAGTGATTTTGTGCAGCACTACTCACGGCTGAGTGAGTGCATCAATACTGTAGTCCTTACATGCTGTACATACTGATGACACTCTGTGTTAACTTGATTGACTGAGCAGTATACTGGAGAGGATGCACCTGCAAGAGATGTGCAGACACACACATTTTTATTCTGGTTTCAAAACATTTATTTTACATTTATTTTCCTTGGATGTCTTAGTTTCAAATTCCATGGGTTATCATGTTGTGCTGCTAAGGTAGAGCAAACAGTTATGTGCTTCTTTGTTGTCAAAACTGTATTGGAAAATGATCTAAGGTGCATCTTCTTTATCTTAAAAACCAAAAGCCTCATTTTATGCTTTTAAAAGAAAATGACATAAAGGGGACTAGTGTGAAGTCTGAAAAATCAGTAACTATGTAAAATACAGTTATCTTAGGAGGTTCAATTTAATGATAGGCAAATGTCTCATGTAATCCACTTAAAAGCAGTATTTTTGTTGCATTTTTATGTTTTGTTATTTTTATAGGCTTTAAGACAACAGCAGAAAAGAAGAAATGGAGTCTCAATGATGGTTAACAAGACTGTTCCTCGTGTTGTTTTGACACCATTAAAGGTGTCTGATGAGCAGTCGGATTCACCTTCAGGTAAATAGCTAAAGGACTGTGTGAAATATTAGTTCTAGTCACAAAGCCTTCCTCTGAATGAATCTGTAGCATACAAAATGTAGAATTGCTGCAAATAATGATATTTCCACATAGTAGTTTTGTATAACTTCTTTATTTCCTTACCAAATCTAGTGAGTCAAAGATGGAGGGTTTGTTCTTTGTTTTATTATTAAAAAACTGAAAGTACATAATCAACTGACAATTGATAGCAGAATCAGCTTTAAGGGAATGCAAAGTAACATTTCTGTTTGTCTGTGGAACTCTAATGGAAGACCACATGCTAGCATTCAACGCCATCAAAAAACAACTCCTCTGTGAGTATGAATTTGTGTCTCAGTTCTCCATTGCAATACCAGAGATCCTTGCATTAGCTTTTTTGTTCTGGCAACATTCTTATCACCACGGTGCAACCCTGACCTTTAGTTCTGGTTGTTAGCCGCTTCATTTTAAAAGGATCCTACAGAGATGTACATCCACATTTATAACAGATCGATGATCGTATTTTTGAGGTACACCTCTTTTTGTAAAAGTTACTTTGCAAAGAAATGATTTTTTTTCTCCTTTGATTGCTTTATTACTCCATAATATGGAGCTTAATTATTTTTAAAGATATTTCTTGAGTATCATAGCAGAGCGCTATTTATATTGGATTAGTGAACATCTTGACTGACTGCAGTGTTCAGCAAACTTTAGTTTTCACAACTTACTTGATTTACTGAACTTTTCCTTCCATTTCCTCCAGTGCTCAGGAATCAAATTGTGGCCAAAAAGGTATATTACCTTTCAGCAAGTATCAGATAAATTAGATGTTGCTCTTGATTTAAAAAAAAAAACAACCCTTATTTTTGTTTTTGTTTTGAAGGAGGAATAAAGTGCATCCCTGTAATGTGTTTCTGGTTTTTTTAAGGATCTGAATCAAAAAATGGTGAAGCAGACAGTTCTGATAAAGAAATGAAACATGGGCAAAAATCTCCAACTGGAAAACAAACAAGTCAGCACTTAAAGAGATTAAAAAAGTCTGGTTTAGGTGAGTACGACTTGGGATGTCTAAAGTATTTTATTTGTTACTATAATACTGAAGTTTTTATAAATCGTGTAATCTCCCTTTAGAGAGTTCCTTTTGTCACTGTAATATGCTGATGCTGTTATCAATGCAAAAGCAGGCTCTTCCCCAGTAGCATACCTCCTTTGATGGCTACCTCATCCCTGTGAATTCCGCAGGGTTGCCTTCATATAGGAATCTTTTTCCTAGCATGCCTTTCTGCAACTGGCCATTTAAATTTGACAGAGCGAAGTAGTTGCATTTTGGCCTCCAAAGAGGCCATTTTGTAACTAGCTACTGCTTTTTGCATTACCCTCTTTACTAGCTGGAAAGTATTCTTATCTTCTGTTATGTTTTCTCCCAATCTTCTCTTTCTTATTCCCGAAGAGAATGGCACATTCTTTCTTCTTGTCAGGAGAAAACCTGTTAGTTCAATAACATTTTCATATTCCATCCCATAATGAGACACAGTACCCTCATTTTTATGTTGATTTTAGGACTCATGCATTATTTTGAAGCTAAATGGCTGTAGTGCTAAATACCAAATATTTTCATATTGTTCAATTTAGAGGATGATGATCTGTAATTAATGTAAAATCTTGTCCTAAGAGGAGATAAAGTAACCTTTCAAAAGCCAGACATTCCTATTCTGTTGTGGAGTGTTTCTGTCTCTGAAGAACAGTTTTCTGTTCACATACAGAATAGGGTGTTCCATTTCTTCAAATTCTTGGCTCAGCTCTGCTCCTATCCCCAGTTTAGAAGCAACTGTTTGCAAAATAAATGGTTTTTCAAAGACTGGGCTACGTAAAATGGGGTAATAACATAACTGTTTCTTTATCTCCACAAAGGATTGTTCACATTCAGCAGTCTGAGTCCTTTTGACATGTATTTGGTGAGATCTGTTAGTGGAGCAGCCATCTCAGAAGTTAGGAATAAACTTTCTGTAGTAGCTGGCTAACCTTTTAAAGGATTTAAGTTTTCCTTTGGTGGTAAGAACCTTGGTCTCCTTTAGTGTCCTTACTTTGTCTTGTTTTAGTTTTATGAATCCATTTTCTGAGAAAAGACAAAAAAAACCCACAGGATATTTTATTTCTTTGTTTGCTAAACACATGTCTTCATATTGATTACTATAAGTAATTCTTAGGCTATGTCTACACTACCGTGGTAAGTCGACCTACGCCATGCAACTCCAGCTACTTTAATAACATAGCTGGAGTTGACATACTTTAGGTTGAGTCACCGTGGGGTCTACACCGCGGGGAGTCAATGGGAGAAACTCTCCCGTTGACTTACCTTACTCTTCTCAACGGGGGTAGAGTACAGGGGTCAACTGGAGAGTGATCTGCTGTCAATTTGGCAGGTCTTCACTAGACCCGCTAAATCGACCGCCGGTGCATTGATCTCAGAGCGTCGATCCCGGCTGTAGAGTAGATGTAGCCTTAGACTGTTGCTCTTAGGTGTACCAGATAGTTCACCCAAGTCTTGCTAAATAACAGCCCATCATCGAGTTATGTGACTCAGTTTCATACATTGTCTTTCAGCAGACTATCCATCAATCTTTAATTAAAAAGTGGCTGGTGGGCCATATAGACCAAATGGTATTGTTGTTAAATAAAAAAAAATCCCTAGGGTGTAGGAACTTCTGTTTTACAATGGGATGCTGGGTTTAGAGGGATCTTTCAGTAATTTTTGTCTAGATGTAGGGTTGAGAGAGATTTTCCATGTCCATTTTCTCCAGTGTTTTGTCAACTCCTGGCATTGGATAGTTATCAAATGTAGAGATAGCATTAATTTTTCTGAAATCTATACAGAACCTAATTCCCCTATCTTTTGGGGGCACAGTAACCACTGGGGAATGCCATGGGCTTCTGGAGGTTTCAGGAACCTTTAATTTGAGCATGTTTTCTTTTTCTTCCTCTGCCAAAGGTTTCATCCATTCAGATATACGCTTGAATCTTTGTCTTATGGGTTTATGGCCCTCGATATCTATTGTGTGAGTAAGTATCAGTGTGTTCTGGGGTACTAGTAAAATAATTGCTATATACCTTTAAGAGTAGGTCCAAATCCCAATGCTGTGCCTGGTTCAATTCCAGACATTGCTTAACTATCTGAATTCCCAGAGACTCTCACGATCTCCCATATTTCTTCTATTGTACTCTCTGATTTACTTGTGGTATACCCTGCAAGAAAACCCTTCTGACCAATTTGGGGTTCATTCCACCCTTTTGAATAAATTCACAGAATATATTTTTGCCCTTGCTTACCAGCTGTGGTAATTGCATAATATACAGGACTTACCAGTCTCATGACTACATGGTCCTTGCCATTTTACTACTAATTTAGTCTCACTGCTGTGGAGCAGAAGCAAAACTTTTTCACCTGGTTTATATTTAATTCCCTTGCCCCTGTTATCATACCATGTCTTCTGATTTATTGGGACTTGTGTTAGTTTCTCCTTTGCCAGCTCAATAAACTGAGTGAGTTTCTCTCATCTTTGGGGTGTATTCTATAATTGCAGGGCTCTATTTTTTATCTGACCTCAGTTTCCAGTTCTCTGATAGCTATGGGTCCCCTAGGTTGATGGTCATAAAATAATTCAAAAGGTGGCTGCCCGAGGTACCTCTCTATAAGCAAAGAAGACATGTATTGTCTCATCTCAGTGTTTGGCATCCTCCTGAACACATTTTTAAGCATGGTTTTTTTTCACGGTTTCATTAGAATATTCTACCGGCACTTTATTCTGGGGATGATATGTTGTGTTGTTAAAGCAATTACAACTACTAATTCATATGGTCTCTGCAGTAATACTGAATTGAAGTTGATCGCAGGGTGAAGGAGCCAACACAACATGTGTATGCCCCAGATCTGTGAAGATGAAACCGGATTTTTTGAAAGCTTCTTGGGCTATTTGCAATTTCAAGACATCACACCCTCTGTCCACTTCAGAAACTTTCATTCTAGAGGAGATACTATGGTAGCAACTCCGCAGTATAAAACTCATTTTTAGTTTTAGGAGCACCTTTTCCCTTTCCATGAGCTTTTTCCATCAAAGGGGAAGATATTAGTGGGGGAGAACAATTTTTCTCCAATTTGCACCTAAAACGTGAGGACAGGTGCATCCTACGTTGTTAAAAGAAAGGACTGTAAACATGCGTTTAAATCATATACATCATACTTACTCGTATTACACTTGGGAATTATGTTTTTTCTGCATGTATAGTTAGTGGGTGGAACAGATGGTGAAGGCAATTTAATGTAATGCACTCATTAAAATGAGCACTTCTTCCACATGATTGTCCTTCATAACAGGGGATTCAATGGTTTTAATGGAGTTTTTGCTGTATTGAAATGCAGGATGTTCGAAGCATATGTTGTATAAGGTTACATGATGCTGAAGACAGACTAACCCTTATCTCATTCAGTCAGTGTTGCTTGTTGAAAAATAACAAGAAATTGCAGGAAATTTAGGGGAGGCTGTGAATTTCTCTATTCATTCAAAGCGGAAAACTATAGAATTTGCAAATTGGCTGCAAACTTTTCTTTGGACACTATCATAGCTTTTCAGCAGAGACCAAACAATAAGGCTCTTAAGAAATCCAGAAAAATCAAATTGTAGTACTTGTATTCATATTACTCTTCATACTGAGTAACATTCAACAAGTCTCTTAAGGTCTCTTTGCCCAAGTTTCCCGATCTGTAAAATAGGGATAATCTACCCTCCTTTACAAATCACTTGGAGATCCTCAGATGAAAGGCCCTGTATAAGTGCTGAGTATTCTCAATATTAACAATAATGACAAAAAAATTTCAGGGGACTCCCTCAGAACTTGGGCATGACTCACCTTGTTGCTTGGGTGTGATCTTGCTGAAGCATCGCTTTGCAGGACTTTTGAAATATTAAAAGTCCAAGCAAACAAGAATCTCAGATGGTTTGCCTCAGCAGTTTCTGTCTTGAGCACTTCTACTTAACCTTCTGGGTATAAATCTATTCTTTTTTAATCTCGCCTAGAACTTGCATGTTCTTTTGGACTTGCTGGGACTGGTCAGCTAATTAATTTAATGAGTCTTCTTGTCCCATTTGACAGATTCTTAGTGGGTTAGTCTGCAGTTGCAGTATGCTATTTACATCTTTTAGATTTTATGAAAATTCAGAAAAATATGAATTTATTTGCACAAAATTAATATATCACTAATAAATTAGACAGTCTCTCCTCTGTGATCACATATGTCTCAAGTTGTGATAATGCACGAAGGGTTTTTGAAGAGAGAATAAGAACACAGAAGAGTGGTAATATATAGAAAAAGCAAATGAATATGATAGGTGTACAACAGTGTGCTGCACGTATAGGAGCACAAATAAAAACTTCACTCTGTGTAATAAAGTTTCACCCACTTGAGCCTGTTCAGGCAGCCACATATGTTCTAACAAACATTCAGTCTTGTGTGAACTAATTTTGCTTAGCAGTAGATGCTTAAAAATATGTTGATGAAATGACAGGAAAATTTACTTGTTCAGCTAAATCAAGATTTCCTGACTTCTAGTTCAAGAAGGAGAATATTGGTCATGGTGTAACTGGAACATGGATGCTGTGAAAGGTGAGGAAGTGAACATTGGGATGTATAAAAGGAAGCTCCTAGAATCCAGGAGAAAGCTATATTCCCCATCACAAAGCTCTGTTTTATTGGACTGCACTATACTATATAAAATATAAATAACTTTTGAGAAAAATTATTGTTCCGGTTCCCTCTGTTATCTGTGGTAAAGGTAAATGTGTTGTTTATTTACTCCAGGACATTTGAAATGGACCAAAGCTGAGGATATTGACATAGAAACACCAGGATCTATTCTAGTGAACACTAACCTGAGGGCTTTAATAAACAAACACACCTTTGCTTCCTTACCTCAGCATTTTCAACAATACCTTCTGCTTTTGCTTCCAGAAGTAGACAGGCAGGTAAGTAGAAACATAAAACATTTGCTTCCTTACTAATAAAACTTTTTGTGTTTTGAATATTTACGAAGTCTGACTTGATTCCACTCAAAGTCATTATAGAATGAAACTTGTAAAATAATTGTTTTTCTTAGCTATTCTGCATCAGAGAGTTTTAATTAACATTCACTTGTGTCCAGATCATATCCTGCCTCCCTGCTGCCTCCACTTCTCTGACCTCCCTGAAACCCAAACCACTCAATTACAACCTGTCCAAAATGCAGCCGGTCAGATTACCTTCCTAACCCGTTGAATACCTTTACTTGCTCCCCTTTGCCTTCTTAACAAGCTTAAACTTCTTGTCTTTCAAGGACCTACACAATTTCACCCCACATCTCATTTTTTGCTATGTTCCCCTCAGCCTCTGCACTCTGCCAACATTATCAGCCTCAATGCTTAATTTGTTTCCTTCTCTCACTCCTATCTCCATGCCTTCTTCCACACTTCAGCCCATTTTGGAACAAATTCTCAGTTCCAGTGCACCAGGCCTCCATCCTCTCACCTCATTCATATCCCTATTAAAAGACTCACTTCTTGCATGAGCCCCACCAGTGCTCACTTCGTCCAGTCAAACACCCGCTTCACGGGAGATAATGGGCATGGGAGGAGAAGATAAATCTTTCAAGTTATTAGTTCAGGTTTCCCAACGTGTGTTGTCCTCTCTGTATCTGTCCTTTAGACTGTAAGCTCCTTGGGGTAGAGGAGCCTCTCTGTGTCTTCTCCAGCATATTGTTAGCAGTTAGAACAATAGTAATTTAGGCTCCAGTTTAGCTAGGTACTTAAACACTTGCCTAATTTAAGCAAACGTATAGTCCCATTGACTTCAATGGGACTAGGCATGTACTTAACTTTAGTTACATGCTTAAGTACTTTGCTAAATCAGGTCCTTATGTTGTATGCAAATAGTCAGTGAGTTACATTTCCTCTCTGTTCTCAGTCCACAAAGGATTTGAGTCTGTTACAGCCCCAGCTACAGAGCCTGGCTCTTAGGTCAAATTGTTGTGACTCATGGCTTTAGCTCTTGAGGTTCTTGGCTCGTTCTTCAGTTTTTGTGAAAATGGCAGATGCCACAAAAATGCAACAGAAAGATATATAGAGAACAATATAAGCAATTGATTGACTCAACATCTTAACAAAGTATATACTATATTTTAAGGACTATTCAAACTATACGCTTTGTCAACAGAGAGTATTTGAAGTCGAACATTAAAAGCTAGATCTGCATCAGAAGTTATGTAGAATTATTTATTGTCATTCTCCTCAGATGCACTTAAAATGGCTATCAACAAAATTAAAAAGGACAGTTTTTCATCAGGCCGAAAAACAGCTAGATTTAAATTTGTGATGCAGTTAAAATTTTATTGATAGTTTTCAGTTATCTAACAGCTTTCAGTTAGTGATTCAGAAGAGATAAGATTGTCTGTTAGATACGATCCTATTTCCTATCCAATTCAGTTGGAGCTAAACATTCACACTTCAATTTGTAAAACTACTGGCATTATTTACAATTCTCCTAACGTAAAGATTATAAAAAGATAGGGACCACAGTGCTGGGTTACTGCCTTACCTTCATGTAAGATAATGTATTCAGTAAAAACTGCACTCATGTTCAGTACCATGGAAAATCGATTCTTTTTTGAGTTTTGCACAGCTTTTGGCATGAAAAACAAGACTGTTTGCTAAATTAGATATAAATTACTAAGATTTTTTTCAAAACCATTTCCTTCTCATTCTTCTTTCAATAAACTTTGATATAATACATACGAGTGCAACAAGCACAGTACCACAAAACTAAACCCAATTCCTCCATGGCCAAGAAAAGTCGTTACTAAAAGAATACGCCTCCAGCCTCATACTCTTGCAGCAGTATTTTTTCTTTCATCTCATGTTTTCCCCGTGCCTCTTTCTGTCTTTCATGGGTCTGAACAGAAACCCAGGTTCTCTTTTTTATGTGCTTTTGGAAAGCAGGGGTGGTGCACATGTTTGGGAATCGTGGGCAGATTTGGTGGCTGGAAGAATGATCATTTCAGGGTTTCTTGTCTCTTGGAGGATGGAAGTTCTGGAGGCCTGTCCCTGACCTTTACTTTACAGAGGTTGTAATATCAAATGTGGGTGTTTCCTGATGTGATGTCTGAAAAGGTGTCCCATAAGGCATCCTTCTGGCTGCAACAGGAGTGGACTGATCAATGTAATGACACTCTCTCACATCTGCGTGTTTGGGAGGAGTGTTGGGCATTGATACACCGCCTACTGGCGGGAAGGAGTGAGACACAGGGCCTGTCAGGTTTCTAATTTCCTAATCTCTCCTGCTAAGGCAGGCTAGACTTCTCTTGGCAGGCTCTTTTCCACTCCCTGTAGCAGCAAGGCTTTTTTGAGCTGAGCTCTCTCTGTGTTTGTACAGGCCCTGCTCTTGTCTCAATCTTCTCCAACCCCAGAACCAGGAAGGGTATGTCTGTACTTCAAGCTGAATGGGTATAAGTATAGCTATCTCAATCATAGCTAGAGTGGGTACATCTCCTCAAATCACAATTTACCCCTCCAGCTCGAAGTGTGGACATACTCAGTAAATACCAGGGAAGGTATTCCCTTATCCCACCCTCCGCCAGGGAGCAAGAGGGAAAGGGATTTTGAGAGGCCTGGAAAGACATAGTCTGAGAGTGTTCATGTGTCATTGTTTCAGAGGGCCACTTGCTACCAGGAGCAGAAAAGCTAGAGTGGCCCTACCTGTCTCCAGGGGAAGTGGGAAAATGGAGCCCTGGCAGCCACTTGAGCAGTATCTCTTGCTGTCCTCATCCCTCATATACACCTAATTTCACCAGTCTCTCTTGGCAGCTTTGTTATTTGGGGGTAGGAAAACTTTAGTGCCCAGTGACCATGTCAGCCAAGCAAATGCCTGCCCATCTCTGGGAACACCTGTACACTTACTTGCTAATGCCGGAGAAATCCAAACTCCACAGATTTTTTTCCACAACTTTTTGTCTGATAATTACTACATGCAATTACTCTCAGAAATTTTTTTCCCCTCCTTATACTATTGTGCAATCAATAGTTGGCTGGTGTCCTCCCCAAAGATGACTGCATTTCAGCAGTGCTGTATGGATATACTATATGAAGTGCTGTGATGAAAGATGCTATGTAAATGTAATATATCAATACTATTTGTCTTCATGTATGGTGATCAATGAAATATAGTGTTGAGTAAGTGCAGACTCAATTACACTTTATTACTGCTCCAGATAGAACAACTGTATGATGAATGGTCAATTGTCATTTCTGTCATAAACCCCATTTTTCTACGTTATATAACTCCACCTTCTTAAATGGCATTGGGCTGAAACTTGTCATGCATTTGTTTATACAAATCCAAACATTTTTAGCAACCATTACTTAAGTGAGTTGCCTTTTTTAGTTAAGCAAAGAAAAAACCCCAAATTAACTCAAGGTTTAATTGTGTTTATATCAACCTCTTGTCCAAAAAAGGCTTAGGACCAAATCTTGCACTTTAGAATAGATGTTCTCAATATGGAGATGAGCTGGTGTGGAGGAGTCGCAACCATCCCACCCCTCCCATGTTGCTAAATGGGAGCAGAGGCTTAGGGGCATGGGTCCTTACATGAAAAAGGTTGAACACCACAACTCTATTGTTGTGTGTACTCTTTCCTATTCTCACTGGAATTTTGCCTGAGTAAAGATTGTATGATTGTTCCCTACATTTTAAAATAATTTTCTCCTTAACATCCAGAATGTTTGTTAGAAAAATATCTATGTGTGAATGCCATCTGCTATTCACAACTTACATGTTTGAACAGTTCCAAGTTGCATGTTGATTAGATTTTATTTCAGCAGTAAAGATGCTCATACAGCATTCTTTGTGTTCAAAATATCATGAAAAGAATTTGGAAGTAGAGCTGGGTGGAAAAAGGTATTTCCGTTGCCCAGAGGGTTTTGATATTTTGAAATTTGTTTTTTCTATGATTTGGCAGGCGGGGGGCACAAATATTTTGAGGTTTTCTGTGAAAGGGAATGGAGCCCTGGCTCTGGGGCAATCTGCCTGGTGGGCTGCCCCAGAGCCTTGGTCCCAGAAAACATTTGTGTCCCTGACATATTGTCAGCGTCCTTGGCAAATTGCTTGGGAGTAGGGAACCTGGTAGCTCTGGGACCCCATAGTCTGCATGGTGGGGCTCCCAGGGCTTCTGGGCTGTTGAAAATTTTATAGTGAATTGCTTGACCACATTTTGGTTTGTTATGAAATATACTCAAGGGATCTAATAGCCAATGTTAGTCAGGTTATTAATATGGTACAGGAAAAAGGTATATGCTACCAGACTCCAAGGAGCTGTTCCCTGCAGCAATGTTGTATGCACCTCACACAGAAGGTGTGCTCCCCCCAGTTACACATTTGATGGTATTATTTATATGATTTTACAAATTACACATCTTTTAACACATCACTAAAATGCAACCCATGAGTTCCTTCCTTATCTTTGTTTTGGATACTAGCATTCCATGTACTGGTCAGTGAAGGTAGAGCAAATGTATCTTGATTTTTGACAAGTTTCTTATCTGCTTATGCCAAATGCTTAGTTTAGCAGATGTAAGGAATTATGGGATACTTAGCATAAGTGAACAAGATTATTGTATGAGCCAGTTTAAGCTGTATCACTGTTACATTATTTGTGCTTACTGCTTAATGCATACCTGTGTGTGTGTGTGTGTGTGTGTGTATAATAAAATATGTATTCTCTCTTTCTCTCTCTCTCATATATATGAGAGAGAATAATACATATTATTATGATACATATTTGTATGCTTGCCAGCATATATTAGTCAACAGATCTTATCAGCTCCAGAGAATTTAAGGCAAAAATGTGCAATAGCAAATGGCCTAGCAAAAATTAAGTCTCCCCTTAGCAACACTCATTTTATATAACTGAAATATAAATCTCTTGGTTTGAATTCAGGTCACCTTTACCGTTTGCAGCAAGAGGTAGGTAGTAAGGCAAAAAATTCGACATTTAAATACTATTAGGAAAATACATGAATAATGTAATAATTCACGAGAGCATGTGACTATTTAAGGTTCATAAAAACAAATCCTTGATACTAGACACTGCATAATGTCTCCTCTTAAACCAAAAAATTATTGAATCAAGACCTTCCTCAAGCACTTTTGTTTGTAGATCAGTGACACCAGAACTGAAGCCTGTCTTGGGGGTCAGTGCCAGTAATATTGATCTAAGACACTGTAACATCCTGTCATGTTCAGGTCAACTTTACCTAGAGAATATTTTGTTTCTGTTTCACATCATTGACCTACTCGATTGGGTTAATGTTGGTACTTCACATGTAGAGCAAGTCTCCATGCTAAAACTCCTTTTGAATTCTTTATTGAAAAAATGTGCAGAGCATTTTTTAAATGAAATAAGTTTGATTTCATATATTCCTTTCAAATAGGCAAAGTGATTTAGGGACCAGCCCACCTACAAAACTTCATTTTGAAAAACTCTTTGCTTTTGCTTTGCTCATAACAAATGAACATCTATAAAAGTAACTTCCTTTTTTTAAGCCTGTTTTTTCTGCTGAAATTACCTGTGCTTAGGTTGAGATACTCAAGTACTTTCGCAGTGTTGA